>NC_141877.1:382441324-382751035 GCF_056163025.1 Triticum urartu
GTCATGTCTACATAGTTCTCGAACCCGTAGGGTCCGCATGCTTAAAGTTATGTGACGATCGATATTATGAGTTTTTGTGTTTTGATGTACCGAAGGTAGTTCGGAGTCCCGGATGTGATCACAAACATGACGAGGAGTCTTGAAATGGTCGAGACGTAAAGATAGATATATTGGACGACTATGTTCGGAAACCGGAAGTGTTTCGGGAGGTTTCAGACATATACAGGAGTACCGGGGGGTTACCGAAACCCCTCGGGGAGTATATTGGGCCTAAATGGGCCTTAGTGGGAGAAGAGGAGGGGCGGCCAGGGCAGTCGCGCGCCCCCTCCCCCTCTAGTACGAATTGGACAAGGAGGGGGGGGCGCCCCCCTTTCCTTCTCTTCTTCTCTCCCTTCCTCTCCTACTCCTACTCCTACTTGGAATGGGGGAGTCCTACTCCCGGTGGGAGTAGGACTCCTCATGGGGCATGCCATAGGAGGCCGGCCCCCTCCCCCTCCTCCACTCCTTTATATATGGGGAGGGGGGCACCCCTTGGAGACACAACTGTCGGCGTTCTGGGAACCGGGGTCCCCAGACTTGCCTGCCTGCGGCCTGCGGTGTGGCTCAAAGGGGGGCCCAGCACGGCCCATCTTCACCAACACAAACCCATGACCCTCGCGAGGGGCCAAGCCTCATGGGGCGGACGACACGGAGCTTCCTCAGGCACGGCCTCGTCAGGCTGGCTCACGAGGAGGCGGAGAAATCAAGGCGGGGTACCTCGTGAGGTGCCCGCGACGCAAGCCATGACGACTCAGGGCGCCAGGCGGGTGCCAGCCGCGCAGCGTCCTCCTTTCCTCTTTGGTTCAAAGGGGGCAAGCGCAGCCGCGGAGTACCGAGGCATCAGGCAAAGGTTGCCATTTCGGTGTAACGAGACCAAGACCAGGAGGACTACGAGATGGAGGTCACCGTGGTGCCCAAGATGGCGTCATCACCAGAGCTTTGCGCAGGCGAAGACTACTTTTGTCAGGATAGCTGATACTTGCTGTCCCCTTTCAAATTAGCCCGCCATTGTTGGCTCCCTTCCCGCTCGATATTTGGGAAGAGGACCAGGGCCTCTATAAATAGGACCAGCCACCCACATAGCAGGGGGTCGGTCGGTCGGTTAGATCGAAAGGGTCTCTGTCGTTCGGTCGGTTAGAGAGAGAGAAAGGTGACTGAACTCCTCCCAGCAGTTCATCGCCCTAGCCAAGAACAGACCCTCGCGAGGCTATTCTTCCTTGTATAGTTCATCATCATCAGCCCAAGAGGCAATCCACCACACCACACACCGGAGTAGGGTATTACATCACATCGGTGGCCCGAACCAGTATAAACCCTGTGTCTCTTGTGTTGTTCTTTCCTTAGTTTTAGGTCCTAGCATGGCGGAGGAGTGCAGGTAGGTAGGAGGCGAAATCTTCGCGCGCACCCCAGTGTTCGAACCTCAAGGGTCTGCCGGAACCCGAAATCCGACATTTGGCGCGCCAGGTAGGGGTGCGCCAGAATTCGTCTTCCATCACCCCGTTCTCCTCCGACCATCGCGCCCATGTCTGACGCTCGTCGTGCCTGCGTGGAGCGCCGGGCCGCCCTCGCTTCCCGTGTCGCCCAGACGGCCCCTATCGGCGGGCGTCCTCGCCGTTCCCCGTCACCTGCCGTCAACGCCGCCATCGGCCCGGCGGGGGACGAACAGCAAGCATCATCTCAGCATCCATCCGTGCGCCAAGACGGCCGCACCGCAACTCCCTCGCTCGCCGCAGCTGGATCTTTGTCTCGCACGCTCCGCGCGCCCATGGAGGCTCGAGCTGCGCTCATCGCGGCAAACGAGCTCCTGCGCTACCGCCCCGTCGACGACGTCTACAAAGAATGGCTCGACCGCATCGCCGAGCTCGTCCGCGCCGTAGGGGGCTCTTCCGCGCCGTCCTTTCCGCTGCACCGCACCCTGCCCCGCGCGGGCGACGAGGCTCCGGCGGCGCCTCGGCCGCCTCCTCCTCAAGAAGACGCCATGGCTCCAAGGCGCATGGCCCCTGGTGGAACCCGCTCCATCAGGTGCCAGCGTAGCAAGAACAGAGCTGCCAAGAAGTCCCTCGCCCGCAAGAAGCTGCCCGGGCGCTCCCTGCTCCAGCACGTCGTGACCATGCTCCTGCTCCCGCATGTCAAGGCCCCGCGCTGCTCTCAGCTGCAGCGCGTGGGGACATGCAAGGCCAGGCTCTTCGTCACCCAAGGCCTCCCGTGGCCACAGCGGGCTGCCGCGCCTACACCACCGAACTACGCAGCGACGCGTGGCCCGGCAAGTTCAAGCCAGACCTGCCTCCTCGCTACGACGGCACGGCCGACCCTGCGGAGTTCCTCCAGCTCTACGAGCTGGGCATCGAAGCTGCCAACAGAGACGAGAAGGTCATGGCGAACTGGTTTCCCATGGCGCTCAAGGACGAGGCCCGCACCTGGCTCCTGAACCTGGCTCCAGGCACAATCTCCTCCTGGGACGAGATGCGCACCCACTTCATCGCCAACTTCCAAGGCACTCGCGACCGGCCACCCACCGTGAGCGACATGCGCCGCATCAAGCAACAGCCGGGGGAGACCCTGCAGAAGTACATCCAGCGCTTCAACAACGCACTCCTCAAGATTCCCAAGGTGACTGAGGAGGCCATCATCTCGGCCTTCTCCGACGGCGTGTGCGACGTCAAGATGAAGGAGGAGCTGGCGATGCATGAAGACCTGTGCACTTCCTTGGAGCTGTTCAACTTGGCGAACAAGTGCGCCAGGGCTGAGGAAGGGCGTCTCTCCCTCCTCGAGCTGCCTGCCGCAGACCTAGAGGAGAAGAAGCTCAAGGCCAAGGATGTGAAGCGCAAGGGGGCTGCCGTGCTCGCAGCAGAACCGGACACCAAGCGGGGCAGAGATCAGCCCGAACCTTCCAAGGGTAGCCGGTACTGTGTGTACCACGACCTCCACACCCACAACACCAACGAATGTCAAGAACTCCGAGCCGTGCGTGAAGGAAGGATCGGCCGTCGCCCTGACCGCGGTGACCGGGGCTACGACCGAGGAGGAGGAAGGAACGCAGGATGCTAGGAAGACCGTGGCCCGCGCCAGGGGTGGCGCGATCAACCTCGCGAGGATCGCTGGCAAGACCCGCCTCGCGAGGGAGGCTGGAGGGATCAGCCTCGCGAGGATCTCCCGCAAGGCAACGCAGGCCTCCCACCACAGCCGCCGCAGCCAAGGAGAAACGAGGACCGTCACCAGGACGAGGAGGCTGGGGGCTTCCAGGAGCCGCGCGCGATCGCCTGCATCTTGGGCGGAGCACAAGCCCCCGCCTCTCAACACATCTTCAAGCAGTTTGCCTGTGAAGTGAACGCAGTCCTCCCTAGGCTCGAAGCCACGCGCCCTCTCAGGTGGTCGGCGTGCGCCATCATGTTCAGCTTAGTAGATCAGCTCAAGTGTGCGACTACAGCCGGAGTCCTCCCGATGCTTTGTTCCCCAATTATCAGCAACATGGTGGTCACCAAGACTCTCATCGATGGCGGGGCAGGGCTCAATGTCCTGTCCGTGGAGACATTCAACAACCTCCAAGTGCCCTACAGCCAGCTTCAGCCAACCAAGCCTTTCTCCGGTATCACCGACAGCTCCACAGTCCCGATTGGGCAGGTCCGCCTCCCTGTCACCTTCGGGGCACGCGACAACTACCGCATCGAGCTCATTGACTTCGATGTCGCCCACATTCGCCTACCGTACAACGCCATCCTTGGGTACCCAGCGCTGGCCAAGTTCATGGCCATAACTCACCACGGCTACAACGTCCTCAAGATGCCAGGAAGCGGCGGAGTCATCACGGTGCCCTGTGAAGAGAAGGACGCGGTGTGTTCCCTGGAGCGAGCCTTTCAGGCCGCATCACTGGAAGACCCGGATCGTGGAAGCAGGAGGCCTCCCGAGACCGCCCCCAAGAAGAAGAAGACATCGTCCGGCCTGGCCCCTCAGGAGGTAGGCCCCTCCGGGCCCGCGCCTGCCCAGGGGGAACCTCCCTCCATCGCATAGGAAAGCGCGCCCAGCGCCCTCCTCAGGCAGGGCACGGGGGCTCTCCCCTGGAGGGTCGCCGACCTAGCTAGGGTCACGAGGGAGGCACTTGGGCACCACCTGGAGGCGTGGTTCGAAGCACGTTTCCCTGCAGAAGGAGCAAGGGAAGGAGATCCAAACCCTCAGGAGTTCGTCAGCAAGGCCATTCAGGAGCTACAGGAGTCAAGAGTCATGAGAGGCGGCCGTCGCCTACCAGCAGTGGCCCCCCATCCAGGCGAGGATGGCGGGCTGCGCGTCTGCATCGATGTACCAGGGCTCAACCAAGTCTCCTCCCTGGAGCGCCTCTGGCCCTCGCGAGTGGGGCGTTGTGGAGGCCCATCCCACAGCTACGTTCGCATGCTTTACGGCTTGCCGAGCGCGGCTGACATGTACCAGCGCCTCATGAGGGGCATCGCGGAGGCACGAGAGGCCAAGCCTTCCGCAGCCCTGGCAGAGATGGAGATGGCCCGCGAGGAGCCGCCAGCGCCTCCGGAGCCTCCCGAGGCCCCTGGGCCTGGGGGCTTGTGAGGATCGGCTCCCGCAGCCCACCGAGTCTGCTACACCAACACTCCTTCGTCCTCAACATCATCAGGTGACATCTCTCTAGTTTCACTTCCAACTGGGAGCGCCCCCCAGGGTTGCATTATTCCCAGGCCGCGTGGGTCCGTCCCTACGGCATTTATCCCTTTTTATTTCGCGTCGTTAGCTTACCTTGTTGGGGGCGCCCCTCAGGCCGCATGATCCCCAAGACGCTCGGGCCAGGCCCAGTGGCATGTATCCCATCTGCATTTATTTACGATTATGCGTTAAACCCACCATGCATGATTATTCGATGCCGGTCCACGGCACCTCTTCTTCTCCATGCCGACCACTTGCACATTAAAGGGGGGGTACCTGAGCATCGCGACTCAGGGCTCTTACTGGCTCTCCAGCCCTCACCCTCTGGCCTTGTCCATGGCATCGCGACCTGGCATACCAGCGACGGCTGAGACCAGCTCGAGGGCTGGGACCCGAGGACGTAGAGTGCAGGCATCTAACCAAATTTGTAGGGACACATCACAAGATAAGGCCCAGTGCCAGGCGCAACCCGCCTAGAGGTAGGGCCCCGCGAGTCCCGCACTGGCTCACGGGTGCTCAGATACACCTCGCCAGGCCCTACCGTGCCAGCCACGTGTCAGGGCAGGGCTGTACATGCCCCGGGGGCTCCTCCCGGAGGGGGCCCCCTCCCACGTACCAGTGGAAGCACCATGCTCCACGCTGGCTGACGACACTGCCGAGGAGCGGCTATGCCCGTACACATACGGTAGCACTATGCTCCGCGCTGGTGATAAACAACTGAGGGTGGCCCCCGGGCCGCATCAACCTCAGGGAGCCCAGAGCTCAGTGTCTAGCCTCATCGTAATGCCTCCCCTCGGGAGTGCCGCGCGAGGGGGCTGGGCACGGGGGCTGCGCCTGGGTCACACCCAGACGCACGCCGCCCAGCCAGGTCCCCACGGGCCTGGTTCGTCGCGCGTCTCTCCCCGAGCGGAGCCAAGGTATGAAGGCCATTTGGGCGTCAAGGGGGACTCCTGAGCATCGCGACTCAGGAGCCTAACTGGTCACGTAGCCCCTCACTCCTTGGCCCCGTCCTGGTTTCCGGTCGGGACTATTGCTGGGTGAGGTACGCGCGGGGCCGGGCTCTGCACACGTAGAACGGTGGATCCACCCACATCACACCTCCCTACTTGCTGTTCGCGCGCCAAGGGGGACTCCTGAGCATCGCGACTCAGGAGCCTAACTTGTCACGTAGCCCCTCACTCCTTGGTCCCGTCCTGGTTTCCGGTCAGGACTATTGCTGGGTGAGGTACGCGCGGGGCCGGGCTCTGCCGGCGTACAACATAAGCAAGCAGGAAGGAAAAGCGCAAATTTCAAGGAATTCAAAAGCAAATATTACAGTCCACACTGTTATCTCAATGCCAAACGCAAGTTTAAACGCCTCCCCGAGGCATGATACGTGTGCAGGAATTAAAAGCGGGACAGGAGCCACGACGGAGTCACTTGTCGGCGGGGGAGCAGCGCGGAGTGGGTTCGCCTCACGGAGCAGCGGGGTCGGCAGCGCCTTGCTCCGGCTTGGTGCTGAAGGCCCGGAACTTCCCCAGCAGAGCCTCCGCGCGACCCTTCACGGCCTCGGCAGCAGCGGCGGCACACTCACCGCTTGCTGGCTCCAGCAGGCTGTCGAGGTCGACGTCGGGATCGTGAAGGTAGATGTGGGTGAGGACCCGCGTCAGCGCTGCAGAAGACAGGACATGCGCCCCAGCCTCGGCCGTGGGGCCAAGGCCAAGGGCGACATCTTCAAGAGCATGAACCAGGAAGGGAAGCAGCTTGGCGGGGCCGTCCTCGCCGCCAGCCAGCGGGCTCTCCAGGCCGCTGTCGTAAAGCGTCCTCAGCGAGGAGCGAGCCTTAGCCTCCAACTCCGTGAAGGCCGCGCGGTCCTCGGCAAGAACCAGGGCCTTGCCGTCCAGCTCGGCCTTCCTCGCCCCAAACTCCTACTCCAGCGTGCCTAGGTGGTCGCGGCGCTTCCTGAGCTTGTCCTCCCGGCCCTCGACAGCCCCCTCGCGAGCCTTCACGCCTTCTTCCTGCTCTTGGCGAAGGCGGACCTCTTTCGCGAGCTGATCCCGCAGGCCTTGCAACTCGTCCTCCAGCGCCTTGCAGCGACCACGGACGTCGACCACCTCCCCCAGGGCTGCATCACGAGCAGCCTTCGCCTCAAGGACGGCCTGCTTCTCCTTGTCGCATGCCGTCAAGGCCTGGACCAACGCCGCCCGAATTGAAGCGTCGGAGCAAACCCATCCAGAAGCCAGCTCCAGGCGCCCGGCCACCAAGCGAGGGTCGGCGCCTGGAAGATCCTGTCGTAGTCAGTCCAGCTCGGCAATAGCACAATCCAGAACGGCAGAAGGAGTCGGAGAGACAGCGGCCGGTGGAGTAGGAGGAGAAGGCGGCAGCGCGGCCGCAGCATCCTGAGGCGGAGTCTGCCGCCCCCCGACAGATTTGGTGGCGGCGGCAGGCGAGAGCACCTCGGGAGCCACTTGGGCCGCGGGGGCTGAGCTCGCCCCAGCCGGCTCAGCCAGGCCTCGCGAGGACGACCGAGCAGGAGAAGCCTGTGCGTCACGGTCACCCTCCTTAGCAGGCAGGGGCGCTGCCACGGGAGGAACCTCGGCAGCCCCCTTTGGCTTCTTTGCTGCGGGCGCCAGCCTATCCAAAAGATGTGGGCGTCAAGCCTCAGAAGCAGAGCAAGAGATAAAGACAAGAATCGAATGCTTACAGGTCGTCGCCAGTGAGCTCAAGCGGCCTCCGGCCAAATTTGAAGCCTGAAAGCCGGCTGGAGGGGTCAACCTCGGGAAGCTTGGAGGCGGAAGGTGCGTCTGCGGTTCGCCCCGGGGCCGGGGGAGACCCGCGGGAGATTAGCCCGGTCCTGTCCTTCTTCGGAATCGGGGGCGAGCTCCTGCCGTCCTGCTCGTCGTTGTCCTCGTCGTCGTCTTCGTCGTCACCATCATCGTCATCGCTCGGGGAGAGGCGGAGAACGCGGGACCTGCGCCGGGGGAGGGGAGCCCTCGACTCTCCGTCAGTCGCCTCGGAGTCAGGCCCTTTTCCCCGCACCCCTCCTTCCTCCCCTTTGCTGGAGTTGTCGGAGGGCACGACCACCGGTCCCTCGGGAGCTTCCAGGGGCACGGGCCCCTCCCCGTTGAAGACGGGCATGGACTTCACCACCCGCTCCCAGTCGTCGCGGAGGAACAAGGGCGTAGGAGCGCCCTCCAACCTCGCCACATTGCCCCCGACCAGAGATTGGAGAACCGCAGCCAGGTCTCCGTCGGCCAAGACTGCGGGGCTCGGACGGGGCCTCCACATTGGAAGTGAGTACTGCCGAAGCGGAGCCAGTTGATGCTGCAGGAACTCCCTCAGCAGCGACGCGCCAGTCAGCTTCGCTGCCACCATGTCGGTCGGCCTCAGATCCACGTCCATCTTCTCCAACACCATCTTCGCGCAGAGATCTGCAAGCTCTGCTCGACCCCAGTCGCTGGAGCTCGTGGGCTGTTCTGTGGGCAAGATCAGCCGAGGGTGGATGCGCCCAGCATCCACCAAGACCCACTTGCTCCTGAAGCCCTCAATCCTTTTTCCAGGATTCGAGATGGCAATGGCGCCACCGTACGCGACGAAGCTCGCGCACGCGGAAGCAGGACGGCGAGAGGTCCAGAGGTAGAAGTAGTGGCGCAGCAAGGCCACTGAGGGCTGCACCCCAACGCGGGCCTCGCAATAATAAGCAAAGATTGCCAGGAGAAGGATGGAGTTGGGATGGAGATGCAGGGCCTGTAGCTTGTAATGGCGGAGGACAGAGAAGAAGAACTCGGAGAAGGGAGGCACCAGGCCAGCAACAATGGCGCTTACGAAGAGCGGATAGAAGGTGCTCCTTTGACCCTCAGGGGTGGCGGAGCCAGCCTTGAACACCTTCGCCCCGTCGATGCCCCGCGCCGTCGCCATCCGGCGCAACCGGGCAAGGCTCGCCTCCGACACGTTCGGCGGGTCCAGGGCAGACGAGTACCAAGCTGCGGCCGGGGGCTGGCGAGGCGCCATGGCTCCCTAAGTCGCACGGTCGGAGCAGATCTGGAAATTTCGGAGGAAGGAAGGAGAGGCGCAAGAAAGGGGATCTGAGCAGCAACCGGGGAAGCAGGAAGCAGGGCCTAGGCGGACGCGACTCCCTTATCAACCCGCGCGGGTGCTAAGGCGCCCACGTCCAGTCCACCGCCACGCGGCGCCTAAGGCCGCAGGCTGTTAGGACCCGCGGCGCTTCGCTCTTGCCCTTCCGCCTCCCCACACGGCCAAGTCCGGGCGCGCCTTGGGCCCAGGGGCTACTGTCGGCGTTCTGGGAACCGGGGTCCCCAGACTTGCCTGCCTGCGGCCTGCGGCGTGGCTCAAAGGGGGGCCCAGCACGGCCCAGCTTCACCAACACAAACCCAAGACCCTCGCGAGGGGCCAAGCCTCACGGGGCGGATGACGCGGAGCTTCCTCAGGCACGGCCTCGTCAGGCTGGCTCACGAGGAGGCGGAGAAATCAAGGCGGGGTACCTCGTGAGGTGCCCGTGACGCAAGCCATGACGACTTAGGGCGTCAGGCGGGTGCCAGCCGCACAACGTCCTCCTTTCCTATTTGGTGCAAAGGGGGCAAGCGCAGCCGCGGAGTACCGAGGCATCAGGAAAATGTTGCCATTTCGGTGTAACGAGACCAAGACCAGGAGGACTACGAGAAGGAGGTCACCGTGGAGCCCAAGACGGCGTCATCACCAGAGCTTTGCGCAGGCGAAGACTACTTTTGTCAGGATAGCTGATACTTGCTGTCCCCTTTCAAATTAGCCCGCCATTGTTGGCTCCCTTCCCGCTCGATATTTGGGAAGAGGACCAGGGCCTCTATAAATAGGACCAGCCACCCACATAGCAGGGGGTCGGTCGGTTAGATCGAAAGGGTCTCTGTCGTTCGGTCGGTTAGAGAGAGAGAGAAAGGTGACTGAACTCCTCCCAGCAGTTCATCGCCCTAGCCAAGAACAGACCCTCAGGAGGCTGTTCTTCCTTGTATAGTTCATCATCATCAGCCCAAGAGGCAATCCACCACACCACACACTGGAGTAGGGTATTACACCACATCGGTGGCCCGAACCAGTATAAACCCTGTGTCTCTTGTGTTGTTCTTTCCTTAGTTTTAGGTCCTAGCATGGCGGAGGAGTGCAGGTAGGTAGGAGGCGAAATCTCCGTGCGCACCCCAGTGTTCGAACCTCAAGGTTCTGCGGGAACTCGAAATCCGACAACAACAATTTATCATTGATCTTTTAGTCGTGTGCGGTGCCCCCCTCCACCATAATCCACCTCGGTCATATCGTAGCAGTGCTTAGGCAAAGCCCTGCGTCGGTAGCTTCATCAACACCGTCACCACGCCGTCCTGCCGACGAAGCTCTCCCCGGAAGCTCTACTGGATCGTGACTTCACGGGACGTCACCGAGCTGAACGTGTGTTGAATGCGGAGGTGCCGTACGTTAGGTACTGAGGATCATTCGATCGCGAAGACGTACGACTACATCAACCGCGTTGTCATAATGCTTCTGCTTACGGTCTACGAGGGTATGTAGACGACACTCTCCCCACTCATTGCTATGCATCACCATGATCATGTGTGTGCATAAGAATTTTTTTGAAATTACTACGTTCCCCAACAGTGGCATCCGAGCCAGGTTTATGCTTAGATGTTTTATGCGCGAGTAGAACACAAGTGAGTTCTGGGCGATACAAGTCATACTTCTTACCAGCATGTCATACTTTGGTTCGGCGGTATTGTTGGATGTAGGGGCCCGGACCGACATTACGTGTACGCTTACACGAGACTGGTTCTACCGACGTGCTTTGCACACAGGTGGCTGGCGGGTGTCAGTTTCTCCAACTTTAGTTGAACCGAGTGTGACTACGCCCGGTCCTTGTTGAAGGTTAAAATAACACTAACTTGACGAACTATCATTGTGGTTTTGATGCGTAGGTAAGAACGGTTCTTGCTCAGCCCGTAGCAGCCACGTAAAACTTGCAACAACAAAGTAGAGGACGTCTAACTTGTTTTTGCAGGGCATGTTGTGATGTGATATGGTCAAGGCATGATGCTATATTTTATTGTATGAGATGATCATGTTTTGTAACGGAGTTATCAGCAACTGGCAAGAGCCATATGGTTGTCACTTTATTGTATAAAATGCAATCGCCATGTAATTGCTTTACTTTATCACTAAGTGGTAGCGACAGTCGTAGAAGCAATAGTTGGCAAGACGATAACGATGCTACGATGGAGATCAAGGTGTCGCGCCGGTGACAATGGTGATCATGATGGTGCTTTGGAGATGGAGATCAAAGGCACAAGATGATGATGGCCATATCATATCACTTATATTGATTGCATGTGATGTTTATCCTTTATGCATCTTATTCTGCTTTGATTGACGGTAACATTATAAGATGATCTGTCACTAAAAATTTCAAGGTACAAGTGTTCTCCCTAAGTATGCACCGTTGCAAAAGATCGTCGTGCCGAGACACCACGTGATGATCGGGTGTGATAAGCTCAACGTTCTTATACAACGGGTGCAAGCCAGTTTTGCACACGCAGAATACTCGGGTTAAACTTGACGAGCCTAGCATATGCATATATGGCCTCGGAACACTGAGACCGAAAGGTCGAGCGTGAATCATATAGTAGATATGATCAACATAGTGATGTTCACCATTGAAAACTACTCCATTTCACGTGATGATCGATTATGGTTTAGTTGATTTGGATCACGTAATCACTTAGATGATTAGAGGGATATCTATCTAAGTGGGAGTTCTTAAGTAATATGATTAACTGAACTTAAATTTATCATGAACTTAGTACCTGATAGTATTTTTGCTTGTCTATGTTGTTGTAGATAGATGGCCCGTGATGTTGTTCCGTTAAATTTTAATGCGTTCCTTGAGAAAGCAAAGTTGAAAGATGATGGTAGCAATTACACGGGCTGGGTCCGTATCTTGAGGATTATCCTGATTGCTGCACAGAAGAATTACGTCCTGGAAGCACCGCTGGGTGCCAGGCCTGCTGTAGATGCTGCTGATGACGTTAAGAACGTGTGGCAGAGCAAAGCTGATGACTACTCGATAGTTCAGTGTGCCATGCTTTACGGCTTAGAATCGGGACTTCAACGATGTTTTGAACATCATGGAGCATATGAGATGTTCCAGGAATTGAAGTTAATATTTTAAGCAAATGCCTGGATTGAGAGATATGAATTCTCCAATAAGTTCTACAGCTACAAGATGGAGGACAATAGTTCTGTGAGTGAACATATACTCAGAATGTCTGGGTACCATAACCACTTGACTCAACTGGGAGTTAATCTTCCTGTTGATAGTGTCATTGACAGAGTTCTTCAATCACTGCTAACAAGCTATAAGAGCTTCGTGATGAACTATAATATGCAAGGGATGGATAATACAATTCCCGAGCTCTTCACAATGCTAAAGGCTGTGGAGGTAGAAATCAAGAAGGAGCATCAAGTGTTGATGGTCAACAAGACCACCAGTTTCAAGAAAAAGGTAATGGGAAGAAGAAGGGGAACTTCAAAAAGAAAGACAAAGAAGTTGCTGCTCAGGAAAAGTAACCCAAGTCTGGAGCTAAGCCTGAGACTAAGTGCTTCTACTGCAAACAGACTAGTCATTGGAAGCGGAACTGCCCCAAGTATTTCGCGGATAAGAAGGATGTCAAGGTGAACAAAGGTATATGAGATATACATGCTATTGATGTGTACCTTACTAGAGCTTGCAGTAGCACCTGGGTATTTAATACTGGTTTTGTTGCTAATATTTGCAACTCGAAACAGCGACTACGGATTGAGCGAAGATTGGTAAAGGACGAGGTGACGATGCGCGTGGGAAATGGTTCCAAAGTTGATGTGATCGCCGTCGGCACGCTACCTCTACATCTACCTTTAGGATTAATTTTAGACCTGAATAATTGTTATTTGGTGCGAGCATTAAGCATAAACATTATATCTAGATCTTGTTTGATGTGAGACGGTTATTCATTTAAATCTGAGAATAATGGTTGTTCTATTTATATGAGTAATATCTTTTATGGTCATGCACCCTTGAAGAGTGGTCTATTTGTGTTAAATCTCGATAGTAGTAATAGACATATTCATAATGTTGAAGCCAAAAGATGTAGAGTTGATAATGATAGTGCAACTTATTTGTGGCACTGCCGTTTAGGTCATATTGGTGTAAAGCGCATGAAGAAACTCCATACTGATGGACTTGTGGAATCACCTGATTATGAATCACTTGGTACTTGCGAACCATGCCTCATGTGCAAGATGACTAAAACGCCGTTCTTTGGAACAATGGAGCGAGCAACATATTTATTAGGAATCATACATACTGATGTATGTGGTGCAATGAATATTGAGGCTCGCGGAGGGTATCGTTATTTTCTCACCTTCATAGATGATTTGAGAAGATATGGGTATATCTACTTAATGAAACATAAGTCTGAAACATTTGAAAAGTTCAAAGAATTTCAGAGTGAAGTGGAAAATCATCATAACAAGAAAATAAAGTTTCTACAATCTGATCGTGGAGGACAATATTTGAGTTACGAGTTTGGTCTACATTTGAAACAATGCGGAATAGTTTCGCAACTCATGCCACCCGGAACACCACAGCGTAATGGTGTGTCCGAACATCGTAACCATACTTTACTAGATTGATGCGATCTATGATGTCTCTTACTAATTTACCGCTATCGTTTTGGAGTTATGCTTTAGAGACGGCTACATTCACGTTAAATAGGGCACCATCGAATCCGTTGAGATGACGCCTTATGAACTATGGTTTGGCAAGAAACCAAAGTTGTCGTTTCTTAAAGTTTGGGGCTGCGATGCTTATGTGAAAAAGCTTCAACCTGATAAGCTCGAACCCAAATCGAAGAAATGTGTCTTCATAGGATACCCAAAAGAAACTATTGGGTACACCTTCTATCACAGATCCGAAGGCAAGACATTTGTTGCTAAGAATGGATCCTTTCTAGAGAAGGAGTTTCTCTCGAAAGAAGTGAGTGGGAGGAAAGTAGAACTTGATGAGGTAACTGTACCTGCTCCCTTATTGGAAAGTAGTTCATCACAGAAACCGGTTCCTGTGACACCTACACCAATTAGTGAGGAAGCTAATGATGAAGATCATGAAACTCCAGATCAAGTTACTATCGAACCTCGTAGGTCAACCAGAGTAAGATCTGCACCAGAGTGGTACGGTAATCCTGTTCTGGAAGTCATGTTACTTGACCATGACGAACCTATGAACTATAGAGAAGCGATGGTGAGCCCAGATTCCGCAAAATGGCTTGAGGCCGTGAAATCTGAGATGGGATCCATGTATGAGAACAAAGTGTGGACTTTGGTTGACTTTGGAAGACTGACGCTAACGATAATGTTACAATCTACAAAGCACGACTTGTTGCGAAAGGTTTTCGACAAGTTCAAGGGGTTGACTACAATGAGACTTTCTCACCCGTAGCGATGCTTAAGTCTGTCCGAATCATGTTAGCAATTGCCACGTTTTATGATTATGAAATTTGGCAAATTGATGTCAAAAATGCATTCCTGAATGGATTTCTGGAAGAAGAGTTGTATATGATGCAACCAGAAGGTTTTGTCGATCCAAAGGGTGCTAACAAAGTGTGCAAGCTCCAACGATCCATTTATGGACTGGTGCAAGCCTCTCGGAGTTGGAATAAACGTTTTGGTAGTGTGATCAAAGCATATGGTTTTATACAGACTTTTGGAGAAGCCTGTATTTACAAGAAAGTGAGTGGGAGCTCTGTAGCATTTCTAATATTATATGTGGATGACATGTTGTTGATTGGAAATGATATAGAATTTCTGGATAGCATAAAAGGATACTTGAATAAGAGTTTTTCAATGAAAGACCTCGGAGAAGATGCTTATATATTGGGCATCAAGATCTATAGAGATAGATCAAGAGGCTTAATTGGACTTTCACAAAGCACATACCTTGATAAATTTTTGAAGAAGTTCAAAATGGATCAAGCAAAGAAAAGGTTCTTGCCTGTGTTACAAGGTGTGAAGTTGAGTAAGACTCAATGCCCGACCACTGCAGAAGACAGAGAGAAAATGAAAAATGTTCCCTATGCTTCAGCCATATGCTCTATCATGTATGCAATGCTGTGTACCAGACATGATGTGTGCCTTGCTATTAGTTTAGCAGGGAGGTACCAAAGTGATCCAGGAATGGATCACTGGACAGCAGTCAAGAACATCCTAAAATACCTGAAAAGGACTAAGGATATGTTTCTCATTTATGGAGGCGACGAAGAGCTCGTCGTAAATGGTTACGTCGATGTAAGCTTTGACACTGATCTGGACGATTCAAAATCGCAAACTTGATACGTATTTATATTGAACGGTGGAGCTGTTAGTTGGAGCAGTTCTAAACGAAGTGTCGTGGCAGGATCTACGTGTGAAGCGGAGTACATACCTGCTTCGGAAGCAGCAAATGAAGGAGTCTGGATGAAGGAGTTCATATCCCATCTAGGTGTCATACCTAGTGCATCGGGTCCAATGAAAATCTTTTGTGACAATACTGGTGCAATTGCCTTAGCAAAGGAATCCAGACTTCACAAAAGAACCAAGCACATCAAGAGATGCTTCAATTCCATCCGGGATCAAGTCCAGGTGGGAGACATAGAGATTTGCAAAATACATACGGATCTGAATGTTCCAGACCCATTGACTAAGCCTCTTTGACGAGCAAAACATGATCAGCACCTAGACTCCATGGGTGTTAGAATCATTACTGTGTAATCTACATTATTGACTCTAGTGCAAGTGGGAGACTGAAGGAAATATACCCTAGAGGCAATAATAAAGTTATTATTTATTTCCTCATATCAAGATAAATGTTTATTATTCATGCTAGAATTGTATTAACCGGAAACATAATACATGTGTGAATACACAGACAAACATAGTGTCACTAGTATGCCTCTACTTGACTAGCTCATTGATCAAAGATGGTTGAGTTTCCTAGCCATAGACTTGAGTTGTCATTTGATCAACGGGATCACATCATTAGGAGAATGATGTGATTGACATGAGCCATTCCGTTAGCTTAGCACTTGATCGTTTAGTTTATTGCTATTGCTTTCTTCATGACTTATACATGTTCCTATGACTATGAGATTATGCAACTCCCGATTTCCGGAAGAACACTTTGTGTGATACCAAACGTCACAACGTAACTGGGTGATTATAAAGGTGCTCTACAGGTGTCTCCGATGGTGTTCGTTGAGTTGGCATAGATCGAGAATAGGATTTGTCACTCCGATTATCGGAGAGGTATCTCTGGGCCTATCGGTAATGCACATCATTATAAGCCTTGCAAGAAATGTGACTAATGAGTTAGTTACGGGATGATTCATTACATAATGAATAAAGAGACTTGCCGGTAACGAGATTGAACTAGGTATTGAGATACCGACGACCGAATCTCGGGCAAGTAACATACCAATGACAAAGGGAACAACGTGTGTTGTTATGCGGTTCGACCGATAAAGATCTTTGTAAAATATATAGGAACCAATATGAGCATCCAGGTTCCGCTATAGGTTATTGACCGGAGACGTGTCTCGGTCATGTCTACATAGTTCTCGAACCCGTAGGGTCCGCACGCTTAAAGTTCTGTGACGATCGATATTATGAGTTTTTGTGTTTTGATGTACCGAAAGTAGTTCGGAGTCCCGGATATGATCACGGACATGACGAGGAGCCTCGAAATGGTCGAGATGTAAAGATCGATATATTGGACGACTATGTTCGGACACTGGAAGTGTTTCGGGAGGTTTCAGATATATACCAGAGTACCGGGGGGTTACCGGAACCCCCCGGGTAGTATATTGGGCCTAAATGGGCCTTAGTGGGAGAAGAGGAGGGGCGGCCAGGGCAGCCGCATGCCCCCCTCTAGTCCGAATTGGACAAGGAGGTGGGGGCACCCCCCTTTCCTTCTCTTCTTCTCTCCCTTCGTCTCCTACTTTTACTCCTACTAGGAAGGGGGGTGTCCTACTCCCGGTGGGAGTAGGACTCCTTATGGGGCGCGCCATAGGAGGCCGGCCCCCTCCCCCTCCTCCACTCCTCTATATACGGGGAGGGGGCACCCCTTGGAGACACAACAATTGATCATTGATCTTTTAGCCGTGTGCGGTGCCCCCCTCCACCATAATCCACCTCGGTCATATCATAGCAGTGCTTAGGCGAAGCCCTGCGTCGGTAGCTTCATCAACACCGTCACCATGCCGTCGTGCTGAAGAAGCTCTTCCCGGAAGCTCTACTGGATCGTGAGTTCGCGGGACGTCACCGAGCTGAACGTGTGCTTAACGCGGAGGTGCCGTACGTTCGATACTGAGGATCGGTCGATCGTGAAGACGCACGACTACATCAACCGCGTTGTCATAATGCTTATGCTTACGGTCTACGAGGGTACGTATACGACACTCTCTCCTCTAATTGCTATGCATCACCATTACCTTGCGTGTGCGTAGGAATTTTTTTGAAATTACTATGTTCCCCATCCGATTCTATGTTTGAAGCGAAGTACATAGATGCCTCGAAGGCAGTGAAAGAAGGTGTCTGGATGAAGCAGTTCATGACAGATCTTGGAGTTGTGCCAAGTGCACTAGACCCAATGACTTTGTTCTATGATAACGCTGGTGCCATTGCTCTAGCTAAGGAACCAAGGTTTCACAAGAGGACCAGAATCATAAAGCGACGCTTCAATACCAACCGCGATTATGTCAAGGAGGAAGACGTAAACATTTGCAAGATTCATATGGATCTAAATGTTGCAGATCCGTTGACTAAACCTCTACCACAGGCAAAGCATGATCAACACCCGAACTTTATGGGTGTTAGATTCATTACCATGTAATGCTAGATTATTGACTCTAGTGCAAGTGGGAGAGTGTTGGAAATATGCCCTAGAGGCAATAATAAAGTGGTTATTATCATATTTCCTTGTTCATGATAATCGTTTATTATCCATGATATAATTGTATTGATTAGAAACTCAAATACATGTGTGGGTACATAGACAACAACATGTCCCTAGTGAGCCTCTACCGGACTAGCTCGTTGATCAAAGATGGCTATGGTTTCCTAGTCATAGACATGAGTTGTCATTTGATAACGGGATCACATCATTACGAGAATGGTGTGATGGACAAGACCCAAACTATGAACGTAGCATATGATCATGTCAAGTTTATTGCTATCGTTTTATGCATGCCAAGTATATGTTCCTATGACCATGAGATCATGCAACTCACTCACACCGGAGGAGTACCTTGTGCGTACCAAATGTCGCAACGTAACTGGGTGACTATAAAGGTAATCTACAGGTATCTCCGAGGGTCTCTGTTGAGTTGGCATATATCAAGACTGGGATTTATCACTCCGTATGATGGAGAGGTATCTCAGGGCCCACTCGTTAATACAACATCACAATAAGCTTGTAAGCAATATGACCAATGAGTTAGTCACGGGATCTTGTATTACAGAACGAGTAAAGAGACTTGTCGGTAACGAGATTGAACTAGGTATGGAGATACTGACGGTCGAATCTTGGGCAAGTAGCATACCGATATACAAAGGGAACTGCATACAGGATTAGCTGAAGCCTTGACATCGAGGTTCAACCGATAAGATCTTCGTAGAATATGTAGGAACCAATATGAGCATCTAGGTCCCGCTATTGGTTATTGACCACAGAGGTGTCTCGGTCACATCTGCATAGTTTTCGAACCCGCAAGGTCTACACACTTAACGTTTGGTGACGATATAAGTATAGTTGAGTCATTATGGTGGTTACCGAAGGTTTTTTGGAGTCCCGGATGAGATCCCGGACATGACGAGGAAGTCCGGAATGGTCCGGAGGTGAAGATCGATATATTGGACGAAGGGTATTGGAGTCCGGAATTGTTCCAGGGGTACCGGGTGATGACCAGCATCACCGAAAGGGGTTTCGGGGGGCCCCGACAAGTGTTGGGGGCCCCATGGGCCAAGGGGAGGGGGCAAACCAGCCCACTAAGGCCTCGTTTGGTCGCACGGGCAGCAAACCCAGGGAAGCAAAGCCCCATCGAGGGAATTTACCTGTCAGATGGAATCCCCTCCCATGGACGGGGGAGTTATCTTGCCATTTGGTAGCATGGACGGTAGTGCAGAGATGGGAAATTGGGAAGGACAGAAGACCGCCGCCTATCAGTTACGAGAGCGAGCGAGAAGAGGATTTCGTCCCCGACCTTTGGCGGCCTTGAAGTCCCACCCGGGGAAGGGTCGAGGAAAGGGTGGGGGTCCCTCCGCTTCGTGGGTCACCAAAATGCGCCGTAGCCTCCCCCGGGTTGATTTAGCTCGTGGATCTCCCACCCAGGGAAAGAAGGGGGATCCCAGAAGGATCCCTGACAACCAAATTAGCCCTAAGGGGCTGAGCGCCCCCCTCACCCCATCTCATGTAACCAGGAGGGTTGGGGGCGCCCCCTAGGGCTTCCCACCTCCCGGCTTGGGGGGCAAGTCACCCTAGGGAAGATCCCATCTGCCCTGGCCGCCGCCCCCTAGGGGAAACCCTAGGGGCGCCGAAAACAAAACCGCATCCTTGGCCCTCGAGGCACTCTCTAAAGCCTTTGCGACCAAAGAATTAACCACCTTACGATCCACAGTGGACAAGGATGACGTAATCCTTGACAATAGATCTAAATCTACCTCCTTTAAGCCAGCAGATGAAATCATCAAATTTCAGGTGCATCTGACGGACCCTAATAAGACGGCATCCATTGGAGCACAGCTGGACCCAATGGTAGATGCCGCTTTGCGTGTATTCCTACAAGAAAACTGGGATATATTCGCCTGGCATCCTTCAGATATGCCCGGAATCCCACGTAGGCTAGCCGAACACAGCCTCAACATCATCAAAGGGTTCAAACCGGTAAAGCAATCACTGAGACGAGTTTCCGAACCCAAGAGACAAGCTATGGGGAGGAGCTGGCCAAGTTACTGGAAGCCAGATTCATCAGAGAAATTAAACATCCGAATTGGCTAGCCAATTTGGTCATGGTAACAAAGAAGGATAAATCCTGGCGCCTTTGTGTCGACTTGAAAGACTTAAACAATGCTTTCCCTAAGGATCCTTTCCCATTGCCCCACATCGATCAGATCATCGATGCAATGACAGGACATGACTCATTATGGTTCCTCGATGCTTACTCCGGATACCATCAGATAAAAATGAAGAAATCCGGCCAGGCCGCAACGGTGTTTATCACTCTGTACGGGCATTTCTACTTCAACACTATGCCCTTTGGGCTCAAAAACACTGGTGCCACATATCAACGCATGATCCAGACATGCTTATAGAAACAAATTGGCAAGAAAGTGGAGGCATACATGGACGATGTAGTCGTCAAGACTAAACGCATCGAAACACTGGTGGATGATCTCTGCCTCACGTTTGATAACCTCCGAACATATGACATAAGGCTCAATCCAGAAAAATGCGTCTTCGGCGTTCCGGCCGAAAAGCTACTAGGGTTTATCATATCCCATAGAGGAATTGAAGCAAACCCAGATAAAATCCGAGCCTTGTCACAGCTGGCTACGCCAACCGATCTCAAACAAGTACAAAAGCTAGCAGGGTGCATAGCGGCCTTAAGCCGCTTCATCTCCACACTGGGGGAAAAGCATTACCACTTTATAGAATGCTAAGGCACATAGAAAACTTTGAATGGACAGATGTGGCCACAACCGGACTGGAAGAAATGAAGACTCTATTAGCGGGCAATCCAATCCTAGCCGCACCAAGTGTTGATGAGCCCATGCTGCTTTATATATCAGCAACCCATCAGGTTGTAAGTGTTGTGCTCGTCGTTGAACGATAGGAAGAGGGACAAAAATTTCTTGTCCAAAAACCAGTCTACTACGTATCATAGGTTCTCACACCATTCAAGTCATGATACCCTCACTATCAAAAAATCACCTATGCGGTGTTCACGGCATCTCGGAAGCTCTGACACTACTTTCAAGAGTGTTCGATTACAGTGGCATCTGAAGTACCACTTAATGATATCATAAACAATAAGGATGCCACAGGCCGCATAACCAAGTGAGCCATCGAGCTCTTACCGTTTGAAATAACATACAAACCACGCCGAGCTATTAAATCTCAGGTGTTGGCTAACTTTGTCGCAGAATGGACGGAAGCCGAACTCCCTAAAGAGTACAGGTCATACTCCCACTGGACCATGTATTTCGACGACTCGAAAATGCTAGCCGGACTAGGGGATGGAGTCATCCTGACATCCCCCACAGGGGACACAGTCCGCTACGTACTACAAATCATGTACACGGACTCAAACAATGCTGCCGAATAGGAGGCACTATTGCATGGTCTCCGCATGGCCGTATCCATCGGCATACAACGCCTAGATGTGCGTGGAGATTCAACCTCCCAATATCTCAGGTTAACGGAGAATTTGATGTGAAGGATCCAAAAATGGTAGCTTATCGAAATGCCATATTAAAAATATCGGCTCGGTTCGAGGGGCTCGAATTTCATCATGTTGCTCGGGACAGCAATCAAGCAGCGGACATACTCGCTTGCGTGGGTGCCAAGCGCGACCCAGTCCTGTCTAACACCTTTGTAGAAAGGTTGTTTAAGCCATCCGTGGAATGGCAGGATGAGTGTGGAGACGCTAATTCCGACCCGATCATACCCCCACTAGCCGAACTCAATACATATGTCATCGGGTGTTCGGATATAGAGATAACACCTTCGTCTCATGAGATTTTGGCCATCATCGCCCATTGGACCGAACCCTTCATGTCCTACCTTAATAGGCAGGAGCTCCCTGATGATCAAAATGAGGCCCGTCGCATTGTCCGGCGTACGAAAGCCTATAAAGTTCATGAAGGTGAACTATACAAGAAAAGCACTACTTGTGTTCTTGAAAGGTGCATCTCTGAAGAGGAGTGTCGGTGTCAAAACCGGCAGATCTCGGGTAGGGGGTCCCGAACTGTGTGTCTAGGCCGGATGGTAACAAGAGGCAGGGGACACCATGTTTTACCCAGGTTCGGGCCCTCTTGATGGAGGTAAAACCCTACGTCCTGCTTGATTAATATTCATGATATGGGAAGTACAAGAGTAGATCTACCACGAGATCAGAGAGGCTAAACCCTAGAAGCTAGCCTATGGTATGATTGTATGTTATGGTTGTTGTCCTACGGACTAAAACCCTTCGGTTTATATAGACACCGGAGAGTGTTAGGGTTACACAAGGTCGGTTACAAAGGAGGAGATATCCATATCCGTATTGCCTAGCTTGCCTTCCACGCCAAGTAGAGTCCCATCCGGACACGGGACGAAGTCTTCAATCTTGTATCTTCATAGTCTAACAGTCCGGCCAATGGAGATAGTCCGGCTGTCCGGAGACCCCCTAATCGAGGACTCCCTCAGTAGCCCCTGAACCAGGCTTCAATGACGATGAGTCCAGCGTGCAATATTGTCTTCGGCATTGCAAGGCGGGTTCCTTCTCCGAATACACCGCAGAAGAATTTGAATACAAGGATAGTGTCCGACCCTGCAAAATAAGTTCCACATTCCACCGTAGAGAGAATAATATTTTTGCAGATCTAATTTGCTAGCTTGTTTTGGCAGCATGACGTTACATCATGGCCTGGTGATTATTCAAACCGTTTCTTTTAACTAGCCCCGCACATAACGCGAGGCAGTTTTTCGACACGTCTTGTCAAAGCAGAGATCGTGTCCCCTTATTACGGGATTATCATCAATACGGGCGTGGGTAACCCAACCGCGCCATCAATTGCGGCGCTTGGGGGATAAGCGAGTTTTACTAGGCAAGTGGGGACGCTTAGTTTCATCTGCCCATATAAAGGGATAAGGATTCACCTTTCTATCCACGCCTTCTTCCTCCCTTACCCATCTGTTTTTGCACACTCGAGCTCTAGCGCCCAAGTCCGCACTTCCCACCTCGACCTTCTCCAATCATGTCCGGAGCGGGAGGCAAGTGGATGGTCTCCTCTGTCATGGAGGGAGACATCAAGAAACTGAGGAGAGCCGGATACCTGCCCGACGACATCGCGCACCGGCTCCCAGATGAGGGGCAGCTCATCCCCACCCCCAGGCCCCATGAGAGGGTAGTATTCCTCACCCATTTCCTCCGCGGACTGGGGTTCCCTCTCCATCCCTTCGTCTGAGGGCTCATGTTTTATTACGGCCTGGATTTCCACGATCTGGCCCCGAACTTCATCCTCAACATCTCAGCGTTTATCGTCGTGTGCGAGGCCTTCCTCCGCTTCAAGCCCCACTTCGGCTTATGGTTGAAGACCTTCAATGTCAAGCCGAATGTGGTGGGTGGCCGCCAGGCGGAGTGTGGAGGCGCCATGGTGGGCAAGATGCCCAACATAACATGGCTCAAGGGCACCTTTGTGGAAACCATAAAGGGGTGGCAATCGGGGTGGTTCTATATCACCGAGCCGCGCGACCCTGCATGGGCAGCGGCCCCCGAGTTCCGATCTGGCATCCCCATGCGGCTCACCTCCTGGAAAGAGAAGGGTCTGTCCTGGGGTAGTTCGAAAGAGCTGACCGGACTCCAAACATGTATTCAAAACAAGGTGGACAAGAAGCTCAAGCTTGTCAACATAGTCCAAGTTATGCTCATCCGCCGGATACTCCCGTGCCAACAATGGGAGTTCAACTTGTGGGAGTTCAATCCGGCGCAACATCGAACTCTG
Organism: Triticum urartu; assembly: GCF_056163025.1. Classification (NCBI taxonomy): domain Eukaryota; kingdom Viridiplantae; phylum Streptophyta; class Magnoliopsida; order Poales; family Poaceae; genus Triticum; species Triticum urartu. The sequence goes on from NC_141877.1 coordinate 382,464,794, forward strand.
AACAGGCTCTTCGACACAACTCATGAAGACGCCTGGAGGGTGCTATTCAAAAGTGCTGAGGTCCCACCCCCTATTACTGAGGATCGCGGATTCAGCGCGAAGCGCCAAGCCAGTGCGGTAAGCTGTTTTACCTTTCACAGGATAATTATTTTTTATATAGATTGACTCTATGCGGGATCTAAACTCCCGTACCTTTGACAAGACTGGCAGAAGATGGCCGGACAGATCGACTGTCCGGCTCCTTTGCCCGAAAGCCCGACAGATGCTCTTCTGGCAAAGATGCTGACTCCGGCCCCTTATAAGGTGCCGGAGAAGACCAAGAAGGCCAAGGGAATCCGAAAGAGTTCCCGACGCCAGGCGTCGACGGACTCACCGTCCGATGACTCTGCGGCGCACTCTTCCCCTGAAGACGAAGAAGAGGAAGAAGAAGACGCTCCCCCACCGACTGGGGGAGACAAGAAAAGGAATGCCACCCCAACCGGGGAGGCCGGAGGGTCCAAGAAGGGAAGGACTCTCCTTCCAGACAGTTCCACCACCGCCGACGAAGGCGAAGGCGAGTGGTTGCCCAGGGTCAAGCCCCCGGGCAGATCATAAGTATTCGGATACCAGAGTAACTCCTAGGATTCATTTGTCACACTGCTTTCCCTAATGCCGAACGCAATTATGCAGGCCGCCACGAGCCAGTATCGATGTATCATCAGACGGCTCCTTGGGCTTGTCGGACATGGATAGCGATCCAGTCCCGACCGCCACCTCCCCTCATCCTGCCGACGACGCCGAGGTGTTGTCTCAAGAGGCACCGGATCAAGGGGAGACGATCCTGGAGGCGCCTCAAGGCGACCTTCCGAACTCCGGGAGCCGCGGGGACGGGACCCCCGAGAGCTCCGAGTTCGGCCCTCAGCTGAACACCGTGCCGGACCCTCCAGTGGTTTTGGGCTCGGGCAGGCGGCCTCCTTCTAAGAGGGGCAAGACGCCTGTGCCGGTGACCTCTGTCCATCCAGAGGCACCGAACAATCTGCTGGAAGCGCTTCGCAACGCTTCCATCGACGAGGAGCACCGCACTATCATGAGTGCGGTGATCCAGAAGGTTCAGTCCGCCAAAAGCGGATTGACTGAAGCCTGTGCCAGCCTTCTAATAGGCTTTGAGGTAAGTGTTTTAAATTGTAGTAGAAATATTACCGCATAGATAGTAGCCCCTGATGCTTTGTTCGGTGTTCACAAAGAAAAGCCGAACAGAGGATCAAATAATATCGTAGGAGTCTAATATAAGTATGTCAATATGCGTATGCAGGCTTCGCTGCTGGCATCCGCCGCATTGACTGCGGAGGTCGCCATACTGAAGCAGGGCCTCGAGGGGTCCAGGAAAGAGCTAGGCCTTGCCAAGAGGCAGCTCGAGGAGAACAAGGGCAAGTAATACCCTGTCTTATGTATATATAAAAGAGGACGTGATTGCAAAATGACATGATCATCGTATGTTTGCCAGGGGCCACGACCGAGGTGGCGACCCTGAAGCAAGCGCTGACCAAGGCCGAAGACACAGCGGCCAAGGAGCGCACTGAGCGAGAGAAGCACGAGGCTCGGGTGGGCGAGGTGCAGCAAGAGCTCCAGGCTCTTGTGGCGAAGCACGAGGCGTTGGAGCTTGACTCCAAGACGCGGGAGTCTGAGCTTCCCGCGGCCCTTGAGAGTGTAAAAGGTGCCAAGGTCGAAGCCCAAAAGGCCCTCCAAGAGATTGACGCGATGAAGAAGGTAGCGGCAGGTAAGGCTTTCTATATGCAAAGCAAGCATGTAAAAGTAAATTACCGATTACTTACCCGGATCCGGAGCTCTTCGGGAGCATTCGCAGATTGCCCCGCAGTGTGTCCGATGCCGCACAATTTTACCAGGTCGAGGACGGAAGCTCGACGGAGAAGCTGTTCTGGTCTCAGTATGCTGAGGCCGAACATCCGGTGCCAATGAGAGACCAGCTGAAGCAGATGGTCGAGCTGCACAAGGCAGCCGATCAGGGCATGAAGAGATTTATAGTCCGGTTGTGGCCTGGCGACGCCCTTCCGAACAGCTTCTTCATCCTGGTGAGGCGGCTTGTGGATGCCTGCCCACGACTGGAGGTCGTCAAGCGATCTATCTGCATTGAAGGTGCACACCGGGCTTTCACCCGTGTGAAATTGCAGTGGGTCAAGCTAGACGCCGTGAAGCTGATCAAGGAGGGGCCGCCGGAGGGCAAGGAGCACCGCCACCCCGAGATGTACTACGAGGGTGTTCTGCCGGGTGCCCGTCTTATCGTGGATGAGTGTTCAAAAGATGTGATATTTGAGTAAACTTGCTCATTTTATCCTGTATTTATGAAAACTTGTTTCATATGCGCTATGTAACGCTTGTTTGAATTTAAAATATTACCTTCTGTTTGGCTGTTTATCCAATCTGAGAGATGGCTAGTCCTCGACTTCTACCCCATGCCACGAGTGCTGGGGTGTTCGGGATAAACCTGAGCACTCTTGTTCCCATATTTGGGTCCTTCGAGGGAGGTGCTCAGCACAACAAACAAGGCAACCGGACTAATAATGCTTTATCACTCTCACTTAGCCATAGAATTCTATAATTTTAAATTTCGGCGAAGCCCCTGGTATTCGGAAGGTCGAATTCGGGGCGCGATACACGCCTGTAAGCCGGACAGGGCCGACCCCTCGCCCGAAGCGACATAATTCTTTAGGGACTCGAAAAACCTCGCCGAACAGCGACCAGTCTCTCGCCTTATCATGACAGTCAGTTTTAGCTTTCTCTACTGAGGTGCTAAGCCCGGCAGAACCGGGGCACAATCGCAGTAGTTCTCCTAGCGCTACCTTAGCCAATAGAGCAGAACATAAGGTACGAAAACATAGGAGCCGGACAAACCCAACATTTGACCAAAGACATGATTTGGAGCTGATGCATATAATGCTATAAGTTCGGGGTGCCGCACTTGTGAAAGTGTTCGGACTTTTCACACCGTATTGTGAGGTACGTAAGCCCCTGGTGTATTAGCCGTACCAAGGTGTACGGTTGCAAGGCGTCATTAATGAACACATAGATATGTATATAACAAGAATGCAATAATAGTCGTAATGTCATGCATTATTTATTAAAAAATTGCATTAAAGCAGAGTGATACAGATAGTGCGATAAGCAAAGAGTAGGACTATGTCCCTTCCAAGGGCAAGCTGAGGAATGATGTTAAATTGAATATTTCACTCGTTACTGTAATCAACCTGGGAATTCCGTGGTATAACGTAGCTGTCTGCCTCCTTGGTTGCTGCATCATGTGTTCGGCAATAGTGCTGCCGGACAGTGTTTCCAGAGATTAAGGTCCTGAAAGAAAAAGAAAAATAACCGAACGGGAAGCCCCTAGTGTAGTTTAGGCCGCGTCTTGGGGCGTGCCGCAGTTGTGCCCCCCTCCCCACCTATGCCCATGGTATTTTTAATGCGTAATTACGTACGCACGGCACGAATATCGTCGTTGGGCTGGGATTGGGGTGGTCGCCGTATTGCTACGCGAGCTCAGATCGTGCCAGGCGGTCTATTTGCCGATTGCCCCAAGCGTGCTTGAAGGTGTCCGGCCTTTGAAGCGCCGAACTGGTTGATTTCCTTGAGAGGCTGCTTTGCGCTTCTGCTGCGAGGGCCGCGGTGTGCTCCTATGTTCGGAGAGAGCGCTCTGTGTTTCCATTGACTGTAATAACTCCGCGAGGTCCTGGCATCTTGAGCTTGAGGTATGCATAATGCGATACCACATTGAATCTGGCGAATGCGGTTCGCCCGAGCAGCGGGTGATAACCACTGCAGAACGGGACTATATCGAAGATTAACTCTTCGCTTCGGAAATTATCCGGGGATCCGAAGACCACTTCCAGTGTAATTGAGCCTGTGCAATGGGCCTCTACACCTAGAATGACGCCCTTAAAGGTCGTTTTTGTGGGTTTGATCCTTGAGGGGTCTATACCCATTTTGCGCACTGTGTCCTGATAAAGCAGGTTCAGGCTGCTGCCGCCGTCCATAAGGACTCGAGTGAAGTGAAATCCGTCGATGATTGGGTCTAGGACCAGTGTGGCGAATCCGCCATGACGGATACTAGTGGGGTGGTCCCTGTGATCGAAGGTGATCGGACGGGAGGACTAAGGGTTGAACTTTGGGGCGACTGGCTCCAACGCATATACGTCCCTGAGCGCACGCTTCCGCTCCCTCTTGGGGATGTGGGTTGCGTATATCATGTTCACCATCCGCACTTGCGGGGAAACCTCTTCTGTCCTCCAGTGTGCGGCTGCCGGGGCTCCTCCTCGTCATCGCTATGCGGCCCCTTGTCCTTGTTTTCGGCAATTAACTTGTCGTCCAGCTTGAACACCCAACAATCCCTGTTGGTGTGATTGGCTGGCTTGTCTGGGGTGCCGTGTATTTGACACGAGCGATCGAGTATACGGTCCAAGATGGACGGACCCGGCGTACTTTGTTTGAATGGCTTTTTCCGCTGACCGGGTTTAGAGCCTTTAAATCCAGCATTGACTGCCGTATCCTCAGTATTGTCACTGTTAATGCGGCGCTTATGCTTGTTGCGACGTGACCTGCTATTGCCGTCCTTGGTATCTGAGGTACCATGGTTCTTTGATATGTTATTACTGCAAGCCAGCCAGCTGTCTTCTCCCGCACAAAAGCGGGTCATGAGCGTCGTGAGAGCTGCCATAGATTTCGGCTTTTCCTGACCAAGGTGCCGGGCTAGCCACTCGTCTCGGATGTTGTTCTTGAAAGCCTCTAAGGCATACGCATCCGGACAGTCGACAATTTGATTTTTCTTTGTAAGGAACCGAGTCCAGAATTGCCTAGCCGACTCTTCTGGCTGCTGAATTATGTGGCTCAAGTCATCGGCGTCTGGTGGTCGCACATAAGTGCCCTAAAAGTTGTCGAGGAATGCGGCTTCCAGATCTTCCCAATAGCTAATGGAGTCCGCTGGCAAGCTATTAAGCCAATGCCGCGCTGGTCCCTTGAGCTTTAGTGGGAGGTATTTGATTGCATGTAAGTCATCGCCGTGGGCCATGTGGATGTGGAGGAGGAAATCCTCAATCCATACTGCGGGATCTGTTGTGCCGTCGTATGATTCAATATTTACAGGTTTGAAACCTTCTGGGAATTGATGTTCCATTACTTTGTCTGTGAAGAATAAGGGGTGTGCGGCGCCTCTGTATTGGGCTATATCGCGACGTAGCGCGAATGGGTCTTGCCCACTGTGTTCGGCCTGGTCGTATTTGCTTTTACTGTATCCGGCGTGATGTTTGTCGTCTCGCAGAGTGGTGCGCCCTCGTGATCCGTAGATTGATCTTGAATGCTTTCCCTTGTCCTCCAATATGCCTCGCAGGTCTGGCGTATCTCCCCATGCCTTTTTTGAATGGCGTTGGGGTGGAGGCTGAGCTTTTGGCTGGAATGCCTCTCTATCGCGGCCACGAGGTGGCCGATCAGCCGTATCATACGCTTCTTCCTCTAGTCGGGGTAGTAACCTGCGCCTTGGGTAACTCTTGGAGGGGCGCTCAAGTTTATATTCCTCGGCCGCGAGGACTTCAGTCCATTTGTCAGCTAGCAGATCTTGATCAGCTTGAAGCTGCTGCTGCTTTTTCTTCAGGATATTTGCCGTGGCCATAAGCCGGCGCTTGAAGCGCTCTTGTTCGACGGGATCCTCTGGTACGGCGAATTCATCGTCGCCGAGGCTTGCCTCGTCTTCGGAGGGGGGCATGTGATTGTCATCCTCCTCCTCTCCGTCTGCCGCTCTCTCAGGAGAGCTGGCTCCTCCATCCTCCTACTCTAAATCTTGCTGGAGGGGTTTGTTGTTTTCTTCAGCACTATCCGGAGTGTTATTATCTCTTGTGCCGGTATCACCACTTTTGCTTTGGCGGGACTTAGAGCGGCGCCGCTGACGTCGGCGTTTGGGTTGCTTCTTGGAGGGGTCATCCTCCGCTATCCCGTCGCCATTGCCTTCTTTGGGTGTATTCACCATGTATATGTCATATGACGAGGTGGCTTTCCAGTGCCCTATAGGTGCTGGTTCATGTTCGTCTCCTACATCGTTGTCCATACCGTCGATGTCTTCGGAGTCGAAGTCGAGCATGTCGGTTAAATCATCGACAGTGGCTACGAAGTGGGTGGTGGGTAGGCGTCGAATTTCTTCGTCGTCCACATCCCAATCTTGTTGGCCATAATCCGGCCAGGGCTCTGCTGACAAAGAGATAGACCTTAGTGAATTCAGAATGTCGCTGAAGGGCGAGTGCTGAAAGATATCTGCGACGGTGAATTCCATGACCGGCGCCCAATCGGATTCGATTGGCAGGGGCGCGGATGGTTCGGAGTCAGAAAAAGAGTCCGGCACCTTGGAGTCACGGGCTGCGCAGAGGATTATGCTGGTGTTTGGCTCGATCGCTGTTGAGACTGCAGCCCCTGAGGCGGTGTCTAACCACCCGTCCTCGATTGGCACAGTTGGCTCTGAGCTAAGGGTCGGAGCTGATGCGGGCGCGGCCTCTGGGGTACTGTTCGGCAGCAGAGCTAGGTCATACCCATCGCGACAGTGCGGCGCGCCCGGCTATGGCTCGAATCTGTCAAAGATCATGTCTCCGCGGATGTCGGTCGTGTATTTCAAACTTCCAAATCTGACCTGATGGCCAGGGGAGTAGCTTTCAATCTGCTCGAGATGGCCAAGCGAATTAGCCCGCAGTGCAAAGCCACCGAATACGAAGATCTGTCCGGGGAGAAAAGTCTCACCCTGGACCGCATCGCTATCGATGATAGTAGGAGCCATCAAGCCTAACAATGACGACACAGAGGAACTCTCAATGAAAGAACCAATGTTGGTGTCAAAACCGGCGGATCTCGGGTAGGGGGTCCCGAACTGTGCGTCTAGGCCGGATGGTAACAGGAGGCAGGGGACACGATGTTTTACCCAGGTTCGGGCCCTCTTGATGGAGGTAAAACCCTACGTCCTGCGTGATTAATATTCATGATATGGGTAGTACAAGAGTAGATCTACGACGAGATCAGAGAGGCTAAACCCTAGAAGCTAGCCTATGGTATGATTGTATGTTATGGTTGTTTTCCTACGGACTAAAAACCCTTCGGTTTATATAGACACCGGAGAAGGTTAGGGTTACACAAGGTCGGTTACAAAGGAGGAGATATCCATATCCGTATTGCCTAGCTTGCCTTCCATGCCAAGTAGAGTCCCATCCGAACACTAGACGAAGTCTTCAATCTTGTATCTTCATAGTCTAACAGTCCGGCCAATGGAGATAGTCCGACTGTCTGGAGACCCCCTATTCCAGGACTCCCTCAAGGAGGGATGACAACTTTTAGCCGAAATACACACTAGTATGGGTGGCCATCACACCGCAGCTCGGGCTCTCATAAGCAAGGCTTTACGAACAAGCTTCTTCTGGCCAACAGCCCGAGCAGATGCACAAGCCCTGGTCCAACATTCTGTAGGATGCCAGCTTTTCGCCAATCAAAGTCATATGCCTCCCTCCACTTTGAGAACCATCCCCATTACTTGGCCTTTTGCAGTCTGGGGACTGGATATGGTCGGACCCCTCGAAGGGGGAAGCCATAAAAAGAAATATTTACTAGTCATGGTGGATAAATTCACTAAATGGATAGAAGCCAAACCAGTAAGAACGGCTGAAGCAGGACCAGTGATAGATTTTATATCCGGCGTGTACACCTCTATGGTGTCCCGCATAGTATTATCACAGATAACGGCTCCAACTTTACAACAGATGAGGTGAAGAATTGGTGCGCCAAGTTAGGCATTAAACTTGATTATGCCTCTGTGTACCACCCTCAAACAAATGGTCAAGTTGAAAGGGCCAATGGCTTAATAATGAGCGGCATTAAACCCCGACTGGTGCGCTCCTTACGGGAGTCAGATAAACACTAGGTTGAGGAGCTTGACTCCATACTCTGGGGGCTGCGGAACACGCCTAACCGGACAACCGGATACACACCTTTTTTCATGGTGTATGGCGTAGAGGTTGTTTTCCCCTGTGACACTATTCATGACTCACCTAGAGTGTGTAAGTATGAAGAGCGAGAGGCCGAGATCGATCGCCAGGATGACCTAGACGGCCTTGAAGAAGAACGCGATATCACGCAAGCTCGTTCTGCATTCTATCAGCAACAGGCTAGGCAATACCAGAGCAGAGAAGTGCGTGCCAAAACATACAACGTCAGCGAACTTGTTCTGCGGCTCCTGGAGAAGAAAAAGGATAAGCTCAAACCAAGATGGGAGGGCCCCTTCATCATTGACGAAGTTCTCACTAGAGGAGCCTATCGCCTTCGAGATGCATCAGACAATCTACTTGAGCCGAATCCATGGAACGCTGCTAGGCTCCCACGATTCTATGGATAGTTTGGTAACACCTTTTACTTCTATTTTTGTCTAGGTTCCTTACTTTGTTCTTCTTCCTCTTCATTTTTTGTTTTTCTTTCCCAGAAAGTGTTCGGTTATAATGAACTGATAGGGGTGAACATCTTTAAATGTATATACCTCAAGATACCTGGGGGCTTCTATAACGAAGCTTATTAACGCTTACTGCTTATGTCGTGTGTTTCACACAGTCTCTTCACCATTATATGCACCTTTATGACTTAAGTTTTTGCCAAGCTGGGTTGCTTGGCTCCTGTGCTTATACCCTACGTTACCGATTGTTCGGCTAGGGTGTAAAGGGAGCACCTCAGCGATTGTTACAACCAGGTAATCCGGACGTGTACCTCGGATGGGTGAAGCCGAAAGCTAGCGTCCTTAAGGGAATAATTGGTCAATGGACACACGACAAATCTTTTTTTTCAAAGGACAAGCTTCATGTAATCCTATCTCTAGGATCAAAGCCTAGGCATGCATAAATACACATGCTAACCCAGGGAAAGGAACCCTTAACGGAACTATTCTCCCTGGAAGATGTTTCTTACATTAAATAGTAATATAACATAACGCCGTGAACAAAACTTGTCTGTTCAAGCAAAATGACTGGATTGCCTTGTTTCCGAACATACTGAATGTTTACCACAAGTATAGTATCCGAAAACACTCCAATCGTTGGGTTTAGGGGGTTGAAGCCAAAGGCCTGCCATGACAATTTTTTGTTAAAGTTCGATCGGAGATAAGTTTGATGATAAAGTACATTTTTACATAGAATCAAACGCCTATTCTTTATCTATGCCATCTATAAGTCTGTCTAAACTACAGTCTTCTTGCGAAAACTTCACGACTATCATTACTTGGTAATAGTACGATAATTTCTTTTCCGTCTGTTCCCCGAGGACCAACCCGGGCCATATGATTCCGATTAAGCCCGGTATAGCACGTTTTCACCATGGCCCAGGCCTCTCGTGCACCTTCTCAGCATGCTGACACCTTCCATAGTTCAAAGCGACACCGATATCCTTTGCATAAGTTCGCCAGATCCTCCATAATTTCTGGAGGAGAATCGGATGGCCATAAGGCTTTAGCCATGTTCTTCATGGCTTCCCGAACTCGCTCATGCACTTTGGAGAGTTCTTGTAGCACGTTGCCTTGAAATCTGGATACTTCTCCTTCGGGCCGCCCAGTTAGCAAACCTGCAGGAATAGCATTGTAAAGCTCTGAATCAGTGGATAATATGAAAGCAAGGTTAAAGGTCATACTGAATATGCCGCCTTTTAACTTCCTATTCTCCTTCACAACATCCAACAGTTGGGCCCTTAAGTCCTTTATCTCGTCGGCTTGCTTGACATTTTCATCCAGCAGTTTGTTCTTTTGCTCAATGCATGGTCTGTGTTAATACACGTTGAGCCGCTGCTTCCTGCCCTTCAGCATATTTTTTGTCCTCTTGAGAAACCTTTAGCTTCTCCTCCAGTTGATCTGTCGATTCCACCACTAAAAATAAAACAATGTATGCTTCAACATCATTGATGGAAAAAAAATCATATTTTACGGACACTTTTTCGTCCTTACCATTAGATCCCTCTTTGGATTTTTTAGGTCTTCTAGCTCAGTGGTGACGGCATTCAGCTTGATGCGGTTTGCTTCAAGCTCCTTGGATAACACGTCATTCTTTTCCTTGAGAACCTGCGGTCATAACGATCCTTAAATGAGTTGGGCTAACTGCTTCAAGTCTCGGGGGCTACTCGCATATGCTTATTAAATTTACACAAATCCTTACCCGCATATCTTTTGAAAGTAGGTGAGTGGCCCCGGCAAGCCCGTCCTGAGCAGCTCAGATATACGCATCCACAGAGCTGAGGGTGTTAAACGCCTCCACAGTAAATACCGGGTGTCGCATGGCCTCTTTTCACCGCCGATGATTCATCGCGCTCTCTACTTCTGAATTGGTGACCGATACATTATCCGAATCCTCTCGTGGAGGATAATCCGGCGTTACGCCCGTATTGGCTCTTGTCCTTGTTGATGGGCCCGGGGCCAAATTGGTTGGTGTTCGGCCAGCAGGGTCATCAGACACAGTTCGGTGTACACTCATTCTGGAATAAGACAAAGGGAAAATGTGACAATTCGGCCTTAATACTGGGCATATATTGAAAACCATACCTTTTCGATGAAGGAAGGGGCTCGACAGTGCCCCCTGCTTCCTTCCGCTTCAAAGTCTCACCCTGCATAGGCGTCGTCCTTTTAGAGGATGCCCTTGATGCAGTACGACGAGCCAAGCGCCGTCCCTTTTGAGCACGAGTCAGTGCGGGGGGTGAGGCGCGAAGGGAAGGCTCTCTTTGGGAAGATGTCTCCTGGGTACTTACATTGGAGGAGGGAAGAAGGCCGGGATAATCGGCTACAATAGCCACTTCTATACCATCATGGCTGCCTGATAGAAAACCCCGTCAGTGGGTTCTATGAATATATTCAGATCCTGTTAAAATCCGGGATCTTTATCGCGAATATGATCCTCTGGCCGCGGGGCAGGGCAATAAACCCCCTCAATCACTTTCCTCCATTCCTGTTGTAAACATCTAAATATATTTCGATTATCATATCTCAATAAGGAGGTTGGATAAAGCTAGCAATTGAAAAAAACTTACCCAGTCGATGGGGTTATACATGGAAAAACCTTCCCGACATTTCAAATGGACAAATTCCTCTTTCTCCCCCTGATAAAGACAAGCTAAGATGGCAGCCAAGTCAGTTGGGGTATCCGGACCTTCGCGTAGGCAACGGGATGCATCATCTTGCCCGTTGTAATGCCACATGGGAAGCCCTCTAGACTAGAGTGGCTGAACGCACCGCTTTATCGTGATGGCCATTACTTCGATTATTGAAAGTTTGGAATGGGCAAGCACTCTAATCTTGCTGACCAGCCTCTTAATCTCAGTGCTGTCTTCTTCCTTGGGGCTTCAGGGGCGCCAGTTGAAGTGTTTCTTCAAAGGAGCGCTGGATAATTTGGTAAGACCACGCCGAACTGGGTCCGGAAGAGCAACGTCTTCGACATAAAACCACTGCGAGGGCCACTCTCTGGGTCCCTTCTTGGGAGTGCCGGACAGGTAACCTATCCCCGCTCGCCACACTTCGGCGCCGCCTACCTCGGATATGGATCCCCTTTGTGAGCGAGGGATGAGGCAAAAGAATTTCCTCCATAGCTCAAAATGAGCCTCACAGCCTAAGGATAGCCCGCAAAGAGCAACGAAACCCGCAATGTGCAGGATAGAGCCTGGCGTGATATTGTGCAATTGGAGCCCATAAAACTCCAGGATACCTTTGAGGAAAGGATGGATTGGAAATCCTACACCTCTTAGGAGGAAGGAAACGAAGCACACCCGCTCCTCTTTAGTGGGGTTGGGGAAGTTTTCCGCCAGGGCTTTACCGTCGATCGAAGTTAATGCAGCCCGAACGAAGATTAGATCTGCAGGAGGGAGATATCCCTCCATCTGAAGTCTATTCAGATGGGCATGAGATATTGAGAAGCTTTCCCAATCGCTCGCTTGAGGGCCATGGGGGCGCGAGGAGGAGCCGGGGGTGCTTGCCATGTTTGGAGGATTTTTTGTGGCTGGCTCTAAGGGTTTCTACGTGGTGTGAAATGGCATCTGAGTTCCAATCTCTTTAAATAGATGCCATCCTCGCGTGGACGAGGGTTTATTTGTAAAAAATACTTGGACTGTTCGCATTCGTCTGACGCGTGGAAGCCGAGGCGACGGAGGGAAGGAATCATCAAGATGGGGTATCAAAGTCAGAGCTGAACTGTCGTTGTTCCAAAGAAGAACCTGCCTTGCAAGACCAAAGACATGAAGCCGGATACAAGATCATCATTGAAGGCAAGTTTGGGGGATACTAAGGGAGTCCTGGATTTGGGGGTCCTCAGGAGTCTGGACTACTGAAGGTGGGCCAGACTGATGGGCCGTGAAGATAAAAAGCAGAAAGTCATCCCTCGTGTCCGGTTGGACTCCCATATATGTAGAAAGGCAAGTTAGATGTCCGGATGTAATGATTCCTTCCTCCTCAAGTCATCTCTATACAAACCCTAGGCCCCCTCCGATGTTTATATAAGCCGGAGGGTTTAGTCCGTAGAGGCCGACAGAACAATCATAGGTTAGACTTATAGGGTTTAGCCAATACGATCTCGAAGTAGATCAACTCTTGTAATCCCCATATACGTCAAGATCAATCTAGCAGGAAGCAGGGTATTACCTCCATCAAGAGGGCTGGAACCTGGGTAAACATCATGTCCTTGTCTCCCCCTGCTACCACCAATCCTTAGATACGCAGCTTGGGCTCCCTACCCAAGATCTGCTGGTTTTGACACCAACACACCCCTTCTCCCTTCCCCTATATATAGAGAGGTAGAGAGAGGGCAGCCGGACCCCAAGAGCACATCTCCACACCACGACGCTGCCTCTCCTCTCCCTCGCATCCCTCTTCCTCTCCGTAGTGCTTAGCGAAGCTCTGCTGAGATTCCACCACCAGCACCGCCACCACGCCGTCGTGTTGCCTGAGGACTCGAGCTACTACTTCACCATCGCTTGCTGGATCGAGGAGGTGAAGGCGTCATCAAGCCGTACATGTGTTGAATGAGGAGGTGCCATCCATTCGGCACTTGGATCGGGAGTTCACGGGACTTATCGTGATTGGATCGTGAAGACATTCGACTACATCAACCGCGTTTCTTAATGCTTCCTCTTAGCGATCTACAAGGGTATGTAGATGCAATCTCTCCTCTCGTAGATGGTCATCTCCTAGATTGATCTTGGTGAGCGTAGGAATTTTTTTGTTTCCCATGCAACGTTCCCCAACACGTGTGAAAGAAGCTTGATGTAGTGATAGTGGTGCCAAGTCTGGCTTTCAAATATCTCCAGAGAACAACAACTTTAGCTTCACGGTCATGGTGCTCTTTTTGATTCTCATCCTATAGCATAGATATTTGGTTCTTTCTATATTTTATAGTAGCTTTGGCTCGGATGATTTTTGTATTTCCATTCCCAAACTTAACCCATCTGATTGTAGCTCTTCCCTTACAGTAAGTACTTCGGTAATCAAGAAGATTTCCTAGATGTTTCTTGATTATATTCCTTTCATTCCACTCCTCCATATTAAGGGGTATGTACTCCTCCAAAGTGTCCAGAAGTAAGATCAACTCATTGAAAATTTTAATGTATTGAGATAAATTAGGTATGCCCTTGGACCAAATTTTGAATTCCTTCCTCAACCTCTTAAATGTTGATGAGATCCTTTTAATACTATCGTCGTCTTGCACATCTTGATTCCAAATATTTTTAAACACATCTATGGATTCTGGTATTTGCACCAAAAAATTTCAAATCTTAAAATGTTTGCTTTTGAACTGTTAGTGCCCATTTGAATGATGCATGGAACATGGCCAGAGATTGGTTTTGCAAGACAAGTGGCACTGGTGTTAGGATAATTTAAGGTCCCATATTCGGAAGAGAAACACCAACCAAGTTTATCAAGCCAAGGAGCCTCTTGCATGTTACTCCATGTATAATTTCTGCCTTTTAGTGGTATTTAAATCAACCCTAGTGCACTGATAGAGACTGTCGGATCACGGGTTCCGGCCTCAAGGTTCGAACACTGGGGTGCACGCGAAGATCTCCCCCTACCGATCCACGTCCTAGCTTCGCTAAGATCTTACGGGCTAACTCAACGAACTTGCAACACAAAGGACACAAGATTTATACTGGTTCGGGCCACCATTGTGGTGTAATACCCTACTCCAGTGTGGTGTGGTGGATTGCCTCTTGGGCTGAGGATGAACAGTACAAGGGGAAGAACAACCTCCTGAGGAGAGGTGTTCTTGTGCTCCGTGAACTTGTGGTTGTTCTGGTCTCTCTCGATCCGTCCGATCCCCCTAGCTATGGTGGTGGCTAGTCCTATTTATAGAGGCCCTGGTCCTCTCCACAAATATTGAGCAAGAAGGGAGCCAACAACGGCCAATTTGAAAGGGGACAGCTAGTACCACTTATCCTGACAAAAGTGGTCTCCGCCTGTCAAAGGCTCTGGTGGTGACGCCGTCTTGGGCTCCATGGTGACCCCCATCTTGTCATCCTTCTGGTCTTGGTCTCGTTGCACAGATATGGAAACCTTTCCTTGACGCCTCGATACTCCGCGCCTGCACCTACTTCCTTAGCACCAAAGAGGAAACAAGGACACTGTGCGCGCTGGTGCCCACCTGGCCTTGGTCGTCATGGCTCACGTCACTAGAACCTCGCAAGGTTTGCCTGGCCTTGAACTCTCCGCCCCTCGCGATCCAGCCTGGTGAGGCCGCTCCTGAGGAAGTCTTGTGTCGTCTGCCTCGTGAGGCTTGGCCCCTCGCGAGGGTCTTGAGTCCTTGCTGGTGAATATGGGCCGCATGGACCTGCTCATATAGCCACGACGTGGGCTGCAGGCAGGCAAGTCTGGGGACCTCTGTTCCCAGAACGCCAACAATAGCCCCCGGGCCCAAGGTGCGCTCGGGCTTGGCTTCGAGGCGAGGCCGAAGGGCAAGTGCGAAGCGCCGCGGGCCCCAATAGCCTGCGGCCTTGGTCGGCGTGTGGCGGTTGATTGGACGTGGGCGTCTCCGCTTCCCCGTGCAGCCTTGGTAACTGCCCGGCTATCAAAAGGTTGGCATAGACAACGCTTGCCTTCACTGCTTCCTTTCGCCTTGATCAGACCCCCTTTCTTGCACCCTGCCTCCGAAATCTCCAGATCCACTCCCATCCTTTCCGCATCGTCGACCAATAGCGCCCCAGAGGGTCAAGCCCGCCTCGTCGCCGCCTTGGTACGAGCCAGCTCTCGACGCACCCAACGTTTCGGAGAAGAACCTCGCCGCCACACGCTTGCTGACGACGGGGGAAAGCAACAAGAAGGGGAAGACTGGACTCCGGGCCAGCTCCGATGTGCCTGAGCCCGAGGGAAGCACCTTCTTCCCCTTCTTCACGAGCAGCATCGCCGCTGGGCTGGCTCCCCCCTTCTCTGACTTCTTTTACGAGGTCCTTGATCACTACGGGCTGCAGGCGATGCATCTTCATCCCAAGTCTATCCTTCTCTTGTCGATCTTCGCCTACTACTGCGAGGCGTACCTTGGCGTGATGCCTTCCGTGGACCTTCTGCGCCACTTCTTCTTCCTCCGCGCCAAGGAGGGTCATGCCTCCGGGTGTGTCAATTTCATCGCGGCCGACAAGGCCAACTCGATCTCGAAGACGGGGAAGAAAGCCGACGGCTTCTGGAGCAAGTGGGCCATGATGGATGCTAAATGCATCCACCCACGCTTGAGGTTGCCGATGGAGATGCCTCAGTCCGACGAGGGGTGGTCCTGCATGAAGCTCACCAATGAGCGGGCGACGTTGGTGCTAGAGCGTATGAAGTCCGACCTGAAGCCGGGCAATGCGAAGGCGGCGAAGATTACAGGGGCCATGCTCTTGAGGGAATTCCTGATGCTGCGTGTGGCCCCACTTCAAGCCCGCACGCGCCCCTTATGGGAGCTTGGGGACGAAGAGGACAAGGTTCTCTTGAGCCCGAAGGCCTGGTCTGGCGAGGAGCTGGCCGCAGCTCTCCGCCTCCTGGTTGGGGATGATCAGGAGTATCCGCCGAATGTCTTCACTCCCTTGTTCCGCCACAAGGACGGGGCATTGGTCGTGGCCTCCAGGACGACCTTTGATGGGCGCGGACTGGTGCCGCCGGTGCTCATCGGGGCCCCTGCGGCGCCGACGCCGGTGGAGCTGTCTTCTGGTGAGTCCCGCGGGGAGGAAGAAGAGGAGGAGGAAGACTCGGAGGTGACCCCCCGAAGGGACGGGGGAGACCTCCCCCTTGAGTAAAGCTGACATCCTCCGCGCTTTTCCTGACGACGAAGAGTCCGGCGACCGCCTGGAGAGCGGAGAGCCGCCTGTCGTCCCGACGAGGGACCGATGGGCGTTGATCTCCCGAGATGCTGCTTCTGCTCCGACATCGCCTGGAGCCGCTTCCGGCCAGCTACCGCTCCTACTTCTGGAGCTGGCGCGCACGCACCTCGGGTTGGGAAGCTGTCGGTGTCAAAACCGGCGGATCTCGGGTAGGGGGTCCCAAACTATGCGTCTAAGGAGGATGGTAATAGGAGGCAAGGGACACGATGTTTACCCAGGTTCGGGCCCTCTTGATGGAGGTAATACCCTACGTCCTACTTGATTGTTCTTGATAATGTGAGTAGTACAAGAGTTGATCTACCACGAGATCAGAGAGGCTAAACCCTAGAAGCTAGCCTATGGTATGATTGTATGTTGTCCTATGGACTAAAACCCTCCGGTTTATATAGACACGGGAGGGGGCTAGGGTTACACAAGGTCGGTTACAAAGGAGGAGATATACATATCCATATTGCCTAGCTTGCCTTCCACGCCAAGTAGAGTCCCATCCGGACACGGGATGAAGTCTTCAATCTTGTATATTCATAGTCCAACAGTCCGGCCAAAGGATATAGTCTGGCTGTCCGGAGACCCCCTAATCCAGGACTCCCTCAGTAGCCCCTGAACCAGGCTTCAATGACGATGAGTACGGCGCGCAGTGTTGTGTTCGGCATTGCAAGGCGGGTTCCTCCTCCGCATACATCATGGAAGAGTTTTGAATACAAGGATAGTGTCCGTCCCTGCAAAATAAGTTCCACATACCACCATAGAGAGAATAATATTTCCACAAATCTAATCTGCTGGCATGTTTCGACAGCATGACATTACGCCATGGCCCGGTTATTATTCGAACCGCTTTTCTCAACCAGCTCCACACATATCGTGAGGCGGTCTTCTTGACACGTCTTGTCAAAGCAGAGATCATGTTCCCTTTATCACGGGATTCTCATCAATATGGACGTGGGTAACCCAACCGCGCCATCAATTACGGTGCCTGGGGAATAAGCGGATTTACCAGGCAAGTGGGGAGACACATCGCCTCTTCCGCCCTTATAAAGGGATAAGGATTTACTTTTTTCACCCACGCCTTCTTCTTCCTCGCTTACCCATTCCCGCACACTCGAGCTCTAGCGCCCAAGCTCGCGTTCTTCTTCTCAAACCAGTCCAAGCAGGTCGGGAGCAGGAGGCAAGTGGATGGTCTCCTCCGTCACGGAGGAGAATGTCAAAAAATTACAGGAAGCCGAATATCTGGCCACGGATATCGCGCACCGGCTGCCCGATGCGGGGCAGATCATCCCAACGCCCGAACCCCATGAGAGGGTAGTTTTTCTTACCCATTTCGTCCGCGGACTGGGATTTCCATTCCACCCGTTTGTCCGCGGGCTCATGTTCTACTATGGGCTGGATTTTCATGATTTGGCCCCCAACTTCATCCTCAACATCTCGGCGTTTATCGTCGTGTGCGAGGCCTTCCTCCGCATCAGGCCCCACTTCGGCCTATGGCTGAAAACCTTCAATGTCAAATCGAAGGTGGTGAGAGGCCAGCAAGCAGAGTGCGGAGGCGCCATGGTGGGCAAGATGCCTAATGTCACCTGGCTTGAGGGCACCTATGTGGATACCATAAAGGGGTGGCAATCGGGGTGGTTCTACATCACCGAGCCGCGCGACTCCAACTGGGTGGCGGCCCCCAAATTTCGATCCGGAATCCCCACGTGGCTCACCTCCTGGAAAAAGAAGGGCCTGTCATGGGGTTCTTCGGTAGAGCTGACCGGACACCAGACCTGCATCCAGAACATGACGAGCAAGAAAATCAAGCTCGTCAACGTGGTCCAGGTTATGCTCTTCCGCCGGATTCTTCCATGTCAACGGCGGGCATTTGTTTTGTGCGAGCTCGACTTGGCCAAGCACCAGACACTGCGTGAGCTCTATGACATGATGCACGAGGACGTCTGGAGGGTGATGTTCAAGAGCGCCGAGATCCCTGCCCCCCTCAATGAGGACCGCAGACTCAGCGCAAAGCGCCGCGCCAATCCGGTAGGTTTTTTATATCTCTTAGGGTATTTATTTGCCCCGGTTTAGTTGTGTGTAGGATCTGAACTTCCATGTCATTAACAGGACTGGATAGAGACGACGGAGCAGCTTGATAGCCCAACCCCGCTGCCCGAAGATCCTGTAGATGCTCTTTTGACAAAGATGCTGACTCTGGCACCCTACGAGGTGCCGGAAAAGAAGACCAAGAAGAAGGCGGCGGGGACCCGAAAGGGTCTCAGACGCAAGGTTGTACGATGACTCCGACGCGCACTCCTCCCATGAAAAGTAGGAGGAGGATAAAAATTCTCCCCCCCCCAGCCCGGGGAGACAAGAAAAGGAAGGCCGACCCATCCGGGGAGGCTGAACGGTCCAAGAAGGGAAGGACCCTCCTTCCGGACTATGCCACGACAGCCGCCGACAGCGGTGACAAGTGGCTACATAGGGACAAGCCCCTGGCGAAGTCGTAAGTGTCCGGACACCATAGTACTTCATGGTATGTTTTATTGTACTGCCTTTCCTCATGCCGAACATGATTATGCAGTCCGTCCTGAGCTCATCTCGACGTACCCTCGTCGAGCGGCTCTTTGGACTCGTCGGATATGAACAGCGGTTCTCTTCCGACCGCTTCCACCCCTCGCCCTACGGATAATGATGAGGTGTTGTCTAAACAGGCACCGAGCCAAGGGGAGGTGGTCCTGGGGGCGCCTCGCGGTGACTTCCCGGACCCTGGGTACCAAGGGAGCGAGGCTCCCACGGGCTTCAAGTTCAGGCCCCAGCCGGACACTGCGCTGGAACCTTCGATGGTTCCGGACTCCGGCAGGCAGTCCCCATCAAGGGGGCCAACCATCCGTGCCGGTGTCCTCTATCCAACCAGAGGCACCGAACAACCTGCTGGAAGCACTTCGCAGTGCTTCCATCGAAGAGGAGCACCGCACTATCATGAGTGCGATGGTCGCGAAGGTTCAGTCCGCCAAAAACGGATTGACCGAAGCCTGCCGATGGAATCTGCTGGCAAGCTATTCAGCCAATGCCGAGCTAGTCCTTTGAGTTTTAGTGGGAGGTACTCGATGCCATGTAGATCACCACCGCGAGCCATGTGGATGTGAAGGAGGAAATCTTCAATCCATACAACGGGATCTGTTGTGCCATCGTATGATTCGATATTTACGGGTTTGAAACCCTCCAGGAATTCATGATTCATAACTTCATCAGTGAAGCATAGGGGGTGTGCGGCGCCTCTATGCCAGGCTATATCTCGACGCAGTTCGTATGAGTCTTGTCTGTTGTATTCGGCCCGGCCGGATTTACTCTTGGTGTATCCGACGCGATGATCATCGTCCCGTGTTGGCGCGCGTGCCCGTGTCCTGTATATTGACCTTGTGATTTTTGCCTAGTGTCCAAGATGTCTCGCGGGTCCTCTGTGTTGCTTCGGGCCTTGGTATTTTTGACTGAGAGGCGACGGGGTGCGGTCTAAACTTTAGGCTGAAACGCCTCCTTGCTCGGCCGTGTAATGGCCGGTTAGCCGCATTGTTCACTGGTGAATGAGGTTTCAATGCGTCCTCCTCGAGGTGAGGTAGCAACCTACGTTTTGGGTAACTCTTGGACGGGCGCTCGAGTTCATGCTCCTCGGCCGCAAGGACTTCGGTCCACCTGTCTGCTAGCAAGTCTTGATCGGCTTGAAGCTATTGCTGCTTTTTCTTCAGGCTATTTTCCGTGGCCATAAGCTGGCGCTTGAAGTGCTCTTGCTCGATGGGGTCCTCAGGCACGATAAACTCGTCATCGCCGAGGCTCGCCTCGTCTTCGAAGAGAGGCATGTAATTATCATCCTCCGGTTCTCCATCTGCTGCCTGCTCTGGAGGGCTAGCTTGTTCATCCTTCAGCTGTACATCGTGCTGGAGGGGATTGTTGTTGTCTTCGGCACTATCCGGAGTGTTATTATCTCCTGTGCCGGTATCACTGCTCCTGCTGTGGCGGGACTTAGAGCGGCGCCGCTGACGTCGGCGCTTGGGTTGCTTCCTGGAGGGGTCATCCTCCGCTGTCTCGTCGCCATTGCCTTGTTTGGGGGTGTCCACCATGTATATATCATATGATGAGGTGGCGGTCCAGCGCCCTGAGGGCGGTGGTTCCTGTTCGTCTCCGGCTTCGTCGTCCATACCGTTGAAGTCTTCGGAGTCAAAGTCGAGCATGTCGGTTAAGTCGTCGACAGTGGCTGCTAAGTGGGTGGTGGGTGGGCAGCGAATTTCTTCGTCGTCCGCATCCCATTCTAGCCGGACATGGTTTGGCCAAGGTTCTCCTGACAAGGAGCGAGACCTTAATGAATTTAGCACATCTACGAAAGGTGAGTGCTGAAAGATATCCCCGGAGGTGAACTCAATGATCGGCGCCCAGTCGGACTCGACGGGCACGGATGTGAGCGGCTCGGAGTCCATGGCCGGAGATGAATCCAGTGGTTTGACGACACGGCTCTTGTAAGGGGTGAAGTAAGTATCCGGCTCTATCGCCACTGAGAGTGCGGCCTCCATGGAGAGGTCCATCCCTCCGCTCTCGGATGGCGTGACTTGCTCCGGATTGATAGCCAGAGTAGTTGCGGACGCGATCTCCCGAACATTGTCCGACGGCAGAGTTACGTCATGCTCCTCGCGACTGTGCGGCGTGTCCGACATGGGCTCGAATCCGTCGAAGATCAAGTCTCCACGGATGTCGGCCGTGTAGTTCAAGTTTCCAAATCTGACCTGATGGCCAGGGGCGTAGCTCTCGATCTGCTCCAGGTGGCCAAGCGAATTGGCCCACAGTGTGAAGCAGCCGAATACAAAGATCTGTCCAGGGAGGAAAAGCTCACCCTGGACCGCATCGCTAGCGATGATCGAAGGAGCCATCAAGCCTTACGGTGACGACACAGTGGAACTCTCAATGAAAGCACCAATGTCGGTGTTAAAACCGGCGGATCTTGGGTAGGGTGTCCCGAACTGTGCTTCTAAGGCGGATGGTAACAGGAGGCAAGGGACACGATGTTTACCCAGGTTCGGGCCCTCTTGATGGAGATAATACCCTACATCCCGCTTGATTGTTCTTGATAATATGAGTAGTACAAGAGTTGATCTACCACGAGATCGGAGAGGCTAAACCCTAGAAGCTAGCCTATGGTATGATTGTATGTCGTCCTATGGACTAAAACCCTGCGGTTCATATAGACACCGGAGGGGGCTAGGGTTACACAAGGTCGGTTACAAAGGAGGAGATATACATATCCATATTGCCTAGTTTGCCTTCCACGCCAAGTAAAGTCCCATCCAGACACGGGACGAAGTCTTCAATCTTGTATCTTCATAGTCCAACAGTCCAGCCAAAGGATATAGTCTGGCTGTCCGGAGACCCCCCTAATCCAGGACTCCCTCAAAAGCTCTCCAGCTTTAAGCTCACCAAGCGAAGAGTGGACTACGCTGCTATGGACCAGTAAGTGCTTGAGCTTCATCTTGTTCTTGCTTATATTGTTGCCTCTTGACGTTCGTCCTTGTTTTTGCTGTTGGTGCTTGTTTCTGACTCTTTTTCCTTGTTGTGCAACTAGGCTGACGCCTGTGGTGAAGAGGAGGAGGGAGAGCGAGGTGGTGGTGCTTGAGTCCTGGTTACCTCCTGCGACCGCGCCCCTCTCCATGAGCAAAGGTGGGGACGTCGCCCGTGTTTCTCTAGCCCGATCATCCTCGCGAGGCTGGGTGGAGCATCCTCGGGAGGAGTCAGCCCCTGAAGCGCCGCAGACTCAGGAGGTGCCAGCGTCTGGCTCGGGTGCTGAGGTCCAAGGGGCTCAGGATCTTCCTGCCTCCCAGGCCATGGTGACGACGATGCATCTTCCTCCTTCTGCGCCATTACTCCTAGGTTCTTCTGCTTCCTCTGTTGTCTTGGAGCGTGCCCTTTCAGAGATGACTCATCTGCGGGAAGATCTCCTGGGCGCAGATCTGTGCCTGTTAGCCGGGCACTTGGAGCTAGCCTCCAGCTGGCTTCAGTTTGATGTAGCAATCCGAGCGGCGCTGAGCTAGGCCGTGATTACCTCGGAGTAGGAGAAGCGGTCCGTCGCTCAAGCTGCGGCCAATCGCGAGGCGGCACTGAAGTATGCCGAAGCCACCCACGACGAGATGAGCACAGAAGAAGCTCACGGCCATCAGGTGAAGGAGGAGGAGATGAAGGCCTGGGAGGACGCCATCAAGAACCGCGACGCCGAGATGGGGGAGTTGGCGAAGGCGCGGGCCACTGAACGCAGCCGGCTGGAGGAGCTACAGCGGAAGGTGGAGGCGAAGGGGTTCGTTCTTGATGCCAAGGCGAAGGTCTGGCCGAGGACCATGCAGCCTTCACGCTTCTAGAGAAGAGGTCTCGCGAGGCCCTGAAGTCACTCTATGAGAAGGGCTTGGAGAAGCCGTTGGCCACCAATGAGGATGGCCCCGCCCAGTTGCTTCCCTACTTGGTCGATGCGCTTGAGGAAGTCGTGCGTAGCATCGGCCCCATGGCAGAGGTAGAGGCTCGCGTCCTTTTTTCAGTCGCACTGACGCGCGTCTTCAGCCACCTCCATCTTCGCGATCCTGCCGCCCGCCTTGACGAGCTGCTGGAGCCTATGGATGAGAGCGTTGTGCGACTGCCGCCGCAACCGTGAAGGGTCAGGTGGAAGCCCTGCTGGAGAAGTTCGACGCCTTCGCCCCCGTGCCTTTGACCGGTGGTGCAGGTGAAGACGACGCCACCCAGGAGGGGGCACCTCTTGCACGTGCCGGCGGTATCGAGGGATGACTGGCTTGCGACTTCTTTCCTGTTGAAACTCCTGCAGCATGTAGCGTCCCACATGGAGGCGTTTAAACTTGTGTTTGGTATTCGGAGAACAATATGTCTTGTAATATTTTCTTTGAAATTTTGTGATTTTCTTCCTATTTGCTGTATGTTCTACGTCGGCAGAGCCCGGCCCCTCGCATACCTCAACCAGCGTTGGACCGACCGAAGACCAGGATGGACCCAAGGAGTGAGGGGCTACGTGACCAGTTAGGCTCCTGAGTCGCGATGCTCAGGGGTCCCCCTTGACGCGCAAACATCTTGTGGAAAGGAGATTCAATGGTTGGTCTTGTGTTCTACGTCGGTAGGGCCCGACCCCGCGCAACCGCCATTGGGCCGACCGGAGACTAGGATGGACCAAGGAGTGAGGGGCTACGTGGTCAGTTAGGCTCCTGAGTCACGATGCTCAGGAGTCCCCCTTGACGTTCAAACGACCTTCATACCTTAGCTCCGCTTGGGAGGGCGCGCGATGACCAGGTCTGAGGGACCTGGCGGGGTGGCATACGCTTGGGCGTGACCCGAGCGCAGCCCCCATGCCCAGCCCCCTCGCGCGGCTCTCTCGAGGGGAGGCGTTGTGTTGAGGCCAGACACCGAGCCTGGAGGCTCCCTGAGGTTGATACGGCCATGAAGCCGCCCTCAGTTGTTTATCACCAGGACGGACCATGGCGCTTCCTCACTTGCACGGGCATAGCCGCTCCTCGGAAGTGTCGACTGCCAGCGCGGAGCATGGTGCTTCCACTGGTACGTGGGAGGGGACTCCCTACTGCGGAGAGCCCCCAGGGCGTGTACAGCCCCACCCTGACACGTGGCTTGCACGGCAGGGCTAGACGAGGTGTGTCTGAGCACTCGTGAGCCAGCGCGGGTGTCGGTGTCAAAACCGGCGGATCTCGGGTAGGGGGTCCCAAACTGTGCGTCTAAGGCGGATGGCAACATGAGGTAGGGGACACGATGTTTTACACAGGTTCGGGCCCTCTTAATGGAGGTAAAACCCTACGTCCTTCTTGATTATTCTTGATAATATGAGTAGTACAAGAGTTGATCTACCACGAGATCGGAGAGGCTATACCCTAGAAGCTAGCCTATGGTATGATTGTATGTTGTCCTACGGACTAAAACCCTTCGGTTTATATGGACACTGGAGGGGGCTAGGGTTACGCAAGGTCGGTTACAAAGGAGAAGATATCCATATCCGTATTGCCTTGCTTGCCTTCCACGCCAAGTAGAGTCCCATACGGACACGGGACGAAGTCTTCAATCTCGTATCTTCATAGTCCAACAGTCTGGCCAAAGGATATA
Organism: Triticum urartu; assembly: GCF_056163025.1. Classification (NCBI taxonomy): domain Eukaryota; kingdom Viridiplantae; phylum Streptophyta; class Magnoliopsida; order Poales; family Poaceae; genus Triticum; species Triticum urartu. The sequence goes on from NC_141877.1 coordinate 382,489,271, forward strand.
GTCCGGCTGTCCGGAGACCCCCTAATCCAGGACTCCCTCAGTAGCCCCTGAACCAGGCTTCAATGACGATGAGTCCGGTGCGCAGTGTTGTTTTCGGCATTGCAAGGCGGGTTCCTCCTCCGAATACACCATGGAAGAGTTTGAATACAAGGATAGTGTCCGACCCTGCAAAATAAGTTCCAGATATCACCGTAGAGAGAATAATATTTCCACAAATCTAATCTACTGACACGTTTTGGCAGCATGACATCACGCCATGGCCCGGTAATTATTCGAACCGTTTTTCTATAACCAGCCCCGCACATAATGCGAGGCGTTTTCTTGACACGTCTTGTCAAAGCAGAGATCGTGTTCCCCTTATTACGGGATTCTCATCAATACAAATGTGGTTAACCCAACCGTGCCTGTTGGTATGACTCCTAGATCTTAGGAAAGTCTCGAACGACCATGAGGAGGACGCCCGATATTCATCCCATTTATAAAGGGACAAGGCATTTTCTTTTTTCCCTCCCGTGCTCAATCAAACCCTTCCCCCGCCTTGAGTTCTACCACCCAAAGCCCAGGTCAGGTGCTTCGGACCTTCAATCATGTCCGGATCTAGCCTTCAAGGCCAGTGGATGCCTTCCTCCGTCACGGAGGAGGACATCAAGAAGTTGAGAGAAGCCAGATACCTGAACGCCGAAATTTCGCATAGGCTGCCCGCCCGAGGGCAGGTCGTCCCTACTCCCGAACCCAACGAGAGTGTTGTGTTCGTCTCCCACCTCCTTCGAGGACTGAGCCTCGCTCTGGATCCCTTTGTTAGGGGTCTCATGTTCTATTATGGGCTGGATTTTCATGATCTGGCCCAGGATTCCCTTCTTCACATCTCGTCATTTATTGTCGTTTGTGAGGCCTTCCTCCGCATTACCCCTCACTTCGGCCTATGGCTCAAGACCTTCGATGTGAAGCCGAAGATGGTCAAGGGGCAGTACGCAGTGTGCGGAGGTGCTCTAATAAGCAAAATTGCTGACGCTCCATGGCCAAAGGGTTCCTTTCCAGAGGTGTCCGGACTGTGGCAAGAGGAGTGGTTTTACGTCATAGCTCCCCGAAGTGCCAGGTGGGTAGCTGCCCCCACCTTTTGCTCGGGCCCTCCACCACAACTAATGTCATCGATCAGCAAGGGGCTGAGCTGGGGTCCAGCCAAGGACATGCCAATACTGTAAAGCCATATCCGAGATCTCTTCGAGGGATATTTCAGTCTGGTTATGGTAATGCAAGTTATGCTGGTTCGTCGAGTCCAGCGTTGCAAACGCCGGCCCCTCCGCATGTGGGAATTCAACCCAGAAGGACCGCGCACTATTCAGAATTTCCTCGACATGACGCACAAGGAGATGTACAAATCATTCTTCGGACCCCAAATAGAGTGTCCGGACACTACCGAGGACGTGGGACTGAGCTGTAACTGCCCTGCTACCCATGTAAGTAATCCCATGGCCGAACACACTGTCCTTTTATTTATCATGACATCATCCTGAAGAATCGCTTTGACCAGGACTGGATAACAAAGGCGAAGATGATCCGGTGTTTGGCCCCCCTTCCTGAAGGCTTGGACAATCCGGTGCTGGAAAAGATGCTTGAGCCAGCACCTTGTCTGGTGCCCTCAAAGGAAGATGAATGGGGAAACAAAGAGGACGAAAGCGGGCCTCCATCGCTACCTATTCTAATCAAGGGGATGAGTGCCTCCGCAAGGGAGGATAACCAAGGGGAAGAATCTGACATTCTCTCTCCTCGGGGAAAGAAGAGGACTACCTCTGAAGATCTGGAAACTAAGGCTTCCAAACAGGAGAAGAAATCTCCACCAGAGGGTCCTGCCTCGGAGGGTATTCTTGCCGCACAATGTCCGCGCGGGGATCAGCCTTCTACCGAGCTGTAAGTAGTCAAAAAGTACTTAATAGTGAAGGTATCCTACATTACTTCCGAAGACAATAACCGATGCTTGTAAATTGTAGCCCGGATCACAGCCCTTCTCGACAGAGTTCGTCTTCGGGGGATCTCCTTCCGGAGATGATGGAGAGCGAAACGCCCCCCCCCCCCCCGGACTCCCCAACTCAAGAAGCGAGCGACCTTGAAGTCTCGTCGCGAAGGGTATCTCCGGATCCAATATCACCAAAGGATAACCCTTTGGCTGTCCGGCATCCCTAGTATCCGGCTCCTGTGGAGAGCGACAGCAAGGGTCTGTACTGTGTGTGGTCGGACGCGCTGAAGGATCTTATGGGGAAAGTTGTTGTCTCAGAAGCACATCGTATACTAATGGGTACGCTAATTGAAAGGATTTCATCTGCCGAAAGCGGTTTGCACGAAGCTTTTATGAGTCTGCTGAAAGGCTTTGAGGTACGTAAAATAATGTATACCTTTAATAGTACCGCATACGTTAGGTATGCCCCTGCAAATAGTAGCCCCTAAGACTCTGGTTGTCGTCAAGAACGGCGACAAACAGAGGATCATAGTCCCAGGTAATTACCAGACCGCCTGTATGCGCAGGTGCTTGAAGCTCCGGTGGCTAGCCAGACTGATGGGTTTACCAAACTAAAGCGGCAGCTAGATGCGGCAGATGCCGATGTCGTGCTTGTCAACAAGCGGCTTGACGAGGCACAGGGTGAGTGATTTTTCCTGGTGATCGTCACATAATAAGAGCAGCATGATGCCAGTATCTTTAATATGTTGTGACTGCAGATGGAGCTGCCACCGTGGAGACCCTTCGGGCAGAGCTTGCCCGAGGCAAGGAGTAGCAATGCGGTCGCTTTAAAGGCGGCTGAAGAGTTAAGGGCCGAACAGGCCGCACATTGTGGGAGCAAAGAAAAAATTCCCAAGATGGCCATGGAGTTAAAAGATGCTGCTGACCGTTACCGGCTTTTGAAGAGGAGAACCGGGCGAATGCGACGGACCTGGAGAAGGCCCGGGTAGCTGCCAAGGAAGCCCGCTCCAAAATTAGAGCGACGAAGGAGGAGCTGAATCAAGCTGCAGATATCATGTCTGGGAAGCCCTTCTTGTTGCGGACTAAGTTCGGAGATCCGAAGTATGCTCCTCTGGACCGGCTATGGAGTTCTGCGGACGCATACATGGATTTGGCTACAAGTGCTGCGGATGCGACCGGGTACTTCAAGGATCAAGAAGGTCCTGAAGTGGAGAAGCTGTTCTGGTCACAGTTTCACGCTCCAGTCCGTCCGCTGTTGCTAAATGAGTGATTGACCGGTTGGGCCGAGCTCCATAGATTATCTAGACTGGCCATGAGCTCCGGTGTGGATCATTTGTGGCCAGGAGGGCCAAGGCCGAATAGCTACTTTAGCTTAGTGCAACAATTCCTTGGCGCTGTGCCATGCATCGATGCTGTAAAGAGATCAGCGTGCATAGAAGGTGCTCGGATGGCCCTTGCCCGTGTCAAAACATACTGGGCATAGATGGATGCCACAACTGTTGCGGCACAGGGTTCGGCTATAGGCCGAGTGGCTGCCGAGTACTACTTTGAATAAGTTCTTGAAGGCGCTCGTTCAATAGAGGCTCAGTGCTCGAAGAATATTATGTTTGAGTGACATGTATTCCCATTGTAAAAACAATGTTTTATTGAATTTATCAAGGTTGTATTTATACTTTTGCCCAAAAGTACTATGGTGCCTCCTGTGCAGCCGTTTATGTATATATGTATATAACCTGAAAGATGGCTGTCGTCGGCTTCAACCCCCACGCATATAATGCGGGGGTGTTCGCAGAAGACGCATGTTCACACTTGATCCAACGCCTTGGTCCATTAAGGAGGTGATAGCGCAGTGAACTAGGAAACCGGACTATAATGCTTTAACACTTTCACTTAGCCAGAGGTGTTTGACAGTGGGGCTACTATATAGCCCCTGGTGGCTCCGCGCTCATCCGGATTCGGGGCGCGTACATGCCTGGCCGAGAAACGGCCCTTCGTTAAGGCGGAGGAATCCCGAAGATTCTGCTAGGTCATCGAGTGGTTGACCAGTCTCACGCTATATCATGACAGTCAGTTTTCGACTTTCTCTACTGAGGTGCTCGTCCGGATGAACCAGGGCACAATCGCAGTAGTTCTCCTGGTGCCGCCTTAGCCGATAGAGCGGAACGTAAGGCAGCAAAACACAGGAGCGGGCAAACCCAACATTTGACCAAAGACATGATTCGAAGTTGATGCATATAAGGCCAAACTCGCGATGCCGAACACTCCCTAAGGTATTCGGTCTTTATGATGTAAACCGGGCCTAAACAGTGCCCTTGGTAATAAGCCCCTGGTGTCCAGGTACATGCAATATTTTAACATGGCCACATGCCAATACGTCAGCATCCTTCTCAATTGTACTGAGAATCCGAGGGATGTGTACCAACAAGAGAAAGTAAAAAAGGTTTACGCAGGGTCTTAATCTAAAAAGAATCCTTGGAATGGGTCTCTGCTGCACGTCTCCGCATGTGTCTCTGTTGTGTCGTGTCCTGGATGGGTGTAGCACGATGGTCATCTGTAAAACAGAGGAACTTAGTTGAAAAGTTGTCGTGCAAAAAGGTAGGTTATACTAAATAAACTATATACAATTCAAGATGAGTAAAGTTGAGCCTAATTGCCACTTGTTTGCGCATGTTGAGCCCCTTGTATTGTAATAGGGGTATAGCCATCAAACCTGTATCAAGTACATATAGCTGTGACGGACTCGTCTAACCGCGTCCGTGGTCTTAACGACCTGGCAGATGCATTAGTTGGTGAGGTCGTTTAGTGTGCAACTGCCAAGGCAGCCGCACGGTCTTCCACGCGCAAGGAGCGCTCGATATTTCCATTTACTGTAATGATGCCACGTGGACCAGGCATCTTAAGTATGAGAGAAGCGTAATGCAGTATTGTGTTAAAGTGATCGAAAGCTTCGCGTCCGAGTAGTGCTTGATAACCACTTTGGAACGGAGCGATGTGGAATGTTAAATTTTTGCTGCGGAAGTTACCGGGAAAGCTTAATATAAGCTCTAGTAGCAGGGAGCCCGAGCAATGGGCCTCTGGGCCTGGTGTTACTCCTTTAAAGGTAGTATTGCTGCGGCTAATTTTTGTTGGGTCTATCCCCATTTTGCGGACTGTGTCTTGATATATCAGGTTTAAACTGCTGCCGCCGTCCATCAGGACTCGTGTGAAGTGATATCCGTCAATTATTGGATCTAATACCAAGGCAGCCCATCCTGCACGCCGGATACTTGCCGAGTAATCCCGATGGTCGAAGGTGATCGGTTGGGACGACCCGTGGCAGAACTCTGTGGTGATAGGCCTTGGGGCATGTGTCTCTAGGAGTGCCGCTTTGTTTCTCCCCTTTGTCATGTGTAACACGTTTACTGTTTTGACTTCTGGTGGGAATTTCTTCTGTTCCCCAGTGCTTTGCTTGCGAGGCTCGTCCTCGTCTTCGCTTGGTGTATCCTGCCCCTTATGTTCGGTGTTGAGCTTGCCGGACTGCTTGAAGACCCAACATTCTCTATGGGTATGATTTGCTGGTTTATCGGGGGTGCTATGGATCTGACATATTTGGTCCAGAATATTGTTTAGGCTGGACAGTTCGTCTCTGTTGCCTTTGGAGGGCAGCTTTTGCTGACCTGGCCGAGAGCTTCTGAATCCGGCGTTTACCGCCGTGCTCTTCGGGCTGTCTTCTTTATTTCGGCGCTTATTTTTGCTGCGTCATGATTTCCTGTTTCCGTCCCTGACTTCGGATGTACTTGGGTCGCTGGTGCTGCATCGGGCTAACCAGCTGTCCTCGCCCACGCAAAAGCGGGTCATGAGGCTTGTTAATGCTGCCATTGTTCTCGGCTTTTCTTGGCCGAGGTGTCTGGCAAGCCATTCGTCTCGAACGCTATGCTTCAAAAGCTGCTAAGGCTTCGGCGTCCGGACAGTCGACTATTTGGTTCTTTTTAGTGAGGAACCTGTTCCAAAGCTTTCGGGCTGTTGAGTTATATGACTTAAATCGTCTGCATCCGGTGGTCGGACATAGTTCCCTTGAAAATTTGCCCGAAAAGCGTCCTCAAGCTCTTCCACGCTTCCAATGGAGTTTTCAGGGAGGCTTTTAAGCTAGTGCCGAGTTGGCCCTTTGAGCTTGAGGGGTAAGTACCTGATGGTGTGGAGATCGTCTCCTCGAGCCATGTGGGTATGGAGGATGTAGTCCTCAATCCAGACCCCAGGGTCTGTCGTTCCGTCGTACGGCTCTATGTTTACGGGTTTGAATCCCTCTAGAAATTCATGGTCCAGCACCTCATCGGTGAAACATAGGGGGTGTGTGGCACCCCTGTATTTGGGTGGACCGTGGTGTTCGAATGTTTGTTGTGTTGTATTGCATGCTGGAGCGCGCTTGCGTGGCCCGTATATGGATCTGGTTGCGCCGTCCTTTTGATGCGAGCCCTCGCGTGGATCGCGTACTGGCTTATGTGCGGCATCGTTTGCCGCTCTATGTTGGCCACGAGGTTGTCTATCCGACCGGATGGCCATTTTATTTTTTAATTGCGGGGGATCTAAGGCCTCCTCATCGAATTCAGGTAGCAACTTTCGCGTCGGGTAGCTCTTGGTGTGGCGATTACCGCCGTACTTCGCTGCAGTGTTGAGTACTTCACTCCATCTGATTCTGAGTGTGTCTTGTGCAGCCATGAGCCTTTGCTTCTGCTTTTTCAGACTCCTCGCAGTGCCAACAAGCCATTGATGGGCATTCTGTTGGTCCGGGCGCCTGTACGGTGTGATGTCATCCGGACTGTTATCTTTGACGGAGTCGGGTTGTTCGGTTTGATTCTCCGTGTTGCTGTGGTCGGGCGATGGTTCACCCTGCTCTATCGCCGGGTCTATATGATCATTGTTTTTGCCGAGGCGGGATTTGGAGCGGCGCTTATGCCGCCACTTTGACTGCTTCTCGAGGGAACAACCCTTCGCTGCGTCCTTCCGTTCCTCGTCGTCGTTTTCTTTGGGTGTGTCCACCATGTATACATCATAATATGATGTTGCTGTCCAGTGCCCTATGGGCAGTGGTTCCTCTTTGTCTCCCGCATCGTCGTCCATACCGTCGATGTCTTCGGAGTCAAAGTTGAGCGTGTCGGTCAAATTGTTGACAGTGGCTACTAAGTGGGTGGTGGGTGGGCGGCGAATTTCTTCGTCATCCGCATCCCAATCCTGCCGAACATAGTTCAGCCAGGACTCTCCTGATAGGGAGAGAGACCTTAATGAGTTCAGTATGTTGCCGAAAGGCGAGTGCTGAAAGATATCCACGGAGGTGAAATCAATGATTGGCGCCCAGTCGTATTTGACAGGCACGGGCGCAAGCGGTTCAGAGTCCGTGGCCGGGGAAGAATCTGGTAGTTCGGCGTCACAGCTCCCGTGAAGGGTAAGGTCGATCCTCAGCTCGATCGCCACTGAGAATATGGCCTCCATGGAGGGGTCTATCCACCTGTCCATGGATGGCGCAATTGGCTCCGAATTGAGGGGCGGGGCGGTTGCCGGTGCGGTCTCCTGAACACTATCCGATGGTAGAGCTAAATCATGCTCATCGTGACCGTGCGGCGCACTCGGCAGGGGCTCGAATCCATCGAAGATCAAGTCTCCGCGGATGTCGGCCATGTAGTTTAAGCTCCAAACCTGACCTGGTGGCCAGGGGCGTAACTCTCGATCTGCTCCAGATGGCCAAGCGTGTTGGCCCGCAGTGCGAAGCCGCCGAATACAAAGATCTGTCCGGGGGGAAAAGTCTCACCTGGACTGCATCGCTATCGATGATCGAAGGAGTCATCAAGCCTAATGGTGATGACACAGAGGAACTCTCAATGAAGGCACCAATTTCAGTGTCAAAACCGGCGTATCTCGGGTAGGGGGTCCCGAACTGTGCATCTAAAGCAGATGGTAACAGGAGGCAGGGGACATGATGTTTTACCCAGGTTCGGGCCCTCTTAATGGAGGTAAAACCCTACGTCCTGCTTGATTATTCTTGATAATATGAGTGGTACAAGAGTTGATCTACCACGAGATCAGAGAGGCTATACCCTAGAAGCTAGCCTATGGTATGATTGTATGTTGTCCTACGGACTAAAACCCTCCAGTTTATATAGACACCGGAGGGGGCTAGGGTTACACAAGGTCGGTTACAAAGGAGGAGATATCCATATCCGTATTGCCTAGCTTGCCTTCCACGCCAAGTAGAGTCCCATCCGGACACAGGACGAAGTCTTCAATCTCGTATCTTCATAGTCCAACAGTCCGGCCAAAGGATATAGTCCGGCTGTCCGGAGACCCCGTAATCCAGGACTCCCTCAGCAGGACTCACGAGGCCCTACCTCAAGTCAGGTTGTGCCTTGTCTTGATTCTTGTTCGCTGTCTTGGTCCTGCGAGGTGGTCAAACAACCTACGCCGAATGAATCTCCTGAGGTTATCACGTGAGCAAGACAAGCACCAACGGCCCCAGGAGGTGACGTGAACGGGGCCGGCCCGCCAGACAAAGTTCACCCGTTGGATTTATCAGCGCTGCAGGGATGGGCCTGAGCACAGACGCCGTGCCTAACCCTCTCGCGCGAAGGGTCCTGAAGAAAGATGATCGGCACGCGGCTCCCGCAATGGGCGACACTCAAGCAGGTGATAGTCATAGATAGATTAAGCATGGAAGGCAAACCTAGCTCAGGTAAATGTATGAACGATACGTGCCACTGGGTCAGGCCCGAGCGGCTTGGGGACGATGCAGCCCAAGGGGCGCCCCCAGTAGGGTAAGCTAAAGACATAAGCAAGAAAGGATACATGCCACAGGGACGGACCCACGTGGCCTGGGAATGATGCAGCCCTGGGGGTGCTCCCAGCTAAATGAACTTGGAAAATGTCACCTAGCTCCGTTGGTGAAGGGGTGTTGAGGCAGCTAAAGGTACGCGGCGAAGGGGTTGCTCCTCACGAGCCGCCGGGGCCCTGAGCCGCGGGAGGCTCTGGGGGTTCAGGCGGTTCCTTGAGGACCGTCGCCATCTCCGCCAGGACTGCGTGGTGCCTGGCCTCCTGAACCGCCATGATGCTCCGCAGGTTGCGCTAGAAGGCAGCAGCCACGCTCGGCAGGCCCAGCAGCATACGAACGTAGCTGTGAGGTGGACCTTCGCAGCGCCCAACACGTGAAGGCCAGAAGTGCTCCTGAGATGCGGCTCGGTTGAGCCCCGGGATGTCGATGCAGATGCGCAGCTCACCACCCTCGCCTGGGTGGGGAGCAGCGCCAGGTGGGCGGCGGTCGCTGCGTATTGCTCTTGCTTCTTGAAGCTCCTGGGATACCTTGGTGAAGAACTCCTGAGCGCCGGACGCTCCTTGCCCAGTGTCCTCCTGAGGGAGACATACCGCAAAACACGCTTCCAAGTGGTGCCCGAGCGTCTCCCTCATGATGTTGGCGAGGTCTGAGGCCCTCCAGAAGAGAGCCCCCGAGCCCTGCCCGAGGAGAGCATTGGGTGCGCCTTCCTATGCAATAGAGGGAGACCCCCCAGGTGCAGGCGCTGATCCTGACGAGGTGCCACTTGCGGTGCTGCCCTCCTGAGGTCCGGCACAGAGTTGCTACTTCTTCTTCTTGGGGACAACCTTAGGAGGGTACCGAGCTGCATTGTTGCTGGGGTCTTCGATTGACACTGTTTCGAAGGCGCGCTCAAAGGAGCACACCGCATCTCTTTCTTTGCAGGGGACTATGATGATCCTGCCGCTTCCTGGAATCCTGAGGACATTGTAGCCGTGGTGTGTTACGGCCATGAACTTGGCCAGGGCTGGATACCCGAGCATGGCATTGTATGGCAGACGGATGTGGGCGACGTCGAAGTCGATGAGCTCGGTGCGGTAGTTGTTGTGTTGCCCGAATGTGACTGGGAGGCAGACCTGACCGATCGGCGTGGTGGAGCCGTCAGTTACTCCTGAGAAAGGCTTGGTGGGCTGAAGCTGATCGTATGGCACTTGAAGGTTGTCGAACATCTCGACGGACAGGACATTGAGCCCTGCGCCGCTGTCGATGAGGGTCTTAGTGACTTGCACGTAGCTGATCACGGGTGAACAAAGCATCGGGAGGACACCAGCGGTGGCCGCGCACTTGAGCTGATGTGCTGAGCTGAAGGTAATGGTGCACCTGGACCACCTGAGCGGGCGCGTGGCCTCGAGCTTGGGGAGGACTGTGTTCACCTCGCGAGCAAACTACTTGAAGATACGCTGTGAGGCTGGGGCTTGAGCTCCGCCCAAGATGCAGGCGATAGCACGCGGCTTCTGGAAGCCCCTAGCCCCCTCGTCTTGGTGGTGGTCATCGTTCCTTCTTGGTGGTGGCGGTAGTGGAGGGAGACCGGCGTTGCCCTGAGGACGATCCTCATGAGGCTGATCCCTCTAGTCTCCCCCGCGAGGCTGATCCTTCCACTGGTCCTCACTAGGCCGGTCGCGCCACTCCTGGCGCGGGCCACGGTAATCCCAGCGTCCGCCACCATGTCCTCCTCCTCCTCGTCCGTAGCCCTGGTCGTTGCGCTCGGGGCGTCGACGGGAGCGTCCTTCTCGAATGGCTCTAAGCTCTTGACAACCGCAGGTGTTGTGACAATGCAGGTTATGTAAGGCGCAGAATGGTCGACTGCTCTTGGATGACTCGGGCAGGTCCCTGCCGCTCTTTGTGTCCGACTCCGCCGCGAGCACGGCTGCTCCCTTACGCTTCACGTCTTTGGCCTTGGCTTTCTTCTCCTCCGGGTCCGCAGCCGGGAGCTCGAGGAGGGAGAGGTGCTCCTCCTCAGCTCTTGCGCACTTGATCGCCAGGTTGAACAGCTCCAGAGATGTGCACAGCTCCTCGTGGATGGCGAGCTCCTCCTTCATCTTGACGTCGCGGACGCCATCGGAAAACGCGGAGATGATGGCCTCGTCCATCACCTTGGGGATCTTGAGACGAACGTTGTTGAAGCGCTGGATGTACTTATGGAGGGTCTCTCCTAGTTGTTGCTTGGCATGGCGTAGGTCACCCGCAGCCGGTGGGCGGTCGCGAGTGCCCTGGAAGTTGGTGACGAAACGGTCGTGCATCTCGTTCCAGGAGGAGATCGAGCCTGGAGGCAGGTTCAGGATCCAGGAGCGGGCACCATCCTTGAGAGCCATGGGAAACCAGTTTGCCATGACTTTCTCGTCGCCGTTGGCCGCCTCGATGCTCAGCTTGTAGAGCTGTAGGAACTCCGCGGGGTCGGGGGTGCTGTCATGGCGAGGACGCAGATCCGGCTTGAACTTGCCCCGCCAAGCGACGCTACACATCTCAAGGGTGAAGGCGCGACAGCCTGCCGTGGTCACCGGGACTCTGCGCTGGTGGAGAACTTGTCCTTGATGAGGTCCACGCACTGCTGCCGCATGCGGCACGCGATCTTGGCAGTTTCTTTCTTCTTGCGCGGGCGCCAGACGCGGCAGGTTGCGCCGTGGGGCCGCGCGCCTGGGCGCCAAGATTCCATCTTGGGGCCGAGGTGGTGGAGGCGCTCTATGGGCCACGCCGCCCGCGGATGGCGGAGGGCAAGGCGGCGAGAGGGATGGCGAGGTGGTCGAGCCAGTCCTCGTAGAGGTCGTCGATGAAGAGACATCGTAGGAGCTCTCGCGCCATGCACAGAGCGGCCTGGGAGCGCGACGAGCATGGGATGACGAGGTGGCCGGGGTCAGCGATGGAGTGACGATGCGGCCGTCCTACCGCACGGAGGGGTGCGGCGAGGATGCTTGCTGCTCGTTCCCCGCCGGGCCGGTGGTGGCGTTGGCGGTAGGCGATTGGGAACGGCGGGGTGGCCCGCCAACGGGAGCCGTCTGAGCGATGCAGGCAGCGAGGGCAGCCCGACGCTCAGTGCGAGCGTGGCGAGCGTCCGCCATGGAGGCGATGGAGCAACGGGATGCAGAGTGACGAAAGGGAAGCTTCGGCGCACCCCTACCTGGCGCGCCAAATGTCGGATCACGGGTTCTGGCAAAACCCTCAAGGTTCGAACACTGGGGTGCACGCAAAGATCTCCCCCTACCGATCCACGTCCTAGCTTTGCTAAGATCTTACGGGCTAACTCGACGAACTTGCAACACAAAGGACACAAGATTTATACTGGTTCGGGCCACCGTTGTCGTGTAATACCCTACTCCAGTGTGGTGTGGTGGATTGCCTCTTGGGCTGAGGATGAACAGTACAAGGGGAAGAACAGCCTCTTGAGGAGAGGTGTTCTTGTGCTCCATGAACTTGTGGTTGTTCTGGTCTCTCTCGACCTGTCCAATCCCCCTAGTTATGGTGGTGACTAGTCCTATTTATAGAGGCCCTGGTCCTCTCCCCAAATATTGAGCGGGAAGGGAGCCAACAATGGCCAATTTGAAAGGGGACATCTAGTACAGCTTATCCTGACAAAAGTGGTCTCCGCCTGTCAAAGGCTCTGGTGGTGACGCCATTTTGGGCTCCACGGTGACCTCCGTCTTGCCGTCCTTCTGGTCTTGTTCTTGTTGCATAGATATGGGAACCTTTGCTCGAAGCCTTGGTACTCCTCGCCTGCACCTGCTTCCTTATCACCAAAGAGGAAACAAGGACACGGTGCGCATTGGCGCCCGCCTGGCCTTGGTCGTCATGGCTCACGTCACTAGAACCTCATGAGGTTTGCCTGGCCTTGAACCCTCCGCCCCTCGCGAGCCAGCGTGGTGAGGCCGCTCCGGAGGAGGTCTTGTGTCGTCCGCCTCGCGAGGCTTGGCCCCTCGCGAGGGTCTTGAGTCCTTGCTGGTAAAGATGGGTCGCACGGGCCTGCTTGCAGAGCCACGCCGTGGGCCGCAGGCAGGCAAGTCTGGGGACCCCCATTCCCAGAACGCCGACAGAGGCAATGAAGTTCAACATATGTTACAAATTTTCCCCATGTCTATTCCTACTTTTAGGGCATCTGATATAGTCGAAATCACCCACTAGACAATCTATGTCATTGTCAGATTCGTGGTTCTGCAGACCCTTGAGAGGTTCGAACTCTAGGGTGCGTGCGAAGAACTCATCCTCCCCAATCTGCCTGCCCACCGATCCCATGGCCTAGCTCGATGAACCTAATGGACAAGAGACATGGCAGTTTACCCAGGTTCGGGCCACCTTGCAGTGTAAAACCCTACTCCTGCTTTGTGGTGGATTGGCCTCGAGGGTTGAGTATGAACTAGTACAGTGGAGAACAGCCTCAGGAGGAGAGGTGTTCTTATGCTCGATGAGCTGGTGGGTGAGAGGATGAACTCAATCCTTCATCCCCTCTATGGTGGTGGCTAAGTCCTATTTATAGTGGCGTTCGTCCTCTTCTCAAATGGAAGGCGGAAAGGGATCCCACAACGGCCAAATTTGAAGGGAGACAACTAGTACATGCTATCCTGACAAAAGTAGTCTTCTCCTGCAAAAGCTCCTGGCTATGACGCCATGGTGGGCTCCACGATGACCTCCGTCTTGTGGTCCTGGCGGTCTCGGTCTTATTGCACCAGAATGGAAACCTTTAGCTAAATCCTCGGGACTCGGCGCCTGTGCTTGCCTCCTTAGCACCAAAGAGGAAACTGGTACACTGTGCCCGCTGGCGCCCCCCTGTCCTTGGTTTTCATGGCTCACGTCATCCGAACCTCGCGAGGTGCACCTTGCATTGATATCTCCGCTACTCAGGAGCCAGCCTGGGGAAGCCGCCCCCAGTGAGGTCTTGGTGTCCTCCTCCTCTTGAGGCTTGGCCCCTCACGAGGGTGTTGAGTTGTCGATTTTGAAGCTGGGCCGTACCGGGCCGTTGACAGAGCCACACCGTGGGACACACGAAGGCAAGTCTGGGTACCCCCGTTCCCAGAATGCCGACAGTAGCCCCCGGGCCTAAGGCACGCTCGAACTTGGCTTTGAGGCGAAGCCAAAGGGCAAGTGCAGAGCACCGCAAGCCCTAACCGCCCGCGGCCTTGGTCGACGCATGGCGATTGATGGGACCTGGGTGCCTCCGCTTCCCCATGCTGCCTGGGCAACCGCTCGACTTGACGAGACCATGTTGCATGTAGAGAAACCATCATTGTGTGGGATCATGGAGGCCGGCAGTCAGCCTCCCTTGGCTATAAATGAAGAGACAGGCGGAGCCCCTTTGCTCATCTCCATCTTCTCGCCGCCTACTTCTTATTTTTCCTCTCTGCCTTGCTGCCTCGCTGTAGTCCTCATGGCGCCGACGAAGAAGTTCTCCGCCGCTGAGAAGGGGAAGGCCCCCAGGGAGGGACGCGGCTCACCACCTCCCAAGAGAGGGCGAGACCGCCCCCGCAAGCACGTCGTGACTCCCGCGGTGGCTCCTCGGGGGCGCGGGCGCCCCTTGGTCGGCCATGGCAGCATTTCTTCTCGAGGCAGGAGCCGCCAAGGGCGAGGCAGCCCCTGCGATGAGGGGAGGCGTGCCATGGTTGCCCGGCCTGCTCGGTCGCGCTTCCACTCAGCCGAGGTGCTCCCGAAGTTCGTCGTGTGGTCGGAGAAGCCAACAGGAACCTGGCTCCCGCTCCATGCTTCTTCACGGGCGAGCTGCCGGTCGCGGGCCTTGACGGCCTCTGGCTACAGGCTGACAGCTGCCGCAGCAAGGCTTGATGGGTCGGGTTCGAATTTTCCGCCAGTGGGAACGTGTCCCTAGCCCGCGGCTGGCAGGCGTTTGCCCGTGCGCGGCCTGGGCGGGAGGTGCACCCTCCACTTCAAGTACGATGACGTCACGACCCTCTATGTGAGGGTGTTTGGGGAAGACGGCCGTCGTGCAGGGTACTACCCCGAAGATGGCGGCGACGACGATAAGCTTGGCCTTTACGACAGCCGTGGCGACGCTAAGGGTGAGCTTTCCCTTGGCGACGGCCGTGGCTTGTTCAGCAGCGGCAGCTCCTCCTCCAGCGAGAGCACAAGAAGCGGCGGCTACAACCAGCCGCCATGTCGCCGGGCTCGCTTCGAGGAAGGTGGCAGATCGTCTCGTCGCCACGCTCCGGTGAAGCGGGAAGAAGGCTCGGGCTGAGCCTTGGAGGCCTCCAGAGCCCGGCCTTGGGAGCTTTTGTGGTCGCGCGGGCCACTTTTGTTTAGCCTTTCCTTTCTCTTGCATTTTGAAAAAAGTAGAAGGACCTGCTGGGGGGTGTAACGAACAATGGCACTTGTGCCACTATGCTATGCTTATTATTTTGGTGTTATGCCGCAATACCCTACATTTCGAGTGAGTGAGGTAGGATGAATTAGCTTGATACGCTCGTGGTAGTTTCCTGTCTCACGAGGGTGCGCCTCTTGGCATCTGGTGAAGCCCCCTTGCTGCTAACTTTAGGAGCCGTTAACCTCGGGAGGCATCGTAAAGCTGCAGAGTTGTTATAAAGCTTGGCGGGGCGCCTTGCTCTTCCTTGTGCGAGCCCTCATGCATGAGCTAGTTGTCGCCTAGTGCACGACATCGTGTTGCCCGGGGTGCACAGACTAAAGGGGAGGCGCATGTCCACAAGCTCGTTCAAGAGTGTCTCACGAGGATGGAAAAAGCCAAGGCCCTGGGGGGACAGGGCTATGGCGAAGTGTGTTTGTGGCGCGGGGCGGGCCCGACGCGCACGCGCACACCTGCCCAGCCCCCGCATGCGAGACGCGCGAGGAAGAGCGACGGGCAACTGCCGCTGTCAGATTTTGTGTTTCGGCAAACCCTTGAGGTTTGAACTCTGGGGTGCGCACGAAGATCTCTCCCTAGCTCGCTCCCGCTACGATCTCAAGGCCTAGCTCGCCGAACCCAAGGAACAAGAGACACGAGCGTTTATACTGGTTCGGGCCACCGTTGTGGTGTAATACCCTACTCCAGTGTAGTGTGGTGGATTGCCTCATGGGCTGAGGATGAATCAGTACAATGGATGAACAGCCTCCTGAGGAGAGGTGTTCTTGAGCTTGATGAGCTGGTGAGATGGCCTTGCTGGTGTGAATCCGATCCAAGATGAGCCGATCCTTCACTACGGTGGTGGCTAGCCCTATTTATAGAGGCCCTGGTCCTCTTCCCAAATTGTTAGGCGGGAAGGGATCCCACAACGGCCAGTTTTGAAGGGAGACAACTAGTACAAGTTATCCCGACAAAAGGTGGTCTTCGCCTGCCAAAGGCTCTAGTGGTGATGCTGCCGTGGACTCCACGGTGACCTCTGTCCTGCCGTCCTACTGGTCTTGGTCTTGTTGCACCGATATGGAAACCTTTGCCTAATGCCTCGGGACTCCTCGCCTGCACCTGCTTCCTCAGCACAAAATAGGAAACTGGCACTCTGTGCCTGCTGGTGCCCGCCTGGCTTCGGTCGTCATGGCTCAAGTCACGCGGACCTCGCGAGGTGCCCCGTGCATAGATATCTCCACTCCTCAGGAGCCATCCTAGCGAGGCCGCCCCTGGGAGGTCTTAGTGTCGTCCGCCTCACGAGGCTTGGCCCCTCGCGAAGGTCTTGACTGGTTGCTGATGAAGATGGGCCGTGCCAAGCCATTGGTGGAGCCATGCCCTGGGCCGCAGGTAGGCAAGTCTAGGTACCCCCGTTCCCAGGACACCGACAGTAGCCCCTGGGCCTAAGGCACGCTCGGACTTGGCATCGAGGCAAAACCAAAGGGCAAGTGCGGAGCGCCGCATGCCCCAACCGCCTGTGGCCTTGATTGACGCGTGGCGATTGACAGGACGTGGGCGTCTCCGCTTCCCCACGCTGCCTCGGCAACTGTCCTCGACTGACAAAATGCTGGCGCGCGCCGCAGAGCCTTCATTGCCTTCCTTCGCCTTGCTCCAGATCCCCTTTCTCTTTCTCTCCCTGAGAGACTCCCGATCCACACAAACCCCTCTCCAAGCCCGTAGTCAATGGCGTCCGACAAGGCGAAGGCCGCAGACTCGCCTTCCTGGTATGAGCCGGCCTTGAGTGCGCCTAGCGTCTCGGAGAAGAACCTCGCCGCCACGCTCCTCATGACGGCAGACAACACCAACAAGGGGGGAAAGACCATGCTTCGGGCTGGCTCCGCCGAGGCGGAGCCCTCAGGCAGTACCTTCTACCCCTTCTTCATGAATAGCATTGTCGCAGGACTGGTCCCCCCATTCTTCGACTTCTTCTACGCCGTCCTCAACAACTACAAGCTGCATGCCCTTCATCTCCATCCCAACTCCGTTCTCCTCCTGTCGATTTTCGCCTTTTATTGTGAGGCATTTGTGGGGGTGATGCCATCTGTGGCATTGCTTCGCCACTTCTTCTACGTCTGGCTCAAGGAGGGCCATTGCTTAGGGTGCGCCAACTTCGTTGCGGCCAACGGGACCAATGTGATCTCAAAGGCTGGGAAGAAGGCCGAGGGCTTCAGGAGAAAGTGGGTCCTGATGGACGCGAAGTGCGTCCACCCTCGGTTGGTGCTGCCGATGGAGATGCCCTCGCCTCACGAGAGGTGGCTCCACGCAAAGCTCACTGAGCCCCGGGCGAAGCATGTGCTGGAGAAGATGACCACCGACCTGAAGCCTGACGACTCGAGGGCAGAGAAGCTGATGGGTGCCATCCTCATGAAGGAGTTCCTGGCGCAGCACATAGCCCCTCTCCAAGCGCGCTTACGCCCCCTGTGGAAGCTTGGGTATGAGGGGGACGACCTCCATCTGCGCCTGGATGCCTTGTTTAAAGAGGAGCTGGGCACGGCCATCCATCTTCTGGTCAGGGACAATCTGGGGTACCCGCCAGACTCCCATCTTCCTCTGCACCACCGCCCAGATGGGGCAAAGGTAGCCGCCACCGTGCCTGTCTTTGATTGGCGCGGGCTCATGCCTCCAGCACCTTCTGAGGCCATGGAGGTGGCGGCCCCAGTATTGGTGTGTTCTGGTGATTCCGGCGAGGAGGAGAGGCCTGACTCGGAGGCGACCCTGGAGGGGGAAGGGGAGAATTCTCCCCTTGCGGTGGACCTCCTCCGCGCCCGCCCCGATGATGACGAGGCCGGCGTGAAGGAAATATTCCCTAGAGGCAATAATAAAGTTGTTATTTATATTTCCTTATATCATGATAAATGTTTATTATTCATGCTAGAATTGTATTAACCGGAAACTTAGTACATGTGTGAATACATAGACAAACAGAGTGTCACTAGTTTTCCTCTACTTGACTAGCTCGTTGAATCAATGATGGTTACGTTTCCTAACCATAGACATGAGTTGTCATTTGATTAACGGGATCACATCATTAGAGAACCATGTGATTGACTTGACCCATCCGTTAGCTTAGCACGATGATTGCTTAGTTTGTTGCTATTGCTTTCTGTATAACAATACATGTTCCTATGACTATGAGATCATGCAACTCCCGAATACCAGAGGAACACTTTGTGTGCTACCAAACGTCACAATGTAACTAGGTGATTGTAAAGGTGCTCTACAGGTGTCTCCAATGGTGTTTGTTGAGTTGGCATGGATCAAGATTAGAATTTGTCACTCCGATTGTCGGATAGGTATCTCTGGGCGCTCTCGGTAATGTACATCACAATAAGCCTTGCAAGCAATGTAGCTAATGAGTTAGTTATGAGATGTAGCATTACGGAACAAGTAAAGATACTTGCCGGTAACGAGATTGAACTAGGTATTGAGATATCGACGATCGAATCTTGGGCAAGTAACATACCGATGACAAAGGGAACAACATATGTTGTGAAGGAAATATGCCCTAGATGCAATAAAAAAGTTATTATTTATTTCCTTATATCATGATAAATGTTTTTTATTCATGCTAGAATTGTATTAACCAGAAACATGACACATGTGTGAATACATAGACAAAACAGAGTGTCACTAGTATGCCTCTACTTGACTAGCTCGTTGAATCAAAGATGGTTATGTTTCCTAACCATAGACAAAGAGTTGTCATTTGATTAATGGGATCACATCATTAGGAGCATGATGTGATTGACTTGACCCATTCCGTTAGCTTAGCGCTGTATCGTTAGTTTGTTGCTATTGCTTTCTTCATGACTTCTACATGTTCCTGTGACTATGAGATTATGCAACTCCCATTTACCGGAGGAACACTTTGTGTGCTACCAAACGTCACAACATAACTGGGTGATTATAAAGGTGCTCTACAGGTGTCTCCAAAGGTACATGTTGGGTTGGCATATTTCAAGATTAGGATTTGTCACTCCGATTGTCAGAGAGGTATCTCTGGGTCCACTCGGTAATACACATCACTCAAGCCTTGCAAGCATAGTAAATAATGAGTTAGTTGCGGGATGATGTATTACGGAACGAGTAAAGAGACCTGCGGGTAACGAGATTGAACTAGGTATTGAGATACTGACGATCGAATCTCGGGCAAGTAACATACCGATGACAAAGGGAACAACGTATGTTGTTATTCGGTTTGAACGATAAAGATCTTCATAGAATATGTAGGAGCCAATATGAGCATCCAGCTTCCGCTATTTGTTATTGACCGGAGAGGTGTCTCGGTCATGTCTACATAGTTCTCGAACTAGTAGGGTCCGCGTGCTTAAAGTTCGATGACGGTTATATTATGAGGTTAGGTGTTTTGATGTACCGAAGGTAGTTCAGAGTCCCAGATGTGATCACGGACATTACGAGGAGTCTCGAAATGGTCGAGACATGAAGATAGATATATTGGACGACTATATTCGGACACCGGAATGGTTCCGGGGGTTATCGGATATATACCGGAGTACCGTGGGGTTACCGGAACCCCCCGGGGGATATTGGGCCTCGTGGGCCCAAGTAGTGGAAGAGGAGAGGCGGCAGGAGGTGGCGCGCGGCCCCCCTTGGCCCAATCCGAATTGGGAAAGGGAAGGGGGCGGCCGTGCCGTCGTAACAAGGAGGCAGGTCTGGCTTGAACTTGCCGGGCCATGCGACGCTGCGTAGCTCGGTGGTGAAGGCACGGCAGTCTGCTGTGGCCACGGGAGGCCTTGGGTGACGGAAAGCTTGGTCTTGTATGACCCCACGCGCTGCAGCTGGGAGCAGTGCGGGGTCTTGACGTGCGGGAGCAGGAGCATGGTCGCGACGCGCTGGAGCAGGGAGCGCCCGTGCAGCTTCTTGCGGGCGAGGGACTTCTTGGCAGCTCTGCTCTTGCCGCGCTGGCACCTGACGGAGCGGGATCCGCCCAGGGGCCACGCACCTTGGAGCCATGGCGCCTTCTTGAGGAGGAGGCGGCCGGGGCGCCACCGGAGCCTCGTCGCCCGCGCGGGGCGGGGTGCGGTGCAGCGGAACGGATGGCGCAGGAGAACCCCCTGCGGCGTGGACGAGCTCGGCGATGCGGTCGAGCCATTCTTCGTCGACGTCGTCGACGGGACGGTAGCGCAGGAGCTCCTTTGCCGCGATGAGCGCAGCTCGAGCCTCCATGGGTGCGCAGAGCGCGCGGGACGAAGAACCAGCTGGGGTGAGCGAGGGAGTAGCGGTGCGGCCGTCTTGCCGCACGGACGGATGCTGAGATGATGCTTGCTGCTCGTCCCCCGCCGGGCCGGTGGCGGCGTTAATGACAGGTGACGGGGAACGGTGAGAACGCCCGCCGACAGGAGCCGTCTGGGCGATGTGGGAAGCGAGAGCGGCCCGGCGCTCGGCGCGGGCCTGACGAGCGTCAGACATGGACGCGATGGTCGGAGGAGAACGGGGTGGTGGAAGACGAATTCTGGCGCACCCCTACCTGGCGTGCCAAATGTCGGATTTCGGGTTCCGGCAGACCCTTGAGGTTCGAACACTGGGGTGCGCATGGAGATTTCGCCTTCTACCTACCCTGGACCCCTCCGCCTCGCTAAGATCTAAGCTATGGAAAGAACAACACAAGAGACACAGGGTTTATACTGGTTCGGGCCACCGTTGTGGTGTAATACCCTACTCCGGTGTGTGGTGTGGTGGATTGCCTCTTGGGCTGATGATGATGAACAATACAAGGAAGAACAGCCTCACGAGGGTCTGTTCTTGGTTGGGGCGATGAACTGCTGGGAGGAGTTCAGTCACCCTTCTCTCTCTCTGATTTCGATCCGATCCCCGATACTCGATCTCCAACCTCTCTTATCTCTAACCTCTCTGATCTTGAACCTCCTCGATCCTTTTCTTTGTCTGTGGGTGGCTGGTCCTATTTATAGGCAATGGCCCTGGGCCTCTTCCCAAATATTGAGCGGGAAGGGCGCCAACAATTGGCCATTTTGAAGGGGAACATCTGGTACACTTATCCTGACTAAAGTTGGTCCTCGCCTGCACAAAGCTCTAGTGGTGACGCCGTCTTGGGCTCCACGATGACCTCCGTCTTGCAGTCCTCCTGGTCTTGGTCTTGTTGCACCGAAATGGCAACCTTTGCCTGATGCCTCGGTACCCCGCGGCTGCGCTTGCCCCCTTTGCACCAAAGGGGAAAGGAGGACACTGCGCGGGCTGGCGCCCGCCTGGCGCCCTTGGTCGTCATGGCTTGCGTCACGGGCACCTCGTGAGGTACCCCGCCTTGATTTCTCCGCCTCCTCGCGAGCCAACCTAGTGAGGCCGTGCCTAAGGAAGCTCCGCGTCGTCCCCCCCATGAGGCTTGGCCCCTCGCGAGGGTCTTGGGTCTGTGTTGATGAAGATGGGCCGTGCTGGGCCCCCCTTTGAGCCACGCCGCAGGCCGCAGGCAGGCAAGTCTGGGGACCCTCGTTCCCAAAACGCCGACAGTAGCCCCCAGGCCCAAGGCGCGCCCGGACTTGGCCGTGCAGGGAGGCGGAAGGGCAAGAGTGAAGCGCCGCGGGCCCTAACAGCCTGCGGCCTTGGGTGCCGCATGGCGGTTGATTGGACGTGGGCGTCTCCACTTTCCCATGGCGCCTCGGCAACTGCACGGATTGGACAAGTCCCTGCATGCAAAGCGGGTCATGATTACCTGCGATCGTGGAGGTCGGCGGTTGGCCTACGCCGGCCATAAGTACGGAACGACGCGCGCCCTTCCAGTCCATCCCTTCTTGCTTCTCCTTCTTCCCGGTCCTTGCTCCGTCTTGCTGCGACGGCTCCGATCCGCCGGTTCTCGACGGCAGAGAAGGGAAAGGCTCCCCGAGAGGAACCAGACCCGCTCCCGCCGAAGAAACGGCTCGTCCTCCATGGCCCGGACGAGGGGGGCCATCAGGTGGTGTCGAGGCCCTGGTGTGAGCGGCCACTGCCGGGGTTCCCGCTTCCTTTGTACTCCCACAACGAGGGCCCTGAAAGAGCTGATGCTGATCACCATGGGCGGCGCCACCGTCACTGCCGACGGGTCACGAAGGTGTGGGTCGTCCCCCCTGGGGTCCACATTGAGGGCTCCTCCCGAGAGTTCATGTTCCACGCCACCATGCCTCCTCGGTCTTGGATTCGCCTTCCTCCCTTCTTCGCCTCCATCATCCCGCAGGGAGAACTCCTGGAGCTTTGGCTGCAGCACGCCGGTTGCAGCACCCTCGCGACCGAGGCAGAGGTCGCGGTCATTGCCCCGGGCGAGGTCTTCATGACTCGAGGCTGGAGCAAAGTCGCCCGGGTTTGTAGGACAAGAGGCGCCTTCGCGATCCACTTGGATTACGACGGTGCTTCAGTGATGTTCTTCAAGGTCTACGATGCAAAGGGGCGCTGGCTGGAGTGCTGCCCCGGGAGAGGTGGCCGGGACCCTGCTGCGGCGAGGACTGGGCCCGCCGACCGCTCCCTTGGCGGCTCCTCAGGCGGCGGAGGCGTCGGAGGTTCCAGCGACTCCGGTGAGCTCTTCGCGACTCCGGAGACGAGCGACGACAGCTACGAGCCCCCGAGACGGTGCCGCTCCTGGAGCAAGGCGGGCTCGTCAGGCCGTCGCCGCCTCTGATCTGGATGGCATTGGCGCCGGTGCTTGACGGCCCACTGTTGATGATGGCGCCTTTTGCAGGGGCGCGCGTAGTTAGCGTCCTTTTAGGATCGGTTCCCTGCGAGGAATCAAAGACGCATCCCGTGGGGGCTTGTAAGGTGCCTGTGATCCTGTTTTGTCAATATAACCCTTGTCGTAGAATTGTGCGAGCTGCTCATTCCGTCTTAGCTCAGTTCCCCCTTTCGAACCTCACGAGGGCTTGGTGCTCTGCGCCGACAGGTCCCAGTCCCAAGGCGGCTTCAGCCGTCGCTGGTATGCCAGGTCGCGATGCCGTGGTCAAGGCCAGGAGGTGAGCGACCCGGAGTCCGGTAAGAGCCCCTGAGTCGCGATGCTCAGGAGGTCCCCTTTGGCACTCAAGCAGCCGTCGTTCGGTGAGAAAGGAGAGCGGCGTTGCTAACACGGGATTGCATTAGGTGCGGGGATGGTGCCACGGTAGCTGGTGCTTCCGGGTGGTGACTTATCTCGAGAATCAGGGGTCGCTCTCTGGTGTGTCGCCGGGTCCGTGCATCGGCAGGCGTGAGGTTTCCCGGCGAGGTCCTTGCGTGTCCCTCCCCTCTCGCCTTTGCTCCCCTTTCTGCTCTACGTCCTCGGGTCCCGGCCCTCAAGCGAGTCTCAGCGGTCGCTGGTATGCCAGGTCGCGATGCCGTGGACAAGGCCAGAGGGTGAGGGCTGGAGAGCCAGTAGGAGCCCTGAGTCGCGATGCTCAGGCACCCCCCTTTAACGTGCAAGCGGTTCGCGCGGATGAGAGTGAAGGAGACACTGCAAGGGCCTCGCCTGACGCGGCTCCTTTGGGAGATCCTGTAAACCCATCATAGAAAGAACGAGGGGTTGCCATGACAATTGACAGTCAGCCGTTGGTTGCTTCCGAGGGGCGATGAGGCACTGAAGACTTGACGAGGTGGCGCCATGCGGGGCTGCCGCGGCCAGAGCTCAGCCATTCAGGTTTGTCGGTGTTGCAGGGACGGACCCATGCGCAAGCATCGTGCCGTTTGGGAGCAGTTCCGTCAGTTGGCGTCAGTTGAGCGGGCAACTAGGTCAAACACATTAGCCGCAAAGGAGTGGATTCATTCAAATAGATGCTGGGAAGGCGGACATCACTGGGTCAGGCCCGAGCGACTTGGGGATGATGCAGCCCGAGGGGCGCCCCCAACGAAGTAAGCTAACAGCATGAAGTAAAAGGGATACATGCCGCAGGGACGGACCCACGCGGCCTGGGAATAATGCAGCCCTGGGGGGCGCTCCCAGCTGAAAATGAAACTTGAAAGATGTCACCTGATGATGTTGAGGATGAAGGACTGTTGGTGTAGCAGACTCGGTGGGCTGCGGAAGCCGATCCTCACGAGCCCCCAGGCCTAGGGGCCTCAGGAGGCTCCGGAGGCGCTGGTGGCTCCTCGCGGACCATCTCCATCTCCGCCAGGGGTGCGGAACGCCTGGCCTCTTGTGCCTCCATGATGCCCCTCATGAGGCGCTGGT
This sequence comes from Triticum urartu, assembly GCF_056163025.1. Classification (NCBI taxonomy): domain Eukaryota; kingdom Viridiplantae; phylum Streptophyta; class Magnoliopsida; order Poales; family Poaceae; genus Triticum; species Triticum urartu. The sequence continues at coordinate 382,513,500 of NC_141877.1, forward strand.
ACGTGGCAGCCGCGTTTGGCAAGCTGTAAGGCATGCGAACGTAGCTGTGGGGTGGGCCTCCACAGCGCCCCACTCGTGAGGGCCAGAGGCGCTCCAGAGAGGCAACTCGATTGAGCCCTGGTATGTCAATGCAGACGCGCAGCCCACCATCCTCGCCTGGATGGGGAGCCACTGTTGGTAGGCAGCGGCCGCCTTTCATGACTCTTGACTCCTGTAGCTCCTGAATGGCCTTGCTGACGAACTCCTGAGGGTCTGGCTCTCCTTGCCTTACTCCTTCATGAGGGAAACGTGCTTCGAAACACGCCTCCATGTGGTGCCCAAGCGCCTCCCTCGTGACCCTAGCCAGGTCGGTGGCCCTCCAGGGGGAGCCCCCGAGCCCTGCCTGAGGAGGGCGTCAGGCACGCTTTCCTATGCGATGGAAGGAGGTTCCCCCTGGGCAAGCGCGGGCCCAGAGGGGCCTACCTCCTGAGGGGCCAGGCCGGACGATGTCTTCTTCTTGGGGGCAGTCTCGGGAAGCCTCCTGCTTCCGCGATCCGGGTCTTCCAGTGACGCGGCCTGAAAGGCTCGCTCCAGGGAACACACCGCGTACTTCTCTTCACAGGGCACCGTGATGACTCCGCCACTTCCTGGCATCTTGAGGACGTTGTAGCCGTGGTGAGTTACGGCCATGAACTTGGCCAGCGCTGGGTATCCAAGGATGGCATTGTACGGCAGGCGAATGTGAGCGACGTTGAAGACGATGAGCTCGCTGCGGTAGTTGTCGCGTGCCCCGAAGGTGACAGGGAGGTGGACCTACCCAATCGGGACCGTGGAGCCGTCGGTGACTCCGGAGAAAGGCTTGGTTGGCTGAAGCTGGCTGTAGGGCACCTGGAGATTGTTGAATGTTTCCACGGACAGGACGTTGAGCCCTGCCCCGCCATCGATGAGGGTCCTGGTGACCACCACGTTGCTGATGATTGGGGAACAAAGCATCGGGAGGACTCCGGCTATAGCCGCACACTTGAGCTGATCTGCTGAGCTGAACGTGATGGTGCACGCCGACCACCTGGGAGGGCGCGTGGCTTCGATCTTGGGGAGGACTGCATTCACTTCGCGGGCGAACTGCTTGAAGATGCGTTGAGAGGCTGGGGCTTGAGCCCCGCCCAGGATGCAGGCGATCGCGCGCGGCTCCTGGAAGCCCCCAGCTACCTCGTCCTGGTGGCGGTCCTCGTTTCTCCTTGGCTGCAGCGGCAGCGCAGGGAGGCCTGCGGTGCCTTGCGGGCGATCCTCGCGAGGATGATCCCTCCAGTCTCCCTCGCGAGGCAGGTCTTGCCAGCGATCCTCGCAAGGTTGATCGCGCCACCCTTGGCGCGGGCCATGGTCTTCCTAGCATCCATCGTTCCTTCCTCCTCCTCGACCGTCGCCCCGGTCACCGCGCTCGGGGCGACGGCCGATCCTTCCTTCTCGCACAGCTCGGAGCTCTTGACACTCGTTGGTGTTGTGGGTGTGGAGGTCGTGGTACACACAGTACCGACTACCCTTGGAAGGTTCGGGCTGATCCCTGCCCCGCTTGGTGTCTAGTTCTGCCGCGAGCACGGCAGCCCCCTTGTGCTTCACATCCTTGGCCTTGGGCTTCTTCTCTTCTGGGTCTGCGGCAGGCAGCTCGAGGAGGGAGAGACGCCCTTCCTCAGCCCTGGCGCACTTGGTTGCCAAGTTGAACAGCTCCAAGGAAGTGCACAGGTCTTCATGCATCGCCAGCTCCTCCTTCATCTTGACATCACGCACGCCGTCGGAGAAGGCTGAGATGATGGACTCCTCAGTCACCTTGGGAATCTGGAGGCGTGCGTTGTTGAAGCGCTGGATGTACTTCTACAGGGTCTCCACGGGTTGTTGCTTGATGCGGCGCATGTCGCTCACGGCAGGTGGCCGGTCGCGAGTACCTTGGAAGTTGGCGATGAAGCGGGTGCGCATCTCGTCCCAGGAGGAGATCGTGGCTGGAGCCAGATTCAGGAGCCAGGTGCGGGCCCCGTCCTTCAGCGCCATGGGAAACCAGTTTGCCATGACCTTCTCGTCTCCATTGGCAGCTTCGATGCCCAGCTCATAGAGCTGGAGGAACTCCGCAGGGTCGGCCGTCCCGTCGTAACGAGGAGGCAGGTCTGGCTTGAACTTTCCGGGCCACGCGACGCTGCGTAGCTCGGTGGTGAAGGCACGGCAGCCTGTTGTGGCCACGGGAGGCCTTGGGTGACGGAGAGCTTGGTCTTGTATGTCCCCACGCGCTGCAGCTGGGAGCAGCGCGGGGTCTTGACGTGCGGGAGCAGGAGCATGGTCGCGATGTGCTGGAGCAGGGAGCGCCCGGGCAGCTTCTTGCGGGCGAGCGACTTCTTGGCAGCTCTGCTCTTGCCGCGCTGGTACCTGACGGAGCGGGTTCCGCCCAGGGGCCACGCGCCTTGGAGCCATGGCGCCTTCTTGAGGAGGAGGCGGCCGGGGCGCCACCGGAGCCTCGTCGCCCGCGCGGGGCGGGGTGCGGTGCAGCGGAACGGATGGCGCAGGAGAGGCCCCTGCGGCGCGGACGAGCTCGACGATGCGGTCGAGCCATTCTTCATAGACGTCGTCAATGGGATGGTAGCGTAGGAGCTCGTTTGCCGCGATGAGCGCAGCTCGAGCCCCCATGGGTGCGCGGAGCGCGCGGGACGAGGAACCAGCTGGGGTGAGCGAGGGAGTAGCGGTGCGGCCGTCTTGCCGCACGGACGAATGCTGAGACGATGCATGCTGCTCGTCCCCCGCCGGGCCGGTGGCGGCGTTAACGGCAGGTGACGGGGAACGGCGAGAACGCCCGCCGACAGGAGCCCTCTGGGCGACGTGGGAAGCGAGAGCGGCCCGGCGCTCGGCGCGGGCCCGATGAGTGTCAGACATGGACGCGATGGTCGGAGGAGAACGGGGTAGTGGAAGACGAATTCCGGCGCACCCCTACCTGGCGCGCCAAATGTCGGATTTCGGGTTCCGGCAGACCCTTGAGGTTCGAACACTGGGGTGCGCGTGGAGATTTCGCCTTCTACCTACCTTGCACCCCTCTGCCTCGCTAAGATCTAAGCTATGGAAAGAACAACACAAGAGACACAGGGTTTATACTGGTTCGGGCCACCGTTGTGGTGTAATACCCTACTCCAGTGTGTGGTGTGGTGGATTGCCTCTTGGGCTGATGATGATGAACAATACAAGGAAGAACAACCTCGCGAGGGTCTGTTCTTGGCTGGGGCGATGAACTACTGGGAGGAGTTCAGTCACGCTTCTCTCTCTCTGATTTCGATCCGAGACCCGATACTCGATCTCCAACCTCTCTTATCTCTAACCTCTCTGATCTTGAACCTCCTCGATCCTTTTCTTTCCCTGTGGGTGGCTGGTCCTATTTATAGGCAATGGCCCTGGGCCTCTTCCCAAATATTGAGCGGGAAGGGCGCCAACAATTGGCCATTTTGAAGGGGAACATCTGGTACACTTATCCTGACTAAAGTTGGTCCTCGCCTGCACAAAGCTCTGGTGGTGACGCCGTCTTGGGCTCCACGATGACCTTCGTCTTGCAATCCTCCTGGTCTTGGTCTTGTTGCACCGAAATGGCAACCTTTGCCTGATGCCTCAGTACCCCGCGGCAGCGCTTTCCCCCTTTGCACCAAAGGGGAAAGGAGGACACTACGCAGGCTGGCGCCCGCCTGGCGCCCTTGGTCGTCATGGCTTGCGTCACGGGCACCTCGTGAGGTACCCCGCCTTGATTTCTCCGCCTCCTCGCGAGCCAGCCTGGTGAGGCCGTGCCTGAGGAAGCTCCGCGTCGTCCCCCCCGCGAGGCTTGGCCCCTCGCGAGGGTCTTGGGTCTGTCTTGATGAAGAGGGACTCGGACACTTGCGTCTTTGAGTCAAGCTCCAAACTCTCGTGTTTTTTCACGAGAGCCTGGAGCTCTTTCTGCACCTCCTCCACCCGCGCCTCATGCTTCCCTCTCTCTGTGCGCTCTGCGGCCGCTCTGTTTTCGGCCTCGGACGGCGCTTTCTTAAGGGTTGCCACCTCGGTCATGGCCCCTATAATAGCATGTCGATCCTGTCATTTTTTGCAACCACATCTTCTCTATATACTTGCGCAAGGTATTACTTACTTTCCTTCTCCTCGAGTTGCCTCTTGGCATGGCCGAGCTCGTTCTCGGACCGCGCGAGGTTTTGCTTCAGCGTATCCACCTCCGCAGTCAGTACGGAGGAGGCCAGCAGCGAAGCCTGCATACGCATATTGACTTGATTATGTTAGACTCCTGCGAATGTTATTAGATCCTCTATTCGGCTTTTCCTTCTGAACGCCGAACAGAGCATCAGGGGCTACTGTCTATGCGGTAATATTTTTACATATTCTTTACTTACCTCAAAGCATGTTAGAAGGCTGGCACAGGCTTCAGTCAGTCTGCTCTTGGCGGACTGAACCTTCTGGATCACCGCACTCATAATAGTGCGGTGCTCCTCGTCGATGGAGGCACTGTTAAGCACCTCCAGCAAATTGTCCGATGCCTCCGTTTGGACGGAGGTCACTGGCTCGGTAGGCTTGCTCCTCTTGGAAAGAGGCTGCCTACCGGAGTCCGGAACCATTGAAGGTGCCTACCGGAGCCCTTGGGGGTTTCATCCCCTTTGCGCCTGGAGTCCGGGAGGTCGCCTTGCGGCGCCTCCAGGACCACCTCCTCCTGGCTTGGAGCCTCTTGGGACAGCACCTCAGCGTCGTCCGTAGGGTGGGGGGAGGTAGCGGGCGGAAGTGAATTCACGTCCGACGAATCCAGGGAGCCGCTCGACGACTCGTCGAGCCCGACCTTGGGCGGACTGCATAGTCATATTCGGCGTAAGGAGGAGCTGTGCAAGAAAGGAACACTATGAATTGCTATGGTGTCTGAATACTTACGATCTCGCCAGGGGCTTGGCCCTGTGCGGCCACTCCTCTTCGCCGTCGTCGGCGTTGGTGGGGTAGTCCGGAGGAAGGGTCTTCCCCTTCTTGGACCCTTCGGCCTCCCCAGTTGGGGTGGCCTTCCTTTTCTTCCCTCCCCCCGCTGGAGGGGGAGAGGTCTCTTCTTCCTCCTCCTCGTCTTCACGGGAGGAGTGCGTCTTGGAGTCGTCAGATGATGAATCCGACACCTCCGTGCGCCGGGCACTCTTTCGAGTCCCCGTGGCCTTCTTCTTGGCCTTCTTCTCCGGCACCACATAGCGTGCCAGAACCAGCAGCTTTGCCAAGCGAGTGTCCGCTGGGCCTTCGGGCAAAGGAGTCGGAGAGTTGATCTGTCCGGACGTCTCCTACCAATCCTGTCAAAGGTAAGGGAGCTTAGATCCCGCATGGAGTCAAACTATGAAAAACTAATACCCTGTAAAAGGTAAAAACAGCTTACCGCACTAGCGTGACGCTGCGTGCTGAATCCGCGATCCTCGGTAGCAGATGCGGGGGCCTCGGCGCCCTTGAAAAGCACCTTCCAGGCATCTTCGTACGTCGTGTCGAAGAGCCTGCTCAGAGTTCGATGCTGCGCCGGGTCGAACTCCCACAGGTTGAAAGCCCGTTGTTGACACGGGAGGATCCGGCGGATGAGCATAACCTGGACTACATTGACAAGTTTGAGCTTCTTGTCCACCAGGGTTTGGAAGCATGTTTGGAGCCCGGTCAGCTCTCCTTTTTTACCCCACAATAGGCCCGTCTCTTTCCAGGAGGTGAGCCGCGTAGGGGGTCCGGATCGGAACTCGGGGGCTGTGACCCATTCAGGGTCGCGCGGCTCGGTGATGTAAAACCACCCTGATTGCCACCCCTTTAGGGTCTCCACGAAGGAGCCCTCGAGCCATAGGACGTTGGGCATCTTGCCCACCATGGCGCCTCCGCACTCCGCCTTGGTGTCACGCACCACCTTCGGCTTGACATTGAAAGTCTTGAGCCATAGGCCGAAATGGGGGCGGATGCAGAGGAAAGCCTCACACACGACGATAAACGCCGAGATGTTGAGGACAAAGTTCGGGGCCAGATCGTGGAAATCCAGGCCATAGTAGAACATGAACCCCAGACAAATGGGTGGAGAGGGAAGCCCAGTCCGCGGAGGAAATGGGGGAGGAACACCATCCTCTCATGGGGCCTAGGGGTGGGGATGAGCTGCCCCTCTTCGGGAAGCCGGTGCGCAATGTCGTTAGACAAGTATCCGGCCTTCCTCAGTTTTTTGATGTGTCCCTCCGTGACGGAGGAGACCATCCACATGCCTCCCGCTCCGGACATGGCTGGAGGAGGTTGAGGTGGGGTGTGTGGACTTGGGCGCTGGAGCTCAAGTGCGCGGAAATGGATAGGCAAAGGAGGAAGAAGGCGTGGATGAAAAGGTGGATCCTTATCCCCTTATATGGGAGGACACGACTATGCGTCCCCACCAGCCTGGTAAAACTCGCTTATCTCCCGAGCGCCGTAATCAATGGCGTGGTTGGGTTACCCACGCCCTTATTGATGAGAATCCCGGAATAAGGGAACACGATCTCTGCTTTGACAAGACGTGCCAAGTAAACCGCCTCGCTAAACGCGCTGAGGTGGGACAGTAAAACGATTTGAATAAAGACTTGGCCATGGTGTGATGTCACGCTACGGAATACGTCAGTAGATTAGATTTGTGTAAATATTATTCTTTCTATGGCAATATGTGGAAACTTATTTTGCAGAGCCAGACACTACCTTTGTGTTCAAAATCTTCTATGAAGTACTTGGAGGAGGAACCCGCCTTGCAATGCCGAAGACAATCTGCGCGCCGGACTCATCGTCATTAAAGCCTGGTTCAGGGGCTACTGAGGGAGTCCTGGATTAGGGGGTGTCCGGATAGCCAGACTATACCTTCGGCCGGACTCCTGGACTATGAAGATACAAGATTGAAGACTTCGTCCCGTGTCCGGAAGGGACTTTCCTTGGCATGGAAGGCAAGCTTGGCGATACGGATATGTAGATCTCCTACCATTGTAACCGACTCTGTGTAACCCTAGCCCTCTCCGGTGTCTATATAAACCGGAGGGTTTTAGTCCGTAGGACGAACAACAATCATACCATAGGCTAGCTTCTAGGGTTTAGCCTCCTTGATCTCGTGGTAGATCTACTCTTGTACTACCCATATCATCAATATTAATCAAGCAGGACGTAGGGTTTTACCTCCATCAAGAGGGACCTAACCTGGGTAAAACATCGTGTCCCCTGCCTCCTGTTACCATCCGCCTTAGACGCACAGTTCAGGACCCCCTACCCGAGATCCGCCGGTTTTTACACCGACAGTGATCATGACGGTGCTTCGGAGATGAAGATCACAAGCACAAGATGATGATGGCCATATCATATCACTTATATTGATTGTATGTGATGTTTATCTTTTATGCATCTTATCTTGCTTTGATTGACGGTAGCATTATAAGATGATCTCTCACTCAATTATCAAGGTATAAGTGTTCTCCCTGAGTATGCATAGTTGCGAAAGTTCTTCGTGCTGAGACACCATGTGATGATCGGGTGTGATAGGCTCTACGTTCAAATACAATGGGTGCAAAATAGTTGCACACGCGGAATACTCAGGTTAAACTTGACGAGCCTAGCATATGCAGATATGGCCTCGGAACACTGAGACCAAAAGGTCAAGCATGAATCATATAGTAGATATGATCAACATAGTGATGTTCACCATTGAAACTACTCCATCTCACATGATGATCGGACATGGTTTAGTTGATTTGGATCACGTGATCACTTAGAGGATTAGAGGGATGTCTATCTAAGTGGGAGTTTTTAAGTAATATGATTAATTGAACATAAATTTATCATGAACTTAGTACCTGATAGTTTTTTTCTTGTCCATGTTGATTGTAGATAGATGGCTCGTGTTGTTGTTCCGTTGAATTTTAATGCGTTCCTTGAGAAAGCAAAGTTGAAAGATGATGGTAGCAATTACACGAATTGGGTCCGTAACTTGAGGATTATCCTCATTGCTGCACACAAGAATTACGTCCTGGAAGCACCGCTGGGTGCCAGGCCTACTGCAGATGCTGCTGACAACGTTAAGAACGTTTGGCAGAGTAAAGCTGATGACTACTCGATAGTTCAGTGTGCCATGCTTTACGTCTTAGAACCGGGACTTCAACGACGTTTTGAACGTCATGGAGCATATGAGATGTTCCAGGAGTGGAAGTTAATATTTCAAGCAAATGCCCGGATTGAGAGATATGAAGTCTCCAATAAGTTCTATAGCTGCAAGATGGAGGAGAATAGTTCTGTTAGTGAACATATACTCAAAATTTATGGGTATGATAATCACTTGACTCAATTGGGAGTTAATCTTCCTGTTGATAGTGTCATTGACAGAGTTCTTCAATCACTGCCACCAAGCTACAAAATCTTCGTAATGAACAATAATATGCAAGGGATGGATAAGATAATTCCCGAGCTACGGAGGTAGAAATCAAAAAGGAGCATCAAGTGTTGATGGCCAACAAGACCACTAGGTTCAAGAAAAAGGGTAAAGGGAAGAAGAAGGGGAACTTCAAGAAGAACGGCAAACAAGTTGCTGCTCAAGAGAAGAAACCCAAGTCTGGTCCTAAGCCTGAAACTGAGTGATTCTACTGCAAACAGACTGGTCACTGGAAGTGGAACTGCCCCAAGTATTTGGTGGATAAGAAGGATGGCTAGGTGAACAAAGGTATATGTGATATACATGTTATTGATGTGTACCTTACTAATGCTCGCAATAGCACCTGGGTATTTGATACTGGTTCTGTTGCTAATATTTGCAACTCGAAACAGGGACTACGGATTAAGCGAAGATTGGCTAAGGACGAGGTGACGATGCACGTGGGAAATGGTTCCAAAGTCGATGTGATCATAGTCGGCACGCTACCTCTACATTTACCTTCGGGATTAGTTTTAGACCTGAATAATTGTTATTTGGTGCCAGCGTTGAGCATGAACATTATATCTGGATCTTGTTTGATGCGAGACGGCTATTCATTTAAATCAGAGAATAATGGTTGTTCCATTTATATGAGTAATATCTTTTATGGTCATGCACCCTTGAAGAGTGGTCTATTCTTATTGAATCTCAATAGTAGTGATACACATATTCATAATATTGAAGCCAAAAGATGCAGACGTGATAATGATAGTGCAACTTATTTGTGGCACTGCCGTTTAGGTCATATTGGTGTAAGGCGCATGAAGAAACTCCATACTGATGGACTTTTGGAACCACTTGATTATGAATCACTTGGTACTTGCGAACCGTGCCTCATGGGCAAGATGACTAAAACTCCGTTCTCCAGAACTATGAAGCGAGCAACAGATTTGTTGGAAATCATACATACAGATGTATGTGGTCCAATGAATGTTGAGGCTCGCGGCGGGTATCATTATTTTCTCACCTTCACAGATGATTTAAACAGATATGTGTATATCTACTTAATGAAACATAAATCTGAAACATTTGAAAAGTTCAAAGAATTTCAGAGTGAAGTTGAGAATCATCATAACAAGGAAATAAAGTTTCTATGATCTGATCGTGGAGGAGAATATTTGAATTACGAGTTTGGTCTTCATTTAAAACAATGCGGAATAGTTTCACAACTCATGCCACCCGAAACACCACAGCGTAATGGTGTGTCGAACGTCGTAATCGTACTTTACTAGATATGGTGTGATCTATGATGTCTCTTACTGATTTACTGCTATCATTTTGGGGTTATGCTTTAGAGACGGCTGCATTCACGTTAAATAGGGCACCATCGAAATCCATTGAGACGACGCCTTATGAACTGTGGTTTGGCGAGAAACCAAAGTTGTCATTTCTTAAAGATTGGGGCTGCGATTCTTATGTGAAAAAACTTCAACCTGATAAGCTCGAACCCAAATCAGAGAAATGTATCTTCATAGGATACCCAAAGGAAACTATTGGGTACACCTTCTATCACAGATCTGAAGGCAAAACGTTTGTTGCTAAATTTGGATCCTTTCTAGAGAAGGAGTTTCTCTCGAAAGAAGTGAGTGGGAGGAAAATAGAACTTGATGAGGTAACTGTACCTGCTCCCTTATTGGAAAGTAGTTCAACACAGAAACCGGTTCCTGTGACACCTACACCAGTTAGTGAGGAAGTTAATGATGATGATCATGAAACTTCAGATCAAGTTGTTACTGAACCTCATAGGTCAAGCAGAGTGAGATCCGCGCCAGAGTGGTACGGTAATCCTGTTCTGGAGGTTATGTTACTAGACCATGACGAACCTACGAACTATGAAGAAGTGATGGTGAGCCCAAATTCCACAAAATGGCTTGAGGCCATGAAATCTGAGATGGGATCCATGTATGAGAACAAAGTGTGGACTTTGGTGGACTTGCCCGATGATCGGCAAGCCATTGAAAATAAATGGATCTTCAAAAAGAAGACTGACGTTAACGTTAATGTTAATGTCTATAAAGCTCGACCTATAGCTCCTGAATGGCCTTGCTGACGAACTCCTGAGGGTCTGGCTCTCCTTGCCTTAATCCTTCTTGAGGGAAACGTGCTTCGAAACACGCCTCCATGTGGTGCCCAAGCGCCTCCCTCGTGACCCTAGCCAGGTCGGTGGCCCTCCAGGGGGGAGCCCCCGAGCCCTGCCTGAGGAGGGCGCCGGGCGCGCTTTCCTATGCGATGGAAGGAGGTTCCCCCTGGGCAGGCGCGGGCCCAGAGGGGCCTGCCTCCTGAGGGGCCGGGCCGGACGATGTCTTCTTCTTCTTGGGGGCGGTCTCGGGAAGCCTCCTGCTTCCGCGATCCGGGTCTTCCAGTGACGCGGCCTGAAAGGCTCGCTCCAGGGAACACACCGCGTCCTTCTCTTCACAGGGCACCGTGATGACTCCGCCACTTCCTGGCATCTTGAGGACGTTGTAGCCGTGGTGAGTTACGGCCATGAACTTGGCCAGCGCTGGGTATCCAAGGATGGTGTTGTACGGCAGGCGAATGTGAGCGACGTCGAAGTCGATGAGCTCGCTGCGGTAGTTGTCGCATGCCCCGAAGGTGACAGGGAGGTGGACCTGCCTAATCGGGACAATGGAGCCGTCGGTGACTCCGGAGAAAGGCTTGGTTGGCTGAAGCTGGCTGTAGGGCACCTGGAGATTGTTGAATGTTTCCACGGACAGGATGTTGAGCCCTGCCCCGCCATCGATGAGGGTCCTGGTGACCACCACGTTGCTGATGATTGGGGAACAAAGCATCGGGAGGACTCCGGCTATAGCCGCACACTTGAGCTGATCTGCTGAGCTGAACGTGATGGCGCACGCCGACCACCTGAGAGGGCGCGTGGCTTCGAGCTTGGGGAGGACTGCATTCACTTCGCGGGCGAACTTCTTGAAGATGCATTGAGAGGCTGGGGCTTGAGCCCCGCCCAGGATGCAGGCGATCGCGCGCGGCTCCTGGAAGCCCCTAGCCCCCTCGTCCTGGTGGCGGTCCTCATTTCTCCTTGGTTGCGGCGGCAGCGGAGGGAGGCCTGCGTTGCCTTGCGGGCGATGCTCGCGAGGCTGATCCCTCCAGTCTCCCTCGCGAGGCGGGTCTTGCCAGTGATCCTCGCGAGGTTGATCGCGCCACCCTTGGCGCGGGCCACGATCTTCCCAGCGTCCTGCGTTCCTTCCTCCTCCTCGACCGTAGCCCCGGTCACCGCGGTCGGGGCGACGGCCGATCCTTCCTTCTCGCACGGCTCGGAGCTCTTGACACTCGTTGGTGTTGTGGGTGTGGAGGTCGTGGTACACACAGTACTGACTGCCCTTGGAAGGTTCGGGCTGATCCCTGCCCCGCTTGGTGTCTGGTTCTGCCGCGAGCACGGCAGCCCCCTTGCGCTTCACATCCTTGGCCTTGGGCTTCTTATCTTCTGGGCCTGCGGCAGGCAGCTCGAGGAGGGAGAGACGCCCTTCCTTAGCCCTGGTGCACTTGGTTGCCAAGTTGAACAGCTCCAAGGAAGTGCATAGGTCTTCATGCATCGCCAGCTCCTCCTTCATCTTGACATCACGCACGCCGTCGGAGAAGGCTGAGATGATGGCCTCCTTAGTCACCTTGGGAATCTTGAGGCGTGCGTTGTTGAAGCGCTGGATATACTTCTGCAGGGTCTCCCTGGGTTGTTGCTTGATGCGGCGCACGTCGCTCACGGCAGGTGGCCGGTCGCGAGTACCTTGGAAGTTGGCGATGAAGCGGGTGCGCATCTCGTCCCAGGAAGAGATCGTGCCTGGAGCCAGGTTCAGGACCCAGGTGCGGGCCCCGTCCTTGAGCTCCATGGGAAACCAGTTCGCCATGACCTTCTCTTCTCCATTGGCAGCTTCGATGCCCAGCTCATAGAGCTGGAGGAACTCCACAGGGTCGGCTGTGCCGTTGTAACGAGGAGGTAGGTCTGGCTTGAACTTGCTGGGCCACGCGACGCTGCGTAGCTCGGTGGTGAAGGCACGGCAGCCTGCTGTGGTCACGGGAGGCCTTGGGTGACGGAGAGCTTGGTCTTGTATGTCCCCACGCACTGCAGCTGGAAGCAGTGCGGGGTCTTGACGTGCGGGAGCAGGAGCATGGTCGCGACGTGCTGGAGCTGGGAGCGCCCGGGCAGCTTCTTGCGGGCGAGGGACTTCTTGGTAGCTCTGCTCTTGCCGCGCTGGCACCTGACGGAGCGGGTTCCGCCCAGGGGCCACGCGCCTTGGAGCCATGGTGCCTTCTTGAGGAGGAGGCGGCCGGGGCGCCACCGGAGCCTTGTCGCCCGCGCAGGGCGGGGTGCGGTGCAGCGGAACGGATGCCGCAGGAGAGCCCCCTGCGGCGCGGACGAGCTCGGCGATGCGGTCGAGCCATTCTTCGTAGATGTCGTCGACGGGACGGTAGCACAGGAGCTCATTTGCCGCGATGAGCGCAGCTCGAGCCTCCATGGGTGCGCGGAGCGCGCGGGACGAAGAACCAGCTGGGGTGAGCGAGGGAGTAGCGGTGCGGCCGTCTTGCCGCACGGACGGATGCTGAGACGATGCTTGCTGCTCGTCCCCCGCCGGGCCGGTGGCGGCATTAACGGCAGGTGATGGGGAACGGGGAGGACGCCCGCCGACAGGAGCCGTCTGGGCAACGTGGGAAGCGAGAGCGGCCCGGCGCTCGGCGCGGGCCCGACGAGCGTCAGACATGGACGCGATGGTCGGAGGAGAACGGGGTGGTGGAAGACGAACGACGTGGGAAGCGAGAGCGGCCCTGCAGGATTGCCACGCTCCTCCACCACCACCACGCCGTCATGCTGCTACTGGATGGAGTCTTCCCCAACCTCTCCTTCTCCCCTTGATGGATCAAGGCGTAGGAGACGTCACCGGGCTGTACGTGTGTTGAACACAGAGGTGCCGTCCGTTCGGCACTAGGATCATCGGTGATTTGGATCACGACGAGTACGACTCCATCAACCCCGTTCACTTGAACTCTTCCGCTTGGCGATCTACAAGGGTATGTAGATGCACTCTCCTTCCCTTCGTTGCTAGATTACTTCATAGATTGATCTTGGTGATGCGTAGAAAATTTTGAATTTCTGCTATGTTCCCCAACAGTGGCATCATGAGCTAGGTCTATGCGTAGTTTCTATGCACGAGTAGAACACAAAGTAGTTGTGGGCGTTGATATTGTCAATTATCTTGCCATTACTAGTATTATCTTGATTCGGCGGTATTGTGGGATGAAGCGGCCCGGACCAACCTTACACGTACGCTTACGTGAGACCGGTTCCACCGACTGACATGCACTAGTTGCATAAGGTGGCTGGCGGGTGTCTGTCTCTCCCACTCTAGTCGGATCGGATTCGATGAACAGGGTCCTTATGAAGGGTAAATAGAAATTGGCAATTCACGTTGTGGTTTTAGCATAGGTAAGAAACGTTCTTGCTAGAAACCTATAGCAGCCACGTAAAACTTGCAACAACAATTAGAGGACGTCTAACTTGTTTTTGTAGCAAGTGTTTTGTGATGTGATATGGCCAAAGGATGTGATGAATGATATATGTGATGTATGAGATGATCATGTTCTTGTAATAGGAATCACGACTTGCATGTCGATGAGTATGACCACCGGCAGGAGCCATAGGAGTTGTCTTTATTTATTTATGACCTACGTGTCAACATAAACGTCATGTAATTACTTTACTTTATTGCTAAAGCGTTAGCCATAGTAGTAGGAGTAATAGATGACATGACAACTTCAAGAAGACACGATGATGGAGATCATGATGATGGAGATCATGGTGTCATGCCGGTGACAACGATGATCATGGAGCCCCGAAGATGGAGATCAAAAGGAGCAAAATGATATTGGCCATATCATGTCACTATTTGATTGCATGTGATGTTTATCATGTTTTACATCTTATTTGCTTAGAACGACGGTAGCTTAAATAATATGATCCCTCGTAATAATTTCAAGAAAGTGTTCCCCCTAACTGTGCACCGTTGCGAAGGTTCGTTGTTTCGAAGCACCACGTGATGATCGGGTGTGATAGATTCTAACGTTCGAATACAACGGGTGTTGACGAGCCTAGCATGTACAGACATGGCCTCGGGACACATGCGAAACACTTAGGTTGACTTGACGAGCCTAGCATGTATAGACATGGCTTCGGAACACGGAAGACTGAAAGGTCGAGCATGAGTCGTATAGAAGATACGATCAACATGAAGATGTTCACCGATGTTGACTAGTCCGTCTCACATGACGATCGGACACGGCCTAGTTGACTCGGATCATGTTTCACTTAGATGACGGGAGGGATGTCTATCTGAGTGGGAGTTCATTAAATAATTTGATTAGATGAACTCAATTATCATGAACATAGTCTAAATTGTCTTTGCAAATATGTTGTAGATAAATAGCTCACGTTGTAGCTCCCTGTTTCAAATACGTTCCTAGAGAAAGATTAAGTTGAAAGATATTGTAAGCATTGATGCGGACTAGGTCCGTAGTCCGAGGAGTGTCCTCACTGCTACACAGAAGGCTTACGTCTTTGATGCACCGCTCGATGTACAAACCCCTACAACGTCATCTGTGGATGTTGTGAACACCTGACAGACACATCATGATGACTACATGATAGTTTAGTGCACCATACTTTACGGCTTAGAATCGGGATTCCAATGAAGTTTTGAACGCCATAGAACATATGAGATGTTCCAAGAGCTGAAATAGGGATTTCAGGCTCATGCCCGTGTTGAGAGGTGTGAGACCTCTGACAAGTTCTTTTGCCAACAAGATGGAGGAGAATAGCTCAGCTAATGAGCATGTGCTCAGAATGTCTGGGTGCTACAATCACTTAAATCAAGTGGGAGTTAAACTTCCAGATAAGATAGTGATTGATAGAGTTCTCTAGCCACTATCACTAAGCTACTAGATCTTCGTGATGAACTATGACATGCAAGGGATGGAGTTGATCCCGGAGCTGTTCGCGGTGCTTAAGACCACAAAAGGTAGAAATCAAAGAAGGAGCATCAAATGTTGATGGTTTAACAAGACCACTGGTTTCAAGAAGGGCAAGGGCTAGAAGGGAAACTTCATGGATGGAAAACCAGTTGCCGCTCCAGTGAAGGAACCCAAGGTTGAACCCAAACCCGAGACTGAGTGCTTCTATTGTAAGGGGAACGATCACTGGTAGCGGAATTACCCTAAATGCATGGTAGATAAGAAGGCTGGCAACTTCAACAAAGTATATACGTGTTATTAATGTGTACCTCACTAGTACTCCTGGTAGCACCTGGGTATTGGATACCGGTTCAGTTGCTATTATTGGTGACTTGAAGCAAAAGCTACGGACTAAACAGAGACTGGCTGAGGGCGGGGTGACGATGTGTGTTGGAAGTGTTTCCAAAGTTGATAAGATCACCATCGCACGCTCCATCTGCCTTCGGGATTAGTATTGAACCTAGATAAATGTTGTCAAGTGTCTACATTGAGCATGAATATGATTAGATCATGTTCAGTGCAATACGGTCATTCATTTAAGGTAGAGAATAATGGTTATTCTATTTTCATGAATGATACCTTTCATGGTCATGCACCCTATCTGAATGGTTCATTGAATCTCGGTCGTGGTAATACACATGTTCATGCCAAAAGATGTAGAGTTAATAATGATAGTACCACTTTCTTGTGGCACTGCCGCTTAGGTCATATTGGCGTAAGATGCATGAAGAAACTCCATATCGATGGATGTTTGGAGTCACTTGATTTTGAATCGCTTGACACATGCGAGCCATGCCTCATGGGCAGGATGACTAAGACCCCGTTTTCAGGTACAATGAAACGGGCAAGTGACTTGTTGGAAATCATGCATGCTGATGTGTGTGATCCAATGAGAATTGAAGCGTGCGGTGGATATCGCTATTTTCTCATCTTCACTGACGATTTGAGTAGATATAGGTATATTTACTTAATGAAGCACAAGTCTGAAACGTTTGAAAAGTTCAAGCGATTTCAGAGTGAAGTTAAGAATCATCATAACAATAAGATCAGGTTCCTACGATCTGATCAAAAGGGGATTTTCTAAGTTATGAGTTTAGCAATCACTTAAGACATTGTGGAATTGTTTCACAGTTGAAGCCACCTGGAACACCACTAGGTTATGGTGTGTCCGGACGTCGTAATCAAACCCTATGAGATATGGTGCGATCTATGATGTCTCTTACCGATCTACCGTTTTCATTTTGAGGATATGCGTTAAAGACAACTGCATTCACTTTAGATTGGACACCATCTAAGTCTGTTGAGACGACGTCGTATGAACATTGGTTTGGCAAGAAACCAAAGTTGTCGTTTCTTAACGTTTGGGGCTGCGATGCTTAAGGCTTCAGCCGGAGAAGCTCGAACCCAAAGCAGACAAACACATCTTCATAGAATACCCAAAGGTGACAGTCGGGTATAGCTTCTATCTCAGATTCGAGGGCAAAATTGTTTGTCGCTAAGAACGGGTCCTTTCTCAAGAAGGAGTTTCTCTCGAAAGAATTGAGTGGGGGGAAGATAGAACTTGATGAGGTTGTCGAACCTTTATTTCAACAGAAAGTGATGCAACACAGAAAGATGTTTTCTGTGGCGCCCACATCTGTTTAATAGGAAGTTAATGATACTGATCATGAAGCTTCGGATCAAGTTGCTATCAAACCTCGTGGGTCGACAAGGATATGTGCTACTCCTGAGTGGTGCGGTGATCCTGTCTTGGATATCATGTTGTTAAGACAACAATGAACCTACAAGCTATGGAGAAGCGATGGTGGGCCCGTATTCCGACAAATGGTTAGAAGCCATGAAATCCGAGATAGGATCCATATATCAGAACAAAGTATGGACTTTGGTGGACTTGCCCGATGATCGGCAAGCCATTGAGATAAATGGATCTTTAAGAAGAAGACGGACGTGGGCGGTAATGTTACCGTCTATGAAGCTCGACTTGTGGAAAAGAGTCTTTTCACAAGTTCAAGGAGTTGACTACGATGAGAATTTCTCACCCGTAGCGATGCTTAAGTCCGTCGGAATCATGTTAGCACTAGCTGTGTTTTTCGATTATGAAATCTTACAGATGGATGTCAAAACAAGTTTTCTTACCAAGTTTTCGTAAGAAAAGTTGTATGTGATACAATAAAAGGTTTTGTCGATCCTAAGGATGCTAAAAGGTATGCTGGCTCCAGCAATCCTTCTATGGACTAGAGCAAGCATCTCGGAATCGGAATATATGTTTTGATGGAGTGATAAAAGCTTTTAGGTTTATACAATGTTTGCTAGAAACTTGTATTTACAAGAAAGTGAGTGGGAGCACTACAACATTTCTGATAAGTATATGTGGATGACATATTGTAGATCCGAAATGATGTAGAATTTCTGCAATGCATAAACGGTTGTTTGAAGAGTGATTTTCAAAGGAAGACCTGGATAAAGCTGCTTGCATATTGGGCATCAGGATCTATAGAAATAGATCAAGACGCCTGGTGATACTTTCAAAGAACGCACACCTTGACATGTTTTTGAAGGAGTTCAAAATAGATCAGTCAAAGAAAGGGTTCTTACCTGAATTGTAAGGTGTGAAGTTGAGTAAGACTCGAAGATTGACCACGGCATAAGAAAGAGGAAGGACGAAGGTCATCCCCTATGCTTTTGTCATAGGCTCTACACGGTATGCCATGCTGAGTGCCGCACCAGATGTGTGCCTTTCCACATGTCTAGCAAGAGGGTACAAAGGTGATCTAGGAGTAGATCACCAGATAGCGGTCAAAATTATCCTTAGAGGAGTAAGGAAATGTTTCTCGGTTATGGAGGTGATAAAGAGTTCGACATAAAGAGTTACGTCTATGCAAGCTTAAAACCTATCCGGATAGCTCTGAGTAGAGATACCGGATACGTATAATGGAGCAATAATTTGGAATAGCTCCAAGTGGAACGTGGTAGCAGCATCTACGATATAAAGTTTTGCGAAATACATAGGGATCTGAATATGGCAAGACCCGTTGACTACAACCTCTCGCACAAGCATAACATGATCAAACCCAGAACTCTTTGAGTGTTTATCACATAGTGATGTGAACTAGATCATTGAGTCTAGTAGACTCTTGGATGTTGGTCACATGGCGATGTGACCTGTGAGTGTTAATCACATGGCGATGTGAACTAGATTATTGACTCTAGTGCAAGTGGGAGACTGTTGGAAATATGCCCTAGAGTCAATAATAAATTGGTTATTATTATATTTCCTTGTTCATGATAATCGTTTATTATCCATGCTAGAATTGTATTGATAGGAAACTCAGATACATGTGTGGATACATAGACAACACCATGTCCCTAGTAAGCCTCTAGTTGACTAGCTCGTTGATCAATAGATGGTTACGGTTTCCTGACCATGGACATTGGATGTCGTTGATAAAGGGATCACATCATTAGGAGAATGATGTGATGGACAAGACCCAATCCTAAGCCTAGCACAAAGATCATGTAGTTCATATGCTAAAGCTTTTCTAATGTCAAGTATCATTTCCTTAGACCATGAGATTGTGCAACTCCCGGATACCGTAGGAATGCTTTGGGTGTACCAAACATCACAACGTAACTGGGTGGCTATAAAGGTACACTACAGGTATCTCCGAAAGTGTCTGTTGGGTTGGCATGAATCGAGACTGGGATTTGTCACTCCATGTAAACGGAGAGGTATCTCTGGGCCCACTCGGTAGGACATCATCATAATGTGCACAATGTGATCAAGGAGTTGATCACGGGATGATGTGTTACGGAACGAGTAAAGAGACTTGCCGGTAACGAGATTGAACAAGGTATCGGGATACCGACGATCGAATCTCGGGCAAGTATCGTACCGATAGACAAAGGGAATTGAATACTGGATTGATTGAATCCTCGACATCGTGGTTCATCCGATGAAATCATCGTGGAACATGTGGGAGCCAACATGGGTATCCAGATCACGCTGTTGGTTATTGACTGGAGAGTCATCTCGGTCATGTCTGCATGTCTCCCGAACCCGTAGGGTCTACACACTTAAGGTTCGATGACGCTAGGGTTATAGGGAAAGTATGTATGTGGTTACCGAATGTTGTTTGGAGTCTCGGATGAGATCCCGGACATCTAGAAGAGTTCTGGAATGGTCCGGAGGTAAAGATTTATATATGGGAAGTCCTGTTTTGGTCGCCGGAAAACTCATGTGTTGGCAGCCCCAAAGTCCTCAAGTATATATAGGGGAGAGGGAGGGGGGTGCGCCCCCTTTAGGGTTTCCACCCCAAGGGGTGCGGTAGCCCCAAACCCATCTAGGGTGGCGGCCAAGGAGGGAGAGGGCAAACTTGCCCCCCAAGTTAGGTGGAGGCGCCCCCTCCCCAAACCCTGGGCGCCTTGGGCCCTTGTGGGGGGGCGCACCAGCCCACCTGGGGCTGGTCCCCTCCCACACTTGGCCCATGCAGCCCTCCGGGGCTGGTGGCCCCACTTGGTGGACCACCCCGGGTTTGGGGAGGGGGCGCCTCCACCTAACTTGGGGGGCAAATTTCCCCTCTCCCCCCCTTGGCCGCCACCCTAGATGGGTTTGGGGCTGCCGCACCCCCTCCCTCTCCCCTATATATACTTGAGGACTTTGGGGCTGCCAACACATGAGTTTTGACCTCTCCATGGCGCAGCCCTGCCTCTCTCCCTCTTCCTCTCCCGCGGTGCTTGGCGAAGCCCTGCAGGATTGCCACGCTCCTCCACCACCACCACGCCGTCGTGCTGCTGCTGGATGGAGTCTTCCCCAACCTCTCCTTCTCCCCTTGCTAGATCAAGGCGTAGGAGACGTCACCGGGTTGTACGTGTGTTGAACACGGAGGTGCCGTCCGTTCGGCACTAGGATCATCGGTGATTTGGATCACGACAAGTACAACTCCATCAACGCCGTTCACTTGAACGCTTCCGCTTAGCGATCTACAAGGGTATGTAGATGCACTCTCCTTCCCCCCGTTGCTAGATTACTCCATAGATTGATCTTGGTGATGCGTAGAAAATTTTGAATTTCTGCTACGTTCCCCAACATGGAAATGATATAGAATTTCTGGATAGCATAAAAGGATATTTGAATAAGAGTTTTTCAATGAAAGACCTTGGTGAAGCTGCTTATATATTGGGCATCAAGATCTATAGAGATAGATCGAGACGCTTTATTGGACTTTCATAAAGCACATACCTTGACAAAGTTTTGAAGAAGTTCAAAATGGATCAAGCAAAGAAAGGGTTCTTGCCTGTGTTACAAGGTCTGAAGTTGAGTAAGACTCAATGCCCGACCACTGCAGAAGATAGAGAGAAAATGAAAAATGTTCCCTATGCTTCAGCCATAGGCTCTATCATGTATGCAATGTTGTGTACCAGACCTGATGTGTGCCTTGCTATTAGTTTAGCAGGGAGGTACCAAAGTAATCCAGGAGTGGATCACTGGACAGCGGTCAAGAACATCCTGAAATACCTGAAAAGTACGAAGGATATGTTTCTCATTTATGGAGGTGACAAAGAGCTCGTCGTAAATGGTTACATCGATGCAAGCTTTGACACTAATCCGGACGATTCTACATCGCAAACCAGATACGTGTTTTTATTAAACGGTGGAGCTGTCAGTTGGTGCAGTTCTAAACAAAGCATCGTAGCAGGATCTACATGTGAAGCAGAGTACATAGCTGCTTCGGAAGCAGCAAATGAAGGAGTCCGTATGAAGGAGTTCATATCCGATCTAGGTGTCATACCTAGTGCATCAGGTCCAATGAAAATCTTTTGTGACAATACTGGTGCAATTGCTTTAGCAAAGGAATCCAGATTTCACAAGAGAACCAAGCACATCAAGAGACGCTTCAACTCCATCTGGGATCAAGTCCAGGTGGGAGACATTGAGATTTGCAAGATACATACGGATCTGAATGTTGCAGACCCGTTGACTAAGCCTCTTCCACGAGCAAAACATGATCAGCACCAAGGCTCCATGGGCGTTAGAGTCATTACTGTGTAATCTACATTATTGACTCTAGTGAAACTGGGAGACTGAAGGAAATATGCCCTAGAGGCAATAATAAATTTATTATTTATTTCCTTATATCATGATAAATGTTTATTATTCATGCTAGAATTGTATTAACCGGAAACATGATACATGTGTGAATACATAGACAAAACAGAGTGTCACTAGTATGCCTCTACTTGACTAGCTCGTTGAATCAAAGATGGTTATGTTTCCTAACCATATACAAAGAGTTGTCATTTGATTAACGGGATCACATCATTTGGAGAATGATTCGATTGACTTGACCCATTTCGTTAGCTTAGCGCTTGATCGTTTAGTTTGTTGCTATTGCTTTCTTCATGACTTATACATGTTCCTGTGACTATGAGATTATGCAACTCCTATTTACCAGAGGAACACCTTGTGTGCTACCAAACGTCACAACGTAACTGGGTGATTATAAATGTGCTCTACAGGTGTCTCCAAAGGTACTTGTTGGGTTGGCATATTTCAAGATTAGATTTGTCACTCCGATTGTCGGAGAGGTATCTCTGGGCCCACTCGGTAATACACATCACTCAAGCCTTGCAAGCATAGTAACTAATGCGTTAGTTGCGGGATGATGTATTACGGAACGAGTAAAGAGACCTGCCGGTAACGAGATTGAACTAGGTATTGAGATACCGATGATCGAATCTCGGGCAAGTAACATACCGATGACAAAGGGAAGAACGTATGTTATTATGCGGTTTGACCGACAAAGACCTTCATAGAATATGTAGGAGCCAATATGAGCATCCAAGTTCCTCTATTGGTTATTGACCGGAGACATGTCTTGGACATGTCTACATAGTTCTCGAACCCGTAGGGTCCGCACGCTTAAAGTTCGATGACGGTTATATTATGAGTTTATGTGTTTTGATGTACCGAAGGTAATTCGGAGTCCCGGATGTGATCACGGACATGACGAGGAGTCTCGAAATGGTGGAGACATGAAGATTGATATATTGGACGACTATATTCGGACACCGGAATGGTTCCGGGGGTTATCGGATATATACCGGAGTATCGGGGAGTTACCGGAACCCCCCGGGGGTTATTGGGCCTCATGGGCCCAAGTAGTGGAAGAGGAGAGGCGGCAGGAGGTGGCGCGCAGCCCCCCTTGCCCCAATCTGAATTGGGAAAGGGAAGGGGGCGGCGGCCCCCCTTCTCCTTCCTTCTCTCCACCTTCTCCTTCCCCCTTCTCCTAGTTGGAATAGGAAAGGGAGGCAAAACCTACTTGGAGTTGGATTGCCCCTCCTTGGGCGCGCCTCCTCCCCTTGACCGGCCCCTCCTCCTCCCCCCTTTATATACAGAGGAGGGGAGCACCCAATAGACACAACAATTGATCTCTTGGATCTTTTAGCCATGTGCAGTGCCCCCTCCACCATAATCCACCTCGGTAATATTGTAGCGGTGCTTAGGCGAAGCCTTGCGTCGGTAGAACATCATCATCATCACCACGCTGTCGTGCTGACAGAACTCTCCCTCAAAGCTCGGCTGGATCAGAGTTCGAGGGACGTCATTGAGTTGAACGTGTGCAGAACTCGAAGGTGTCGTACGTTCGGTGCTTGATCGGTCGGACCGTGAAGACGTACGACTACATCAACCGCGTTGTGCTAACGCTTCCGCTTTCGGTCTATGAGGGTACGTGTACACACTCTCCCCTCTCATTGATATGCATCACCATGATCTTGCATGTGCGTAGGAAAATTTTGAAATTACTACGTTCCCCAACATGTTGTTATGCGGTTTGACCGATAAAGATCTTCGTAGAATATGTAGGAACCAATATGAGCATCCAGGTTCCGCTATTGGTTATTGATCGAAGATGAGTCTCAGTCATGTCTACATAGTTCTCGAACCGTAGGGTCCGCACGCTTAACATTCGGTGACGATCGGTATTATGAGTCTATGTGTTTTGATGTATCGAAGGTAGTTCGGAGTCCCGGATATGATGACATGGCGAGGAGTCTCGAAATGGGAGAGACATAAAGATCGATATATTGGACGGCTATATTCGGACACCGGAAGTGTTCCGGGTGATTTCGTAGAAAACTGGAGTGCCGGAGGGGTTACCGGAACCCCCCGGGAAGTATTGGGGCTTAGTGGGCCTTAGGGGAGAGAGAGAGCAGCAGCCCAGGAGTTGGCACCCCTCCCAAAGGGGAGTCCGAATAGGACTAGGGGAAGGGGGCGCGACCCCTCTTTCCCTCTCCCTCTCTCTCCTTTCCCCTTCCTCCTTCCTAGTAGGACTAGGAAAGGATGAATCCTACTCCTACTAGGAGGAGGATTCCTCCTCTCCTTGGGCGCCACTAGGGCCGGCCGGCCTCCCTCCTTGCTCCTTTATATACGGGGGCAGGGGACACCCTAGGACACATAAGTTGATTGTTCCAAGCCGTGTGCGGTGCCCCCCTCCACCATAATCCACCTTGGTCATATTGTAGCGGTGCTTAGGCGAAGCCCGGTTCCGGTAGCAACATCATCACCGTCATCACGCCGTCGTGCTGACGATGCTCTCCCTCGAAGCTCTACTGGATCGTGATTTCGCGAGACGTCACTGAGCCGAACGTGTGCAGATCGCGGAGGTGCCGTACCTTCGGTGCTGGGATCGGTCGATTGTGAAGACGTACGACTACATCAACCGCGTTGTTGTAATGCTTCCGCTTACGATCTACGAGGGTACGTAGAAAACACTCTTCCCTCTCGTTGCTATGCATCACCATGATCTTGAGTGTGCATAGAAATTTTTGAAATTACTACGTTACCCAACAGTGGCATCCGATCCAGGTTTATGCGTAGATGTTATATGCATGAGTAGAACACAAAGGAGTTGTGGGCGTGGGTATATACATATTGCTTGTCGTGAGTAGTTTATTCTTGATTCGGTGCTATTGTTGGATGAAGCGTCCCAGACCGACATTATGCGTACGCTTACACGAGACTGGTTCTACCGACGTGCTTCGCACACAGGTGGCTGGTGGGTGTCAGTTTCTCCAACTTTAGTTGAATCGGATTCAATGAACAGGGTTCTTTCTGAAGATCAAAAAGCAATCACTATACCGCGTTGTGGTTTTTGATGCGTAGGTAAGAATGGTTCTTGCTCAGCCCGTAGCAGCCACGTAAAACTTGCCACAAGAAAGTAGAGGACGTCTAACTTGTTTTTGCAGGGCATGTTGTGATGTGATATGGTCAAGACATGATGCTAAATTTTATTGTATGAGATGATCATGTTTTGTAGCACAGTTATCGGCAACTGGCAGGAGCCATATGGTTGTCGCTTTATTGTATGAAATGCAATCGCCATGTAATTGCTTTACTTTGTCACTAAGCGGTAGCGATAGTCGTAGAAGCAATATTTTGCGAGACAACAGCGATGCTTCGATGGAGATCAAGGTGTCAAGCCGGTGACGATGGTGATCATGACGGTGCTTTGGAGATGGAGATGACTAAAACTCCGTTCTCTGGAACAATGGAGCGAGCAACAGAGTTATTGGAAATCCTACATACTAATGTATGTGGTCCAATGAACATTGAAGCTCGCGGCGGATACATCATTTTCTCACCTTCACAGATGGTTTGAGCTGATATGGGTATATCTACTTAATGAAACATAAGTCTAAAACATTTCAAAAGTTCAAAGAATTTCAGAGTGAAGTGGAAAATCATTGTAACAAGAAAATCAAGTTTCTACGATCTGATCGTGGAGGTGAATATTTGAGTTATGAGTTTGGACTTCATTTGAAACAATGCGGAATAGTTTCGCAACTCACGCCACCTATAACACCACAGCGTAATGGTGTGTCTGAACGTCGTAATCGTACTTTACTAGATATGGTGCGATCTATGATATCTCTCACTGATTTACCGCTGTCATTTTGGGGTTATGCTTTAGAGACAGCTGCATTCACGTTAAATAGGGCACCATCTAAATCTGTTGAGACGACACCTTATGAATTGTGGTTTGGCAAGAAACCCAAGTTGTCGTTTCTTAAATTTTGGGGTTGCGATGCTTATGTGAAGAAGCTTCAACCTGATAATCTTGAACCCAAATCGGAGAAATGTATCTTCATAGGATACCCAAAGGAGACTGTTGGGTACACCTTCTATCACAGATCTGAAGGCAAGATATTTGTTGCTAAGAATGGATCCTTTCTAGAGAAGGAGTTTCTCTTGAAAGAAGTGAGTGGGAGGAAAGTAGAACTTGACGAGGTAATTGTACCTTCTCCCTTATTGGAAAGTAGTTCATCACTAAAATCAGTTCTAGTGATTCCTACACCAGTAAGTGAGGAAGCTAATGATGATGATCATGAAACTTCTGATCAAGTTACTACCAAACCTCGTAGGTCAACCAGAGTAAGATCCGCACCAGAGTGGTATGGTAATCCTGTTCTGGGAGTCATGTTACTTGACCATGACGAACCTACGAACTATGAGGAAGCGATGATGAGCCCAAATTCCGCAAAATGGCTTGAGGCCATGAAATCTGAGATAGGATCCATGTATGAGAACAAAGTGTTGACTTTGGTTAACTTGCCCGATGATCGGCAGGCCATTGAGAATAAATGGATCTTGAAGAAGAAGACTGACTCTGACGGTAATGTTACTGTCTACAATGCTCGACTTGTTGCAAACGGTTTTTGACAAGTTCAAGGTGTTGACTACGATGAGACCTTCTCATGTTAGCAATTGCCGCATTTTATGATTATTATGAAATTTGGCAAATGGATGTCAAAACTGCATTCCTTAATGGATACCTCAAAGAAGAGTTGTATATGATCCAACCAGAAGGTTTTGTCGATCCAAAAGGTCCTAACAAAGTGTGCAAGCTCCAGCGATCCATTTATGGACTGGTGCATGCCTCTCAGAGTTGGAATATACGCTTTGATAGTGTGATCGAAGTATATGGTTTGATATAGACTTTTGGTGAAGCATGTATTTACAATAAAGTGAGTGGGAGCTCCATAGCATTTCTGATATTATATGTAGATGACATATTCTTGATCGTAAATGATACTGAATTTCTGAATAGCATAAGAGGATACTTGAATAAGTATTTTCCAATGAAAGACCTCGGTGAAGCTACTTATATATTGGGCATCAAGATCTATATAGATAGATCAAGACGCTTCATTGGACTTTCACAAAGCACATACCTTGATAAAGTTTTAAAGAAGTTCAAAATGGAATAGGCAAAGAAAGGGTTCTTGCCTGTATTACAAGGTGTGAAGTTGAGTCAGACTCAATGCCCGACCACTGCAGAAGATAGAGAGAAAATGAAAGGTGATCCCTATGCTTCAGCCGTAGGCTCTATCATGTACGCAATGCTGTGTGCTAGACCTGATGTCGATGCAAGGTGGTACCAAAGTAATCTAGGAGTGATCATTGGAAAACGGTCAAGAACATCCTGAAATACCTGAAAAGGACTAAGGATATGTTTCTCGTATATGGAGGTGACAAAGAGCTCGTCGTAAACGGTTACGTCGATGCAAGCTTCGACACTGATCCGGATGAACCTAAGTCACAAACCGGATGCGTGTTTTTATTAAATGGTGGAGGTGTTAGTTGGTGTAGTTCCAAACAGAGCGGCGTGGCGGGATCTACGTGTGAAGCGGAATACATAGCTGCTTCGGAAGTAGCAAATGAAGGAGTCTGGATGAAGGAGTTCATATCTGATCTAGGTGTCATACCTAGTGCATCGGGTCCAATGAAAATCTTTTGTGACAATACCGGTGCAATTGCCTTGGCAAAGGAATCCAGATTTCACAAGAGAACCAAGAACATCAAGACACGCTTCAATTCCATCCGCGATCAAGTCAAGGAGGGAAACATAGAGATTTGCAAGATACATATAGATCTGAATGTTGCAGACCCGTTGACTAAGCATCTCTCACGAGCAAAACATGATTGGCACCAAGACTCCATGGGTGTTAGAATCATTACAATGTAATCTAGCTTATTGACTCTAGTGCAAGTGGGAGACTGAAGGAAATATACCCTAGAGGCAATAATAAAGTTGTTATTTATATTTCCTTATATCATAATAAATGTTTATTATTCATGCTAGAATTGTATTTACCGGAAACTTAGTACATGTGTGAATACATAGACAAACAGAGTGTCACTAGTTTGCCTCTACTTGACTAGCTCGTTGAATCAATGATGGTTACGTTTCCTAACCATAAACATGAGTTGTCATTTGATTAACATGATCACATCATTAGCGAATGATGTGATTGACTTGACCCATCCTTTAGCTTACCATGATGATTGTTTAGTTTGTTGCTATTGCTTTCTCTAACAATACATGTTCCTATGACTATGAGCTCATGCAACTCCCGAATACCGGAGGAACACTTTGTGTGCTACAAAACGTCACAACGTAACTGGGTGATTATAAATGTGCTCTACAGGTGTCTCCAATGGTGTTTGTTGAGTTGGCATGGATCAAGATTAGGATTTGTCACTCCGATTGTCGGAGAGGTATCTCTGGGCCCTCTCGGTAATGTACATCACAATAAGGCTTGCAAGCAATGTAGATAATGAGTTAGTTATGTGATGTAGCATTACGGAACAAGTAAAGAGACTTGCTGGTAATGAGTTTGAAGTAGGTATTAAGATACCGACGATCGAATCTCGGGCAAATAACATACCGATGACAAAGGGAACAACGCATGTTATTGTGCGGATTGACTGATAAATATCTTCGTAGAATATGTAGGAACCAATATGAGCATCCAGGTTCCGCTATTGGTTATTGACCGGAGATGAGTCTCGGTCATGTCTACATAGTTCTCGAACCTGTAGGGTCCGCACGCTTAACGTTTGGTGATGATAGGTATTATGAGTTTATGTGTTTTGATGTACCGAAGGTAGTTCGGAGTCCCGGATATGATCATGTACATGACGAGGGGTCTCGAAATGGTCGAGACATAAAGATCGATATATTGGATGGCTATATTCAGACACCGCAAGTGTTCCGGGTGATTTCGGAGAAAACCGGAGTGCCGGAGGGGTTACCAGAACACCCCGGGGAAGTAGCCTAGGAGGTGGCGCCCCCCCCGAAGGGGAGTCCGAATAGGACTAGGGGAAGGGTGCGCGGCCCCTCTTGCCCTCTCCCTCTCCCTCTCTTTCCTTCCACCTTTCTCTTTCCTAGTAGGACTAGGAAAGGATGAATCCTACTCCTACTAGGAGGAGGATTCCTCTTCTCCTTGGGCGCCACTAGGGCCGGCCGGCCTCCCCCCTTGCTCCTTTATATACGGGGGCAGGGGGCACCCTAGGACACATAAGTTGATTGTTCCAAGTCGTGTGTGGTGCCCCCCTCCACCATAATCCACCTCGGTCATATTGTAGCGGTGCATAGGCGAAGCCCGGTTCCGGTAGCAACATCATAACCGTCATCACGCCGTCGTGCTGACGATGCTCTCCCTCGAAGCTCTACTGGATCGTGATTTTGCGAGACGTCACTGAGCCGAACGTGTGCAGATCGCGGAGGTGCCGTACCTTCGGTGCTGGGATCGGTCGATTGTGAAGACGTACGACTACATCAACCGCGTTGTCGTAATGCTTCCGCTTACGATCTACGAGGGTACGTAGAAAACACTCTTCCCTCTCATTG
The DNA here is from genome assembly GCF_056163025.1 of Triticum urartu. Classification (NCBI taxonomy): domain Eukaryota; kingdom Viridiplantae; phylum Streptophyta; class Magnoliopsida; order Poales; family Poaceae; genus Triticum; species Triticum urartu. The sequence goes on from NC_141877.1 coordinate 382,542,636, forward strand.
CTATGCATCACCATGATCTTGAGTGTGCATAGGAATTTTTGAAATTACTACGTTACCCAACACGACGACCATCCGGTGAGGGAGTCCCAGGCCCCCGCCGGAGTCACTACGAGGTCCAGGGGCACTCCCCCCGAAGAAGCCATCGGCCAGGGTCCCGACGAAGAGCAGGTCGGTGCTGGTCTCCTGTGGTGGCGCCCTTGTTCTGACGTCGACCGGTGCTGCCGTGACCTCGTACGCTCCTGGGACTCGTGAGCCGGTGCCCCAGGCCGCAAGGCCTCCGGGCTCCATGCTTTTGAAGAGGCCACGGGACTACACTACCGTGGACCAGTAAGCACCTTGTCCTGATTTTGTTCTTGCTCCTGCTCCCGTCGCTGCTTCCTGACGTTCTCCTCTTGCACCGGCTGGCGGACGCTGGTGGCGAAGAAGAAGAGGGAGGGAGAAGCCGCTCCCTCGAGGACCCAGTAGCCTGGCCTGGCCGCACCTCCTTCGACGCAGAAGGGAGGCAACAACCCCCGCACTTCTTTGGCCCGGTCATCCTCACGAGGCTTGGAGGACCAACCCCAGGAGAGGGCGACCTCCGTAGCCAAGCCGGCTCCGGAGGCGCCCGCTCTCAGCTCGCCAGCCGAGGTCCCACAGGCCCAGGGGTTCCGGGCCTCTTCTACTGCTGCCATCAATTCGCAGATTTTGGCAACGACGTTGCCTCCTCCTCCTATCGCACCACTGGCTCACGATACTTCTGCTTCACCCGACGCTCTGGAGGGGGCTCTTTCTGTGCTGACACGACTCTGGGATGACCTTCAGGGCGCTGACCATCGCCTGGTGGCGGGGCGCCTGGAGCTGATCTCAGGTTGGTTGCACTCCGACGAGTCTATCAGGGCAGCGCTGGGCCAGGCCGTGGCAGCTTCCGAGGAGGACAAGTGGGCCACCGACCAGGCAGCGGACGCCCGTGAGGTGATGCTGAGGGATGCCGAGGCCGCCAAGGAGCACCTGCACAAGGAATGGGCTGCCGCGGCTCAGCAACTCGAGGCGAAGGAGGAGAAGCTGAAGGCTCAAGAAGAAGCAGTGGCCGGTCATGACACTGAGCTGGAGCAGCTGGTGCAGGCACAGGCCGCGGAACGCGACCACCTGAAGAAGCTCGAGAAGGAGGTGGAAGTGGAGAGGGCCTAGCTGGAAATTAAGGCGAAGTTTCTTGCCGAGGATCGTGAGGCCTTCAAGTCTCTCGAGGAAACATCTCGTAAGGCGCTGCGGGGGCTCTATGAGAAGGGTTTGGAGAAACCTTTGGTGACTGATGACGACGGCCCCGCCCAACTGCTTCCTCAGCTCATCACGACGCTCGAGGATGTCGTTAACGGAATCGGCCCCATGGTGGAGGGGGAAGCGCGCGTGCTTTCTAAGTCGGCCCTGACGCGCGTCCTCGGCCACCTTCACATTCGCGACTCCAACGCCGACCTTGGTGTCCTGCTCGAGCCTATGGATGAGAGGCGCTGCGAAGCCGCTGCAGAAGCCGTGAAGGGCCAGGTGGAGGCCTTGCTGAAGAAGTTCCTAGCCATCGACCCCGCGCTTCTAGCTGATGGTGCCGCCAATCTCTCGACCAAGGCCGATGGCACGGGTGACAGCTGTCGGCGTTCTGGGAACGGGGGTCCCCAGACTTGCCTGCCTGCGGCCTGCGGCATGGCTCAGGGAGGGGCCCGGCGCGGCCCATCTTCATCAGCTCAAGCTCAAGACCCTCGCGAGGGGACAAGCCTCGCGGGGCAGATGACAGGAAGCTTCCTCAGAGGCAGCCTCATCAGGCAGGCTCGCGAGGAGGCGGAGAGATCAAGGCAAGGGTACCTCGCGAGGAACCCGTGACGCAAGCCATGACGATCGAGACCAGGCAGGCGCCGGCCTACGCAGTGTCCTTGTTTCCCCTTTGGTGCAAAGGGGGCAAGCACAAGCCAAGGCATCAGGCAAAGGTTACCATTCCGGTGCAACGAGACCAAGACCAGCCGGACGGTAGGACGAAGGTCACAGTGGAGCCCAAGACGGCATCATCGCCAGTGCCTTTGGCAGCCGAAGACCACCTTTGGTCAGGATAACTTGTACTACGTGTTCCCCTTCGAAATGGCCAATTGTTGGCGCCCTTCCCGCTCATTATTTGGGGAGAGGCCCAGGGCCTCTATAAATAGAGCTAGCCACCACATAGTAGAAAGAAAGGAGGACACCTCGGGAGAGATCTGGTAGAACCCCAGTAGAGAGAGAGAGAGGCGACTGAACTCACCCTAGCAGTTCATCGCACCAGCTCAAGAACACCTCTCGCGAGGATGTTCCTCCCTTGTACTGTCCATCATCAGCCCCAGAGGCAATCCATCACACCACACACGGGAGTAGGGTATTACACCACAACGGTGGCTTGAACCAGTATAAACACCGTGTCTCTTGTGTTGTTCATCATTTTCATCTTAGTTCGCACGAGAAGATCGGACGTAGATCAGTAGGGGAGAGATCTCCGCGCGCACCCCAGTGTTCGAACCTCAAGGGTCTGCCGGAACCCGAAACCCGACATTTGGCGCGCCAGGTAGGGGTGCGCCAGAGTCCTCCTTCCTCCGCGTCGCGTTCCGCCGCTTCTCCACCCAGATGTCAAGCAACCCGGCTGCCAATGCCAACCGCTGGGCGGCGTGGCCCGCCCACGCCGTGTCGCTGTCTCAGGGTGACCTCAACCTTGCACCTCAGGCAGCTCGCGCTCCACAGGGCACCGCGGGGCGCGGGCGACGCGGCCAGACGCCGCCTGCCCTCACGCCACGGCAGGTGCGGGCCGCAGCAAGGGCCTCGAACCACGCCGCTGCCACGGCACCATTGTGACGCCTGGATAATTAAGCTACAGTAACCCTCGCCTAATGATGCCATGTCACCTCTATTACTGTTGTTACTCTTGCGTAGTTCAAAATCGATTCGAAATTCAAATTTTAAAATAAAGTCAAACTAGAAAAAAAATCAAATGTCAAAAGTAAAAAAATACAACCGGTGACAAATAATGCATATGTAATTATGGTGAGGAAACCACATTTTTATAAAGTGTTTAAATGCTCTAATATAAATAAAATAGTAGCAAACATAATTATTGAAATGCCTTTACTAATTAATAAAATATCAAACTAAATTATTTGAGGACTAGACTTTTGGTGGCAGTGCAGATTATTGCATAGTATTTATATGTCAAGGCTCCACTTTTTACAAAAGTCATTTGGTTCAAGTTTTAAATGGAAAACAGAAGCTAATTAAAAGAAATAGAAAACAAAAGGAAAAAGACAAAAGAAAAGTAAAAACAAAAACTAATCTACTGGGCCACGTGGCCCATTAGCCCAAGAAAAACGGCCCAGCCCACCCCTGCCATTCCCTTCCCGTCGCTACAGGAGACGGAGGGGGCCGTGGCAGCCATCCACGGCGCCTTGGCCGCGGTGGCGGCCATCGCCGACCCCTGCCCCGCCTACAAGGCTTCGTCGACGCCCCTGAAACCCTAGCCCCCTCGCAGTCCTTCCCCCCTCGCGCCCCCTCCTTCTGCGCCCGCCGACGTGGCGGCGCCCTGACCGGTCCGCCTCTGCCCCGCCGACCTCCTCGCCGTCATCCGCGGCCACCGTCGTCTCCGGCGTGCGGGAGCACGTCCAGGAGGCCCGTCGCGGACGGATCCGTCCGCTCCGGGGATCACCTCAAGCCGGGACGGTCCGTGTGCTCGCCATCGAGCCCTTCTCCGCCGCGGACGTCACCAACTCGTCATCGTTGCCACTGCTCCGGGCCGCCTCCGACCTTCTAACCTCGTCCACGAGAACCGGGGTGAGCTTCTCCCTCGGGTCCCCTTTTTAGCCCTTCAATTTGGACGCTGTAGGCTGTCATCTCCGTCGAGCTCGAACCCCCGTGTACGCGTACGTGCGTGCGCTCACTGCCGCCTGTTACTTCTTCTGCTGTCGTTGTTGCCGGTGCTGCCGGTTGTCGCTGCTGCTGTCCCGTGCTCGCCCGCCCCTACTTCGTGTGCGTGCCTGCGCTGCTACTCCATTTGCTGCTGGCCGTTGCTACCGCGTACCGCTGGCGCCACACTGCTGATATTCCTTGCGTGCTTCTGCGCTGCCCTGCCTCTGTTCTGCTTGCTGCTAGCCACGGCAAAGGCCATGGCCATGGTGTGTGAGAGCGCAATGTGTGTGTGCGTGAGTTGTGTGTATGGCTGGTTTTGCCACAGTCATGTGTGGCCAGCCCTTTGCTAGCTTAGGGACTAATCCCCAGTTAAAACAAGCCCTTTTGTTAGACTAATTTATATTAGGCTTAGTTTTAGTTGGGCCTATGACAGCGGGCCCCACACCCTCTTTTCTAAAAAAATATAATTAAAAACATAATTACTTAAATAATTAATTAGTAATTAATTAATTTAATGAATCATGTTAATTAACCTAATTTAATTAGTCTGATTAGTTAGCTATTTAACTGTTAATTAATTAAATAGACAATGATGATTGGGCCCCACTGCCCCTTTGACCAGTCAACCCGGTTAGAGTTAACTGTTGACCCTGCCGATGTCACGATGATGTCATGCTGATGCAATAACTTTATTTTAATTTTTAAAATAATTACAGAATTTGTTTTAAACTTTGAAAAATCATATAAAGTAATCAGTAACTCGGATGAAAATACTTTGTACATCAAAGTTGCTCAGAACGACGAGACGAATCCGGATACTCAGTCGGTTTGTCCGCCACACGTCCCTAGCATCGCGAACATGCAACAATCCCCCTCCATTCCATCTGTCCGAAAACGCGAAACACCGGGAATACCTTCCCGGATGTTTCCCCCCTTCACCGGTATCGCCTATCCCTACGCTAGGTCACCCCTAGCACAACGTGTTGCCGCGTCTTGCTTTGTGTTACATTTGATTGCTATGTTATTTATTGTGTTCCCCCTTCGTTCACTCCTTTCCGGTAGACTCCGAGACCGCTGCCGATATTCGTGTGTTCGACTACATCGAAGATGACCCCTCCTTCTTGCCAGAGCAACCAGGCAAGCCCCCCTTTGATCACCAGATATCGCCTACTCTTCTCTATACTGCTTGCATTAGAGTAGTGTAGCATGTTACTGCTTTCCGTTATTCCTATCCTGATGCATAGCCTATCCTTGCTACTACTATTGTTACCATTACTTGCTATCCTACTGCTTAGTATAGGATGCTAGTGTTCCATCAGTGGCCCTACACTCTTGTCCGTCTGCCATGCTATACTACTGGGCCGTGATCACTTCGGGAGGTGACCACGGGCATATACAATATACTTTACACAGTTACCTTACCTGTGATACTGTTCGGAGATGGGGGCTGAAGGGGCAGGTGGCTCCATCCCGGTAGAGGTGGGCCTGGGTTCTCGACGGCCCCCGACTGTTACTTTGAGGTGGAGCGACAGGGCAGGTTGAGACCACCTAGGAGAGAGGTGGGCCTGGCCCTGGTCGGCGTTCGCAGATACTTAACACATTTAACGAGATCTTGGTATTTGATCTGAGTCTGGCTACTGGCCTATACGCACTAACCATCTACGCGGGGACAGTTATGGGCACTCGACGTCGTGGTATCAGCCGAAGCCTTCAGGACGTCAGCAACGGAGCGGCGTGCGCTGGATTGGACTGGAACGCCTACTAGGCTAGGTCTGCTTCCGGCCGCCCACGCAACGTGCAGGTGTGCTAAGGGCGATGGGCCCAGACCCCTGGGCGCTTAGGTTTAGACCGGCGTGCTGACCTCTCTGTTGGTCTAGGTGGGGCTGCGACGTGTTGATCTTCCGAGGCCGGGCATGACCCAGGAAAGTGTGTCCGGCCAAATGGGATCGAGCGTGTTGGGTTATGTGGTGCACCCCTGCAGGGAAGTTAATCTATTCGAATAGCCGTGATCTTCGGTAACAGGACGACTTGGAGTTGTACCTTGACCTTATGACAACTAGAACCGGATACTAAATAAAACACACCCTTCCAAGTGCCAGATACAACCGGTGATCGCTCTCTCACAGGGCGACGAGGGGAGGATCATCGGTTAGGATTATGCTATGCGATGCTACTTGGAGGACTTCAGTCTACTCTCTTCTACATGCTGCAAGACGGAGGCTGCCAGAAGCGTAGTCTTCGAAAGGACTAGCTATCCCCCCTTATCCCGGCTTTCTGCAGTTCAGTCCACATATAATAGCCTTATTCCAGTTGATACCAATGCATACATATGTAGTATAGCTCCTTGCTTGCGAGTACTTTGGATGAGTACTCACGGTTGCTTTCTCCCTCTTTCCCCCTATCCCTTCTACCTGGTTGTCGCAACCAGATGTTGGAGCCCAGGAGCCAGACGCCACCTTCGACGATGACTCCTACTACACCGGAGGTGCCTACTACTACGTGCTGCCCGCTGACGACGACCAGGAGTAGTTAGGAGGATCCCAGGCAGGAGGCCTGCGCCTCCTTCGATCTGTATCCCAGTTTGTGCTAGCCTTCTTAAGGCAAACTTGTTTATCTTATGTCTGTACTCAGATATTCTTGCTTCCGCTGACTCGTCTATGATCGAGCTCTTGTATTCGAGCCTTCGAGGCCCCTGGCTTGTAATATGATGCGTGTATGACTTATTTTATTTGTAGAGTTGTGTTGTGATATCTTCCCGTGAGTCCTTGATCTTGATCGTACACCTTTGCGTGCATGATTAGTGTACGGTCAAATCGGGGGCGTCACAGCCATACACCCGACGGGAGCAGGCGAACTCCAGGGCCACGCTCACGGTGGCCCAAGAGCTACTACGGTGCCGCTTGCTGGAAGGCGGCCGCGACGTGTTGTTGAAGCGAGTGGCCGAGCTCCTGGACGCCGCCACCTCGGGAGCGCCCCCTTTCTGCATCCAACTGCCGCCCCAGATCCAGAACAGGTCGCACGACGGCATTATGCACGCCCACGTGATTTTAGGTGGGCCCCAGGGCCGGTCTAGTGCCAACACCTCCGCCAGCACCGGGCGGCAGATCGCGCCGGCCCTTCCCCAAGCCAACGAAGGGATGCACGCCACGGCCTTTGGCCTCGGCGGACCACCGCGTCATCACATACAAGGCGACGCCCCAAGCCAGACTGCATGGCATGCGGGGCGCTACAGCGAGGTCCACGAGGTGGTCGCCCCGGAGGCCTATGTACCCCGCATGGTGGATCAAGGGCGCGAGCTGGAAGGTCACGGCTCGTTCCTCGGGCCCGGCTGGGACAAGGAGGCGCCGGAAGCCGAGCTCTTTCAGGAATCCGAAGAGAGCTTCGACAATCACACCGACAGCAGCAACTATCGGGCACCACTCATCCCTCAGGAGCAAGCTTACGCTAACCATGGGTCGCAGGAGGTACAGGTCGCCGCAGCGGATGGCTGCCCCAACGCTGCAGCCTCTTATCCCTCGGGAGGAGGGTGCAGGGGGCTGCAGGAAAGGGGCTGAGATCCGGGCTCACCCTTGCGGCGGTCGGGTCAAGATGTTCTCCGGAGGTAGGCCCTCTGCCGGGGAGGTGCCCCATGGCCTGCCCCCGGCGGAGGACCCGTGGTCGTCGGTGGAACCGCTGGCGACCGCTCTACCCCATTGGCGTCGTCCTTGGTTTCCAGTCGCCATCAATGGCGGCAGAGTGAGGCACAAGGCAGGGCCCTCGTCTGGCAATATGAAGCAAGGCCAGTACCTATGAAGAAGGCCCAGTGCCTGTGAAGCTCACCGCCCCGTGACACTCTCACGTAATAATGAGTGGGGCTGTACACGCCCCGGAGTCTCAGGAGCGCCGGCCTCAGGCCCTGGGGCTCCCGCCCACGCCCAGTGGCAGCACTTAGCTCCGTGCTGGTGAGAAGACGTCGAAGACTAGACTAGGTGTCGAATGCTGCTTTTTTGTTTTTCTTCTGCCTTTTTGCTTTTTTGCTTCTTCCTTGTCAGCAAGTTTCTTTGGTTTGGATTTAAGTTGGATTTGAGTTCAAAGCTTGCGTGCATTCGGGGAGGGGGTGTTTAGTCTCGTTCGAGAAATCTCTCGCGTTCTGGTTTCGGATTTACGCCCCAAGCTAGTGTCAGCTGCCCCCCCTCACGAGCCCCTCATGAGCCGGGTCAGGCCAGGCACGCCTACAGCCAGGACCACTGTCTCTGCACCCTCTCCGGAGGACCTCGTCATAGGATCAGCAGGTTAATCGAGGGACGCCGGAGGCGTAGCATCCCCCCGCGGGCCCTCTTAGGGCACGCCAGGGCCGGAAGGTAAACGAATCAACCGAACCATCACCGGGCTAGCGACTAAACTCACGCATAACGTTGTGCTCACCAGAGTATGGATTACAAATCTTTACATGAGGGGCCTCGCCTCCCAAAATGCTCTTATATTCTTTAGGGCCAAGCCCGAGTCTTCTTCATGCAGGATAAACTGCGGAGACATGCGGTCAGTCGGACATATCACTCGCCACGTCTTTTGGGGCACCCTCGGAAGCGTCACTGGCGTCGTCGACATTGTCACCACCGCCGCCAGCACCCCCATCATCGCCAGGATCATCCACAACGTCGCCTTCATTGGTGCCCACGACCACGCCGTCGTCATTAGACGCGAAGGCCCTGACAAGGGCGTCCACGTTGTCCTCCACCCACCGCGCCAGGTCACCCTGGACGGCAATGGGCACGGGTGCGATGGCAGCGTCGAAGTCGAAGTGGGGGTCCCTGTCCTGCAGATAACTGAAGACACAGGAGAAGGAACGCCCGAGCAAGGCTCGGCTCCTCTCTTCGACAAGCCGGCGGGACCTCTCGGACCTGTTCTCCAGAAGCGTCACCACATCAGTGAAAAATTGGAGGTTGCCGGCGTAGTTGACCTCGTGTGGCTCCCTAGCAGCAGCCTCGCAGACATAGCCCAAAGCTGTGTTTGCCCTCTCTCGGAGCGTTTGAAGCATGGGGGCATGCACATGCTCCAGAACCCGCCGCCGACGGAGCTCGTCCTCATATCGCCGCGTGACGGCCTCGGCGTCATCGACCCTCTGTTGAAGAAGAAGCTGCTCGGCCTGGGAAGAGGACAGCTTCGCCTACGCCGCACCGAGGGCGGCTGCGGAGGAGTCAGCACGCCGCGTTGCTTCGGTCAGTTTGGCCCTCAGGGCTGTGCTCCTGCCTTCGGCCTTGGCCTTGATCAGCCCCAACCTCGTCCCGTGTTCGCGCTCGAGGGCCGAACGAGCTTCTGCCACGCGGCGATCGACTTCTTCCTGGTCTTGGGCTTCGCGCGTGGCAACGTCATCCTCCGCCTGGGCCACCAGGCACTCCCTCGTCTCCAACCGCTCAAGGTCAAGGTTGCGCTCGGCGGCCTCCAGCGTTAGCACCTCCTCGTGCTTTAGAAGCTCCACCCGGTCGACAGAGGCCGCCCCCATCAACTCAAGGGCTGCTTGGCGCAATTCTCCTTGCCTCCTCAACGGCCAAGGAGCAGGCCTCCCGCGAAGCTTCCAGCGACGCCTCAGCCTTCACGTTGTCAAGATCACGTTGATGATGCGCGAGGGCTACGGCGACCTTTAGTTTGCACTTCTCCTCAACAAGGCGCAAACCTTCGGCCTCGAGGCGCGCATCCTCGTCAGCAAGCTCTGCCCCGATTCGGCTCACCGCATCCGCCGCCCCCTGGAGGAACTCTTCACGAAGGGCACGACGCTCCTGAGCACGCCTGAGCACCTCTTCCACATCACCTTCTTCCGCTGGAGCATCCAGAGGGCCCCGGGGCGGTAAGCCCCCTCCAGGCGTGGGGCAGGGGGCTGCCGCCCCAGCCGCCGCCGGATGGACCGCCCTGAGAGTCCGGCCCGGTGTCGATCCACCCACGGAGGAGGAGCCAAGGACACACCTCAATCATTCGCCTTCTATGACCAGAGAAGGGGCACGGGGAAAGCCTGACGCGCCCCAAGAAGACTCGCGAAGAAAGGGCATCGGGCAAGCAAGCTCAAAGTGCCCTATGGAGCAGATCACTCCACCAACTGGTCCAGCGGCGAGGGCGCCACCTGAGCTCGGCAGACCCGGAGCCAGCAAAGGGGGCGAAGCTGCAGGGGCTGGCTCCTGGGTCGACTCGACGGACTCAGCAAGGCGGGACCTGAAGGGCCACGATCAGCCACAAGGATAACAGATCAAGTGAGCAGGGAAAGAATAAGGCTTACTCGTCCATGGCAAAGTACTTCCTGCTCTTCAACAAGTGGCAAAGGCGGTCGTTGCCGCCTGAGGCCTCCTTCCTCTTGCGAAGGGCCTCGAAGTCTACACGAAACCGACCCAAGAGCCTAGGGCGGGGGTCGGCCTGGGGCGCAGGAGAAGCCTCAGGATTGTCGGCACCGGAGGAGTCAGCTTTGGGGGCACCGTCGGGCATCGCCTCGCGAAGAACGGCTGAGGGCTCAGGAGCCCCGGCCTCAGGAGCCGAAGGCCAAAACCCTGCATCAACCGCCGCCCCAGGGCGGGCCTCGGGAGATGCCGCCTTCGAGGCTTCACGCGGCGCCACCACCTCGTCATCAGCCACCTCAGCCCCCGCCGGCTCTCTTCCCGCTCTGTCGCCTGGGGAGAGACCGCTGTGGGCGGCGGGGGGAGCAACCACGGCAACTGGGTTCTCGCATGGCCCCATGAGGCTAGCCGGGCGCAGCCCCCACTCGTCAAAGCTGGGCATCTGCTTCATGAAATCGGCCCTGCCGGAACAAAGGCACAGAAGGACGCCACCGCTCCATAGGCTGCCTAGGGAAGGATCACCAGTCAAGACCCGAAGCACCGTCCGCAGCACTTCGGGCGCCAAATCCTCCACCTGAAGCCGCATGCGGTCTCCGCGCCCCGCAAAGTCCCACATCCGGCGAGAGTGGCGCTGGAGAGGAGCAACGTGACACAGAAGGAACTCCCTCACCACCTTGGGCGCTGTCACATTATGCGCCCTCAAACTTTCGAAGTGGCGCCAGACGAAAGCGAGCCGGGGGCTCGCGAGCGGTTCATGAACCCAGCCTGGGTTGGGAACATCAGGCAAGGTCGGGTGCGAGAGCAAGGGCTAGGCACCCCGACGTCCATGTACAACCACCGCTCTCTGAACCTGGCCTGAGAAGGCGGATGGCCGAAGTCAATACCTGAAGCAGCTATCTCGGGCACGGCAAAGAAGCTTACACACCCCGAGCACTGAGTGGGATCGCTCAGACGCAAAGAGAAGAAGTATTGCAGCAGAGCAACAGAAGGAGGGATGCCTATCATCGCCTCGCACACGAAAGCAAAGACGGCCAGGAGGGTAATGAACTCCGGCCCGAGGTGCATCATGTGGATCTGATAATGTGAGAGCACAACATTGAAGAAAGAAGAAAAGGGGGGAACCAGACCCGCCCGTAGGGCATCGGCGAAGAATCGGACCTCCGTGACGGTCCTAGCAAGAAAGGCGCGGGATGCATGCCAAACTGTGGTCCGGCTGCACTCGTTGAAGATGGAAGCGAGGGTGGAGTGGACCTTGTCCAAGGCTTCCGGGTTGATTATGATTGACCGATCGACGGCGGGAGCCGCCGCTGGAGGTGCGCAGGGCGAAGGCGCGGGCTTCTTCCCCCTTCCCTTCTTTGTCGGCGCCATGGGGTTGGGGAAGGGGAAGAGCTCGAGCCAGATTGGCGGCGAAGGTTGGAGCTTGGAGAAGAGGAAAGGTAGGAGGCGAGCGGGCAGCCAAAGGAGGAACAACTGTGTGCAACTATGGGTCCGCTTAGCCGGGCGCGCAGCAAGGCGTCGTGGGAAGTGCAGACGCCCACGCCTAATCAACCGCCACGCGGTTCCCAAGGCCGCAGGCTGTTAGGGCCAGCGGCGCTTCGCGCTTGCCCCTTCGCTTCTCTGCTAGGCCAAGCCCGGGCGCGCCTTGGTCCCGGGGGCTACTGTCGGCGTTCTGGGAACGGGGGTCCCCAGACTTGCCTGCCTGCGGCCTACGGCGTGGCTCAGGCAGGGGCCCAGCGCGGCCCGTCTTCATCAGCTCAAGCTCAAGACCCTCGCAAGGGGCCAAGCCTCGCAGGGCTCATGACAGGAAGCTTCCTCAGAGGCAGCCTCATCAGGCAGGCTCGCGAGGAGGCAGAGAGATCAAGGCAAGGGTACCTCACGAGGAACCCGTGACGCAAGCCATGACGATCGAGACCAGGCGGGCGCCAGGAGAGCGCCGGCCTGTGCAGTGTCCTTGTTTCCCCTTTGGTGCAAAGGGGGCAAGCACAGGCCAAGGCATCAGGCAAAGGTTACCATTCCGCTGCAACGATACCAAGACCAGCCGGACGACAGGACGGAGGTCACCGTGGAGCCCAAGACGGCGTCATCGCCAGTGCCTTTGGCAGCCGAAGACCACCTTTGGTCAGGATAACTTGTCTACGTGTTCCCCTTCAAAATGGCCAATTGTTGGCTCCCTTCCCGCTCATTATTTGGGGAGAGGCCCAGGGCCTCCATAAATAGAGTTAGCCACCACAGAGTAGAAAGAAAGGAGGACACCCCGGGAGAGATCTGGTAGAACCCCAGCAGAGAGAGAGAGAGAGAGGCGACTGAACTCACCCTAGCAGTTCATCGCACCAGCTCAAGAACACCTCTCGCACCACACACTGGAGTAGGGTATTACACCACAACGGTGGCCCGAACCAGTATAAACATCATGTCTCTTGTGTTGTTCATCATTTTCATCTTAGTTCGCACGAGAAGATCGGACGTAGATCTGTAGGGGAGAGATCTCCGCGCGCACCCCAGTGTTCGAACCTCAAGGGTCTGCCGGAACCCGAAACCCGACAATAGCAATGCTGGCGACGAGCGGGTGCTTCCGGACGACGGCGCCCAAGGCTGAAGAGGAGGCTTGTTGGTGAACGATGGTGCTCCTTCCTGCTTTTACTTTCCTACGAACTTTCCTGCGACATGCGACGTGCCTCGTGGAGGCGTTAAAACTCTTGTTTGGTGTTTAAGGAACAACATTGTTAGTAATATCTCATTAAGATTCCACGGCCTCCTTCCCATTTGCTTGATGTTCTACGTCGACAGGGCCCGACCGCGCGCATACCTCAGCCACCGTTGGACCGTCCGGATCACCAGGACGGGACCAAGGGGTGGGGGGCTACGTGGCCAGTTAGGCGCCTGAGTCGCAATGCTCAGGAGTCCCCCTTGACACGCAAACAGCCTATGAGGAGGAGATGCGAAAGTAGGCCTTAGTGTTCTATGTCGGCAGAGCCTGACCCGCGCATACCTCACCCGCCGTTGGACCGTACGGATCACCAGGACGGGACCAAGTGGTGAGGGGCTACGTGGCCAGTTAGGCTCCTGAGTCGGGATGCTCAGGAGTCCCCCTTGACGCGCAAACAGACCTTTATACCTGTCCTCGCTGAGGTCCCGCTCGGGAGGGGCGCGCGACGACTAGGTCCGAGGGACCTGGCAGGGCGGCGTACGCTAGGCGTGACCTGAGCGTAGCCCCCATGCCTAGCCTCCTCGCGCGTCTCTCCCGAGGGGAAAGCGTTGCGGTGATGCTAGACACTGAGTCGGGTGGCTCCCTAAGGTTGATGCGGCCACGGGGCTGCCCTCAGTTGTTTATCACCAGCACGGAGCATAGCGCTTCCGCACTTGCACGGGCATAGCCGCTCCTCGATCGTGTCGATTGCCAGCACGGAGCATGGTGCTCCCACTGGTGCATGGGTGAGGGCTCCCTCTGAGTGGTGCCCCCGGGGCGTGTACAGCCCCGCCCTGACACGTGGCTTCCATGGCAGGGCTAGACGAGGTATGTCTGGGCACTCGTGAGCCAGCGCGGGACTCATGAGGCCTACCTCAAGGAGGGTTGTTCCTGGTCTTGATTCTTGATGGCTACGATGGCCCTGCGAGATGGTTAGGCAACCTGCGCCGGACGAATCTCCTGAGGCGATCACATGAGAAGGCTAAATAGCAACTACCCCAGGAGGTGACCTGAACAGGACTGGGACGGATCCGAGCACAGACGTCGTGCCTAGTCTTCTCATGTGAAAAATCCTGAGCAAAGACGACCGGCACGTGGCTCCCGCGGTGGCGAGGCACCGGGTCATGTGCCCTGGCTTGTCTGTCCGTGATTAGCTCATGCGAGAACAAGGCACCAAGGGCCATGGGAGGTGACGTACACGGGAGCGGGCCCGCGAGCCAGAGCTCGGCCTCTTGGGTTTGGCGACGCTGCAGGGACGGACCCGAGCACAGGCGCCGTGCCAGTACTTAATCATGAGGCGGTCGTGGGGAGGCTTGCAAGGGCGTGCAACACTCATGGCATCGAAGTACCGGACAGGAAGGTGATAATCATAAGGCAATTCATGCAAGAGGGCAAGCTGGTTCAGATAGATGCAAGAACGATATATGCCACTGGGATGGACCCGAGCGGCCTGGGGATGATGCAGCCTGTTGGGGATATTAGTGTTGGGCGTAAACCGGCCTATCTGGGCCGGGTTAACTTCATCAGTAGTTAAGTATGTTAAAGCCCATGAAGGTAGATAAGGGCTTAAAGCCCATGATCGGTTTAAGGCCTGTAGCCGTAAACCGGCGTCGGTATGTAAACTTGTATTGTAAGTTAGGAATAAGTAGAGACCAAACCGAACACATATATGAGCCGGCGATGGGACTCTGTAAACCGACGGGCGTCACCCATGTATATAAGGGGACGACCCGGCGGCGGTTTAAGGACAACAGATAACAACTCGAGACTTAGGCGAAGCTTGTTTGCTCCCTAGTCATCGAAACCCCATCATTTCCATCACAACTAGACGTAGGCTTTTACCTTCATCGAAGGGGCCGAACTAGTATAAACTCTCTTGCGTCCCTGTGTCCGCTTTAACCCCTTCAAGCTAACCCGTTGCGATGGCTCCACGACTAAGTCCTTTCTCTAGGACATCTGCCGTGACAAAACCACGACACAGCCCGAGAGGAGCTCCCAACAGAGTAAGCTAAAGATGCAAAAGGATACACGCCGCAGGGAGAAGCCCATGCGACTTGGGGATAATGCTGCCCGAAGGGCTCCCCTAACTAAATGAACTAGAAAGAGTCACCTGATATCGTAGCTAGAGTGGTGTTGGGGTAGCTGAAGATGCGCGCTGGAGAAGTTGCTCCTCACGAGCCGCCAGGGTCCTGAGCCTCAGGAGGCTCCGCAGGCCCAGGTGGCTCCTGAAGGACTGTCGTGATCTTCGCCAGGACAGCGTGATGCGTGGCCTCCTAAGCCACCAGAATGCTCCGCAGGTGGTGCTGGAAGGTGACAGTCGCGTTCGGCAAGCCGAGAGGCATGCGAATGTAGCTGTGAAGGGGACCCTCGCACTGTCCAACGCACGAAGGCCAGAAACATCCCTGAGATGCAGCCCTGTTGAGCCCTGGAATGTCGACACAAACGCGTAGCCCACCATCCTCGCCAGGATGGGGAGCTGCGTTGGGTGGTGGGCCACAGTCGCCACATATGGTCCTTCCCTCTTGAAGCTCTTGGATCGCCTTGGTGATGAACTCATGAGCACTAGGCGCTCCATGCCTCGTGCCCTCTTTAGGGAAACATGCAGCGAAGCACACCTCCACATGGTGCCCGGGCGCCTCCCTCATTACGTTGGCTAGGTCTGAGGCCCTCCAGAAGAGAGCCCCAAGCCCAGCCTGAGGAGGGCGTTGAGCGTGCCTTCCTACACGAGGGAAGAAGGCGCCCCAGCTGCGGGCGCAGATCCTGAGGTGGCACTACTGGAAACACCGCCTTCCCGAGGCCCTTGACGGAGTGGCTACTTCTTCTTCTTGGGGTTGGCCTCAGGAGAGTACAGGGTGCCTTCGTTGTCGGGGTCTTCGGCCGCTGCAGCTTGGTAAGCGCGATCGAGGGAGCACACCGCATCTCTTTCTTCATAGGGGACCGTGATGATGCCGCCGCTCCCTGGCATCTTGAGGACTTTGTAGCCGTGGTGGGTCACTGTCATAAACTTGGCCAAGGCTGGATACCCAAGGATGGCATTGTACAGTAGATGGATGTGGGAGACATCGAAGTCGATGAGCTCGGTGCGGTATTTGTTACGCTGTTTGAAGGTGAGAGGGAGGCAGACCTGCCCTATCGGGGTGGTGGAGCCGTCGGTCACTCCTAAGAAAGGCTTGGTAGGCTGTAGCTGATCGTATGGCACTTGAAGGCTGTCGAATGTCTCGACGGATAGGACATTGAGCCCTGCGCCGCCGTCGATGAGGGTCTTGGTGACTTGAACATTGCTGATGACGGGTGATCAAAGCATCGGGAGGGCGCCGGCGGTCATCACGCACTTGAGCTAGTCTGACGAGCTGAAGGTGATGGCGCACTTGGACCACCTAAGCGGGTGCATGGCCTCGAGCCTGGGAAGGGCCGCGTTCACCTCGCGAGCAAACTGCTTGAAGATATGCTGAGAGGCTGGGGCTTGAGCACCACCCAAGATACAAGCGATGGCGTGTGGCTCCTGGAAGCCCCCAGCCCCATCGCCTTGATGGTGGTCGTCGTTCCTTCCTGGGGGCGGTCCTCACGAGGCTGGTCTCTCCATGCGCCCTCGCGAGGCTGGTCCTGCCAGCGGTCCTCACGAGGCTGGTCACGCCACTCCTAGCAGGGGCCGTGGTCGTCCCAACGTCCTCCACTTCGTCCTCCTCCTCGGCCGTAGCCTTGGTCATTGCGTTCGGGGCACTGACCGAAGCACCCATCTCGGATGGCCTTGAGCTCCTGGCAGTCACTGGTGTTATGGCTATGAACATTGTGGATGGCGCAGAATGGGCGGTTGGCCTTGGATGATTCAGGGTGGTCGTGGCCGCACTTCATCTCTGGCTCCACCGCGAGCACGACAGTCCCCTTGCGCTTCACGTCCTTGATCTTTGCCTTCTTGTCCTCATGGTCAGCAGATGGAGCTCGAGGAGGGAAAGGCGCCCTTCCTTTGCCCTTGCGCACTTGGTCGCCATATTGAACATCTCCATGGTCGTGCATAGCTCCTCGTGGATGGCGAGCTCCTCCTTCATCTTGATATCGCGGACGCCATCGGAGAATCTTGAGGCGAACGCTGTTGAAGCGCTGGATATACTTATGCAGGGTTTCCCCTGGCTGCTGCTTGATGTGCCGCAGGTCGCCTGCAGCCGGCGGACGGTCGCGAGTGCCCTGGAAGTTGGCGACACAACGCTCGCGCATCTCGCCCCGGGAGGAGATCGATCCTACGGTCAAGTTCAGGAGCCATGAGCACGCGCCATCCTTGAGGGCTATGGGAAACAGGTTTGCCATGACCTTCTCGTCTCCGTTGGCTGCCTCGATGCTCAGCTCGTAGAGCTGCAAGAACTCTGTGGGGTCGGAGGTGCCGTCGTAGCGCGGAGGCAGGTCTGGCTTGAACTTGCCTGGCCAGATGACATTGCGCAGCTCAGGAGTAAAGGCACGGCAGCCTGCTGTGGTCACCGGAGCCCATCGCGGAGGCGGAGCCTGATCCTGACATCCACGCACCACCGCCGCAGGCAGCGCGCAGTCTTGACGCAATGGTGCTGGGAGCGCAGGAGCGTTTTCTTGTGGCCTCGGGACTTCTTGGCAGCTTCCCACTTCGTGCATGGGCGCCCGGCGTGGCGGGTCATGCTGCGGGACCGCGCGTCTTGGTGCGAAGGTGCCGTCTTGATGCGGAGGCAGCGGAGGCGCTCCATGAGCTACGTCGCCCGCAACTGGAGGTGGGCGAGGCAGCGAGAGAGACAGTGCGGGAAAGCCTCCGGCAACGCTAACGAGCTCGGTGATGTGGTCCAGCCAGTCATCGTAGAGGTCATCGACCAGGCGGTAACGCAGGAGCTCGCGTGCCATGAGCAGCACGGCCTGCGCGTCCGTGGCTGCCCGACGAGCATGGGACGATGAGCCAGCCGGAGTCAGCGACGGGGTGGCAGTACGTCCATCCCGCCGCACGAAGGGGTGCAGCGATGAAGCTTGCTGCTCGTTTGCTGCTGGGCTGGTGGCGGCATTGGCAGCGGGTGATGGAGAACGGCGGGGAGGTCCACCAACGGGTGCCGTCTGAGTGATGCGGGCGGCAAGAGCGGCCCGACGCTCAGCACGGGCTTGGCGAGCATCAGCCATGGATGCGGTGGATCAATGGAGTGTGGATCGACGGAAGAAAGGCTTCAGTGCACCTCTACCTGGCGCGCCAAATGTTGGATTCCGGCAAACCCTTGAGGTTCGAACTCTAGGATGCGCACGAGGAGACTCCGGGGCGTGTACAGCTCCACTCATTATTACGTGAGAGTGTCATGAGCAAAGACCTTCACAGGCACTGGGCCTTACTTCAGGGGTAGAACTTCCGGAGGTGCTGGATGTTCCAGGCGTTCTGGATGGGGATCCCATCCTGCATCTCCAAGCATGTGGTGCCAAGCCTGGAGACGCGGGCAATCCTAAACGGGCCCTCCCACATGGGTGAGAGCTTATGCAGCCCCTCCTTGGAGAGCACCCTCCTCAGTACGAGATCACCCACCTCAAGTGTCTTGGAGCAGACGCTGCGGCAGTGGTACCACCACAATGCCTGTTGGTACCTTGCCGCCCGGAGCGAAGCTTGAAGGCGGCATTCCTCCCCCAGCACGAGGCCTATACCCCGCATGGCGTACTGGCATGCCTCGTCAAACGCCAAGACCCGCGCGGAGCGATGCTTGACCTCATGAGGGAGAACTGCTTCGGCTCCGTAGACGAGGAAGAATGGAGTCTCGCCCGTCGGCTTGGTGGCGGTGGTGCGGATGGACCACAACACGGACTGGAGCTCGTCGAACCAGCCCCTGCTGCAGACCTCAAGCTTATTCATGTAGGTTCTTGTCTTGAGGCCTCTCAGGACCTTTGCGTTGGCACGCTCAGCTTGGCCGTTGCTCATGGGGTGTGCCACTGAGGCGTAGCATATCTGTGTTCCAAGGTTAGCACAATACGTTTTGAAGAGGTTGCTAGTGAACTGTGAGCCGTTGTCAGTGATGATACGATTAGGGACCCTGAAGCGGCTCAAGAGGCCCTTGATGAACTTGGCTGCCGAGCCGGCCGGGATGGTGCGTACGGCTTCCACCTCCGCCCACTTGGTGAACTTGTTGATGGCGACGTAGAGGTAGCGGTAGCCCCCGGGCGCTCATGGAAATGGTCCCACGATGTCCAGCCCCCAGACCACAAACGGCCATGTGAGAGGAATGGTCTCGAGGCCTTGAGCGGGCTGGTGGCTCTGCTTGGCGTGGAATTGGCATGCTTCACAAGATCTCACCAGCTCGGTGGCATCATTGAGCACTGTGGGCCAATAGAACCCATTGCGGAATGCCTTGCCCATGAGGGTGCGTGATGACGAGTGATGCCCGCAGTCCCCGCCGTGTATGTCGGCCAACAGCTCATGTCCCAGCTTCCTGGAGATGCATCGTAGAGAAACATCATTCGGTCATTTCCTATAGAGCTCACTGTCCCGGATGCAGTAGGCAGTGGCCTGTCAAGCCACAAGCTCTGCGTCCTCCTCCTTCTCCGGCAGGGTCCCCTGAAGCAGGTACGCCTTGAACTCTTTGATCCCGCACCCCTCCTGAGGTTCCAGCGCAATAAGGAGGCGGGCTCCTGAGGTTGGGCCACAAGCCGGGGTGCCTGACGGAGGGGCCTGAGGGAGGTCCTCGCGAGGTGGTGCTGGTGCTGCTGCGGGCGGGGCAGCAGACGGCTTCAAGAGCCGCTCCTCAAAGATGTCGGGCTCTTGAGGCAGGCTCCAGGGCACCCTCTTGGCGATGTCATATGCTTCCTTGTTTGTGCCACGCAGCACATGCTGCAGTTCCAGACCCAAGAATAGTTTTTCAGTTTTGCGTACCTCCGCAAGGTATGCCGCCATGTGCTCGTCCTTTGGCTCGTATACTTTGTTGGAGAAGCTGACAAGGAGCCGAGAGCCGCCCTTGATGGTGAGGCGCTTCACTCCCAAGGCTGTCGCAGCCTTGAGACCGGCGATCAAGCCTTTGTACTCCGCGATGTTGTTGAAGACCTTTTCGCCGTGTTGGAAGCAGAGTTGCACGGCGTAGTAGAGCTTGTCCTGAGTGGGCGAGATGAGCACGACTCCAGCCCCCGCTCCCTGACGCGCGAAGGCGCCGTCGAAGTACATGACCCAGCCGTCTGGTGCCTCGCTTCCTGGCGAGAGGGATCGGCCCTCACTTGCTTCGCGCCCTAGAGCGTCGGTCCATTCCGCCATGAAATCGGCGAGTGTCGCCCCCTTGATGACCCTGGTGGTGCTGAACTCCAATTGGAATGCCTGTAATTCGATGTTCCATTCGGCGACTCTCCCTGCGGCGTTGGGGCTCTGGAACACCCTTTCCAGGGGATAAGCTGAGACGACCTTGATGGGGTGGCCTTGAAATTAGTGGCACAGCTTGCGGGGGGCGACGAGGAGCGCGAACAAGAGCTTTTGCGGCATGGGGTAGCATGCCCGCGCGTCATGCAGCACCGTGCTGACAAAGTACACCGGGTGCTCGACGAGGGCAAGAGCGTTGGTGGGGTCCTCCACCTCCTAAGGTTGGGGGACCTCAAGAGCTTGGCCACTTGTGGGGGTAGCCATGGCCTTAGGAGCACCACCATGAGGGACATGATCATCTGCCGGTGTCGCCGAGGCCTTAGGAGCGCCGTCCTGAAGCTGCGTTGTCGTGTCCTGTCATGGGGCGTTGCCCAGCAGGCTCTTGGCTTGGTGCTCCTCCCAGACCGCCACCAGCGCTGCGCTGGCAGAGTGTGGCATGGCGGCCAGGTAAAGAACCAGGTGCTCAAGAAGGTGCAGCGCCACCATCACCGGTGGGCTCGTGAGATATCTCTTGAGGTCTTGAAATGTTGTGTCAGCCTGTGGAGACCACTCAAAAGGGGCCTTCCTTTTCGGCAGCTTGAAGAACGGGAGGGCGCGCTCCCCTAGCTTGGAGATGAAGCGGCCCAGCGAGGTTACGCAACCCGCTAGTTTTTGCATTTCCTTGAGAGTCTATGGTGGGCTCATCTCTTCTATGGCCTTGACCTTCTCTGGGTTTGCCTCGATTCCCCTGTGTGACACCAGAAAACCTAGCAGCTTGCCAGAGGGGACGCCAAACACGCATTTCTCTGGGTTAAGCCACAGATCCACCCCGTGCAGACTGGCAAATGTTTCCTCTAGATCCCTGACAATGGTCCTTGCCTCCCGAGACTTCACTACTATGTCGTCGACATGCCTCAACGTTTCTCCCGAGCTGCTGGCCCAGGGTGATGTGCATCAGCCGTTGGAAGGTTGCCCCGCTGTTGCGCAAGCCAAATGGCATGTAGGTGTAGCAGTACACCCCGCATGGGGTCAGGAAGGCCGTATTCTCAACATCTTGTATCGCCATCTTGATTTAATGATAGCTCGAGAAGGCGTCCGGGAAGCACAACAGGTCACACTCGACGGTGGAGTCGACGATCTGATCGATGCGCGAGAGCGGAAAGGGGTCTTGAGGGCAAGCCTTATTCAGGTTGGTGAAGTCGACGCACATGCATTCCTTCCCGCCTTTCTTGGGGACGACGACCGAGTTCGCCAGCCATTCCGGGTACCACACCTCCCGAATGACACCAACTTCTTATAGTTTACGTGTTTCCTGGATGATGAAAGACTGCTTCTCCGTGGACTGCCGCTGCGCCTTCTGCTTCACCGGGCGCACGTTGGGGCACACCCTCAGGTGGTGCTCGATTATTCCCCTCGGGATCCCGACCAGATCCTTGGGTTCCCAGGCGAACACCTCCTTGTTCGCGCACAAGAAGTCGACCAACGCCCTTTCCTGATCTGGAGGAATATTGGCGCCTATGGTGAAGGTGGCACCTGATGCTCCATCTTCATCGACCGACACCTGCTTCATTTCGGCCGGATCTTGAGAGAACAACTGCTTCTTCTTTGCTGGCGCAGCTCCTAGGGCCTCTGGGCCCCTTCCTCGGCCAGGCGCGCTGATGTTGTGGCCTTGAAGGCGAGCTTGAGGGCCTCCAACGCCTCCTTGGTGTCCCTGGCCACGGTGAGGACGCAGCTGCTCCCCGGCATCTTCATAAGGTTGTAGGTAGGATGAGTTGTTGCCATGAACTTGGCCAAGGCCGGGTACACGAGGATGGCGTTGTACGGGAGACCGATGCGGGGAACGTCGAAGTCAATGAGCTCGGTGCAGTAGTTGTCGCGGGTGCCGAAGGTGACATTGAGGCGGATCTACCACAGGAGGTAGGTGGAGCCATCGACGACTCCGGAGAAGGGCTTGGTGGGGCGGACCGGCCGTGTGGCACGTGAAGCAAGCCCAAAGCTTCCACACAGAGCACGTTGAGGCCAGCCCCACCATCGATGAGGGTCTTGGTGATGGCCACGTGGTAGATGGTGGGGGTGCAGAGCATCAGGAGCGCGCCGGCGCCCGCGGTGGTCATGGGGTGATCTCTTGAGTCGAAGGTGAGGTCAGCCTTGGGTGCCGCCCATCCCGGAGGAGCTCCCTAATGCACGTGGGTGATGCCCACCTGGCAGAAGAACTACTTGACATGGTGGTCCGAGGGCGGCGCCTTCGATCCATCGAGTTGAACTGCAACGGCGTGGGGTGCTGGTGCCGTGAAGCGTGACACGAAGAGGCTGTGCAGTTCCTCCCAGGAGGCCGTAGAATATCCCGGTAGGCTGAGCAGCCAGGCACGCAGTGCTCCTGCGAGGGCCATGGGAAACCAGTTGGCCATGACCTTGTCATCGCCACTGGCCTCCCAAACGTCTTCCTCGTACGCCTGAAGAAAGGTTGTCGGGTCTGCCGCACCGTCGTATCGGGGCGGCAAGTCCGGCCTGAACTTGGGCGGCCACTGCACCCGTCGGAGGGAGGGGGTGGAGGCTCGGAGGCCCTCGGCTCCTCCAAGGGCATGCGTCGGTCCATTCGATGGAGAAGCATCCGCCATGAGAGCTGAGCAGCGGAGCGTGGCAGATGGAGTGGTGGATCACCGATGCACCCCTACCTGGCGTGCCAAATGTCGGATTCAGGGTTCCGCAGACCCTTGATAGGTTCGAACTCTGGGGTACGTGCGAAGAATTCATCCTCCCTAGTCTGCCTGCCCACCGATCCCACGGCCTAGCTCGACGAACCTAATGGACAAGAGACACGGAAGTTTACTTAGGTTCGGGCCACCTTGCGGTGTAAAACCCTACTCCTGCTTTGTGGTGGATTGGCCTCGAGGGCTGACGATGAACTAGTACAATGGAGAACAACCTCAGGAGGAGAGGTGTTCTTGTGCTTGATGAGCTGGTGGGTGAGAGGATGAACTCAATCCTTCGTCCCCTGTATGGTGGTGGCTAAGTCCTATTTATAGTGGCCTTGGTCCTCTTCCCAAATGTAAGGCGGAAAGGGATCCCACAACGGCCAAATTTGAAGGGAGAGAACTAGTACATGCTATCCTGACAAATGTAGTCTTCTCCTGCAAAAGCTCCTGGCTGTGACGCAGCGGTGGGCTCCACGATGACCTCCGTCTTCCCGTCCTGGCGGTCTTGGTCTTGTTGCACCGGAATGCAAACCTTTAGCTGATTCCTCGGGACTCCGCGCCTGCGCTTTCCTCCTTAGCACCAAAGAGGAAACTGGTACACTGCGCCCGCTGGCGCCCGCCTGGCCTTGGTCATCATGGCTCACGTCATCCGAACCTCGCGAGGTGCACCTTGCATTGATATCTCTGCTCCTCGGGAGCTAGCATGGGGAAGCCGCCTCCCAGGGAGGTCTTGGTGTCGTCCGCCTTGCGAGGCTTGGCCCCTCACGAGGGTCTTGAGTTGTCGATGTTGAAGCTAGGCCGTACTGGACCGTCGACAGAGCCAGGCCGTGGGCCGCAGGCAGGCATGTTTTGGTATCCCGTTCCCAGAAAGCCGACAGTCATTAGGCATTTGAAAGTTTTGAAACCAATCAATAAATTAAGCTCTTTCATTAGATTGACAAACTTTGTAACATTTATTAGAATCTAAGAGCTTCCAAACATGATGTGAATTGTATGAAGATGGCATAATTATTTTCAAAAAAATGACCACCTAAAAACAGATTTCATTCCAGGCCCCCAAGGGCCCTCCATAAGCACCAATGGAGGGGATGAAATTCAAATTTATTTGTTCTCCTTGGGCAGAAACTTTTAAGCGGGGTAGAATCAATGTTTTCTCTTTCAGTTTCTTGTAAACAAATGATATCACAACAAAATCCCTTGATTTTTTTGGAAAAATCCAGCCACTTTGCTTTGTCATTCAAACCCCTAGTGTTCCAATTAAGTATTTTCAATTGTCTCTCCATTAGAAATGTGATATAAAGTAAGAGACCACACTGCTAGTTCCCAAGAGACTGTCCATCATAAGTGCCACTGCATACAAAGAAATCCATCACATGGTAATACAATCCATTAATTCGAAAATCAGACAAAGGTATTATACATGATTCTTCCAAGTACAAGAGGTTTTAAAAAAGTGCACCACTTAACAACCAAATTATTACAAGTTTCCAAATGACAATATATTTAGTTTTGTCAGAATCTTTAACTTTATGATAACCCAATTCCTTCATTTATCTGAATATTGGCATTTCCCCCTATTATTCTTCTTTTTTGCCTTAGTTTTGAGAATTTCTTCACTGGAGTCCTTTGGGGGTACCTTGCAAAAGGTAGCCTTAAGATTCTTTACAATGTTCCCATTAAGATTAGGGGGTTAGCATGACATGCCATACATTTCCTACTTCATCACTCTTTTATTTTGAAACCCTTATTCAAAGCATGTAATCTAGTACTTCTTCTTACTAGGGTTCAATCAGTCAAGACTTTTCCTTTCTTTTCCTTTTCATCTGCACCACTTCTTGGCCATGTTCAACAAAGGAAGAAGATTTACTTTGAGGAGTGCAAAGCGCAGTTCTGTTTAATTATCCTTAGATGAGATGGTTTGATATATTGGCAAGAGGGAGTATGTGCTGGTATGCAAGATTCAAGTATAGCAAATGGAATCGTCATTTTCCTTCCAAAACCTTGTAAAATTATGCTCCACATTTGAGAGGAACTGAACCCTTTTACACAACCAAAAATTTCACAAGAGAACAAAGCCATAATAAGGAAATTAACCTAGTCGATTGGGATTTCAATTACCCTGGTGCTTTCACTAATTGGAGCAAAGTGAAGCTTCCACATGTTTTCGAGGTCCAAGGTATCAAGATTGAGATTGTCCCCCTTTTATAGCTTTTGTTGGGCGTCAAAAATATTCCCACACCACCGTTATTTAAAAAAAGTAGTGGTGACATGGTTGAAAATGGCGTGCCACTAATTTAGATTGTGTGTAAGCATTTCTTTACTAGTGGCTATACCTTCAATGGCTATATTGTTGCTACGTTACATTATAGAAGGCATTGCTCGGATATGTTCAAACTTGTTCTTCAGTGTGAAAGCCTCGATTGTGTCCCCTAGTGGTAGAATCCGGGGATGACGTTGTGGTGTTAAGAGATGGTTAGTGTGGATATGGTCATTGTTATACCTCGTTGATTGTTGTCATGCCTTAGGTTTCTTTTTCTTTGCATAGGTGTAACTTTGATGTTTTATGACTTTGCTCTTTGTCGGCGGATGTTTTCCGTGTGCGCGTTTTGGTGTTGGTTGCGTGCATCTAACTATGCAGAGGCTAGTCCATGTGGCCAATGTGTTTTTATCAACTTGATGTTTCATTTTGAGCTAATTAAATTCACCCTTTATCGAAAATAATGTGTTTACACTTTATGTCGAATCCAACTTCGATGTGCCTTAGAGCAACTTCAATAGCTCTCTTATCCTTAGGAAATACAGTTTACGAGACGTTGAGGCAAAAATACTCCTTCAACAGCTCCCGCATAACACGTTATCTTTTATGGGATATGACTTGAGCATTCATTGTCATAAGAGTCGACCTCTTCCTCTCCCAAAACAAGCAGCATCTCTCTCTCCGCGCTCTCCCCGCTCTCCTTCTTCGTCGGCGGCCACTCCGGCCCCGGCGTCCACCCCTTCACGCCGGCGACCACTCCGGTCCCTGGCACCCATCCTCCGTCCATGGCCTCGATCCGTCCCAGCCCTGGCAGCCCGGACTCGATCTCCTCCCGCTTGCAGCCCGTGGTATCTGGCCTTGGCCTCTCAGGGTCGCCGGGATCTGCGGGCGCGCCTGCCCAGGACAGCTTGGTGGCCGCGGATCCGGCTGCAGGCGCGGCAGCAACGGCCTCGTGGAGAAGGTCAGGCCCCTCGCGCAAGGCGCTCTGGCGTCGCTGGAAGTGGGAGCTCAGGCAGAGGCAGCTCGCGGTGGCGGAGCGTCCCAGGTAGCGGTCGCCGGCTTCGTCGCAGGAGAGGCGCGAGGTCCCGCGGGATCTTTTCGTCCTCTGTTTCAAGTGTTTCCGGGATGGACATCGCAGGGAAGATTGCACCTTTCAGCCTCTCTGCTTCCGTTGCGGGCTGGAGGGGCACATCTCGTCGGGGTGCTAGCGTCCTCGGAGCCCGCGGCCGGAAGAGGAGCTCCGGCGTGAGGCCATGGCCAAGGTGGCGCGGACTGGTCTGCAGCAGCCGCCAGCAGGGCTCGTGCGCAGGCGACTCGGCAGGTTTCTCCTCAGGGGAGGCCCTCGTCAGTCCCGGCTGACACTGTACCTGCGGGAGTGATACGTCTCCAACGTATCTATAATTTTTGATTGCTCCATGCTATATTATCTACTGTTTTGGACTATATTGGGCTTTATTTTCCACTTTTATATTAGTTTTGGGACTAACCTATTAACCGGAGGCCCAGCCCAGAATTGCTGTTTTTTGCCTGTTTCAGTGTTTCGGAGAAACAGAATACCAAACGGAGTCCAAACGGAATGAAACCTTCGGAAACGTCATTGTCTCATCAGATAAGATCCAGGAGACTTGGACCCTCCGTCAAGAAAGCCACGAGGCGGTCACGAGCATGGAGGGCGCCCCCTCCTAGGGCACGCCCCCTGCCTCGTGGGCCCCTCGAAGCTCCACCGACGTACTTCTTCCTCCTATATATACCTACGTACCCACAAACGATCGGGGACGGAGCCAAAAACCTAATTCCACCGCCGCAACTTTCTGTATCCACGAGATCACATCTTGGGGCCTATTCTGGAGCTCCACCGGAGGGGGCATCGGTCACGAAGGGCTTCTACATCATCATCCAAGCCCCTCCGATGAAGTGTGAGTAGTTTACTTCAGACCTACGGGTCCATAGTTAGTAGCTAGATGGCTTCTTCTCTCTTTTTGGATCTCAATACAATATTCTCCCCCTCTCTTGTGGAGATCTATTCGATGTAATCTTCTTTTTACGGTGTGTTTGTTGAGACCGATGAATTGTGGGTTTATGATCCAGTCTATCTATGAATAATATTTGAATCTTCTCTGAATTCTTTTATGTATGATTGGTTATCTTTGCAAGTCTCTTCGAATTATCAGTTTGGTTTGTCCTACTAGATTGGTTTTTCTTGCCATGGGAGAAGTGCTTAGCTTTGGGTTCGATCTTGCGGTGTCCTTTCCCAGTGACAGAAGGGGCAGCAAGGCACGTATTGTATCGTTGCCATCGAGGATAACAAGATGGGGTTTTATCATATTGCATGAAACTATCCCTCTACATCATGTCATCTTGCTTAAGGCGTTACTCTGTTTTTAACTTAATACTCTAGATGCATGCTGGATAGCGGTCGATGAGTGGAGTAATAGTAGTAGATGCAAGCAGGAGTCGGTCTACTTGTCTCGGACGTGATGCCTATATACATGATCATACCTAGATATTCTCATAACTATGCTCAATTCTGTCAATTGCTCAACAGTAATTTGTTCACCCACCATAGAATACTTATGATCTTGAGAGAAGCCACTAGTGAAACCTATGGCCCCCGGGTCTCTTTCTCATCATATCAATCTCCATCACTTTATTATTGCTTTGCTTTTACTTTGCTTTTACTTTTTACTTTGCATCTCTATACCAAAAATACCAAAAATATTATTTATCATCTCTATCAGATCTCACTTTCGTAAGTGACCGTGAAGGGATTGACAACCCCTAAGCGCGTTGGTTGCGTTGAGCTATTGTTTTTGTGTAGGTACAAGGGACTCGCGCGTAGCCTCCTACTGGATTGATACCTTGGTTCTCAAAAACTAAGGGAAATACTTACGCTACTTTGCTGCATCATCCTCTCCTCTTCGAGGAAATCCTACGTAGTGCTCAAGAGGTAGCAGGGAGCCTGGCTGGCGGTGCCTGCGGCGGCCGCGGCTCCAGCGGCCATGGATGTCTGCATCATCTCACGGACCCATGAGATGGACAACATGGAGCAAAGACTCAAAACCGCTGTGGTCGCGTACATTGGCGGTCCCAGGCCCGCGGTCTCGTCTGTGGAGGCGGCTGAGGCTATGGCGGCCCAGCTGGATGTCCCTAGGCACAAGTTTTTCGTGCATAAGTTCTTCCCGAAGGATTTTCTTGCGGTCTTTGCGATGCCGGAGCTCAAGAATCAGGCCCTTTCGACGGACTTCATTGAGCACAGCTTCTTCAAGTTGTTCTTTAGGCCTTGGCTGTGGCAAGCACAAGCAGTGTCAAAAGTGATGCGCTCTCAGGTGGATCTGATGATTGAGGGAGTGCCTTCCCATGTATGGACGAGGGACACGGCGGCGGAGCTCTTGGGTTTGGGCTGCCTGGTGGAGAGCTTGGCACCGGAGACAGCCAGCCGCGAGGACCTCTCCCTGTTCAAGCTACGGGCTTGGTGCATTGACCCCGATGAGGTGCCGGTGGCGAGAAGGCTGTGGGTGCCGGAGCCAGAGGTGGAGTTCAACCCGGCGGCTCGCCGACCAACTTCTCGTCAGTTGCTCGAGTACAAGACGCTCATCCATATTGGCCAGGTCAGAGAGCACGCCGGTCCGGAAGGTTGGTTGCGGCCGCCAAGCTCAGATGGGAGCGGCCAAAGCGTTCTACCAGAAGACTCGGATAGTTTCTCGGGCAGTGGAGAATGGCGCATGCTACCTTGGACGCGTGGAGTTAGGGATGTCAGAGCCAATGCGCCGGCGGGAGGTGTTGCCGGTGGCTCGTATCGACATGCATTGTTGGGGCACGTGGGGCCCTCGGATTGGCGCATCTCGCCAATCATGGCGGGTGCCCGGGTGGCTGTGTCGTCGAAGTTGGGGATTCCTGCATCGCCGGCAGTCCGGCCTTCTGCTTCGGCGCTGGTGAGCCCGGTGGCGGCGGTGGGGCCTGTGCTAGGCCGTCAGGAGGAGCCTGTGGAACCGGGGCGCTTGGCCGCAGAGAATCCGGTGGTCGCCACTTTGGGTCAGGATTTGGTGGTGGCAGAAGGCCCACGGTCGCCTTCCCATAGGCCAGACCAGCCGCCCCCTCCTCCCATTGGTGTGCAGGATGTGGCGACAGAAGATGTTGTGGTAGGTTCGATGGATCCCATGGTGGTTGCTTTTGGTAGGCAGGAGATGTCCATTGGGGCAGCGTTGGGACAGGGTGTTGGGATCGTCAAGGATTCAGTTTGGTCCACACCTTTGGAGAGCGAGCCAGCCAATGCGGAGACGGTGGAGGCTGAGGTTGCAGCTACCACAGCTGCCGCGGGCCCAGTGGGACAGAATTTGGGCGATCTAACCACCACGGAGACCGGTCAAGCAGAGCCCCAGAGTGGGTGTGGGCCAGCTCGTGAGGCGCAAGGATTGGCGAGATCTCTGGATCAGGAGACAGCACTAGGCTGGGACCCGATGGAAGAATTGCTGCCCCCCACCATCACGCCTGCGGAGGTGGGGATTGCGGGCCCAGCTAATGATTGCGACAGGAGGCTGGGAGAGGTGGGCCGCGAGACGACAAACTGCACGGTGGGGCCGCGCCTGGTGGACCGTGCAGCTTGCATGGATGTTGACGTGCGCATGCACGTACCCCTCGCCCCAAACGATGTTTTGCTTCCGCCTAAAGAGCAAAGTAGTTGCAAATATTAAGGCCTTCTGCGCGGGACTGCTTAAGAACTGGCTTCGCCGCTGCTTAAGGAAATCGAAGCGGTACGTGGGAAGAATGCAGGGCCAGAGTACGCGCCCCGCCACAATACACGGTCCGCATATGTAAATGTGCCAAGGAAGACTAAAGCGACTGCGGCTGAGACGGTTCTCCTCAAAGCCCTTGGCATATCTCCGGAGGGCTTGGCTGTTACTGATGAGGCCCTGGGACAGTTGCGGCAAATGTTTGATTCACCCATCCAAGAGCCGCAGCTACGTGCGATCGCATCCATCTTCGGTAAGGCCATACCTTTTGACCTTGGCCAGGAGGACACACCGAGGGTGACCCTGCTTGCCTAAATGGCAAGCGTTGGAGTTATACTTCGACATCATGTCGACGATCAAGTTGGAGTTGATGTGTTGGAACGTGTGTGGCCTAAACAGCCCGACCAAGAAGAAGGCGCTGCGTGAATTTGCGGACTCGGTGCACCCAGCTATTTTTTGTATCCAGGAGACTAAACTTGCTTGTATTGACACTTTTACCGTTATGCAATGTCTTGGCCCGTCTTATGATGGGTATTACTACTTACCATCTACGGATACGAGGGGTGGGATCCTTTTAGCTTGGAATGCAGCGCTGAGCAACATTATGAACTGTGTTAGAGACACACACTGCATCACTGGGTACATATCTCCACTCGATGGTACGCCATGGCGGCTTACTATGGTCTATGGACCGCAGGAGGACCAGGAAAAGTTGTTGTTCCTTGAGGAGCTAGCAGCCAGGAGGGAGCTGTGCCCGGGCCCCTGGATGATCATTGGTGACTTTAATATGATTCTCCAAGCCTCAGACAAGAATAACTCGCTTCTGGACAGGAGGACAATGCATAGATTCCGTCAGTTTGTCGATGGCAATGGGCTCAAGGAGTTGTACATGCATGGATGGGCATTTACTTGGAGCAATGAAAGAGAGGTCCCCACGCTCACAAAAATTGATAAGGCACTTGTCTCGGTGGACAGGGAGCTTGCTTACCCGGATTGCTTGCTCCAAGCCATGTCAACATCGACCTCGGATCACTGCCTGCTACACCTTGGCTTGAACGAGCACATACACCCGCAGCGGCGCTTTCGATTTGAGGTGTTTTGGACTAGACTTGATGGCTTTGAAGATGCGGTTATGGAGGCTTGGACCTGTGATCCCAACATTCATGACCCCTTCAAACGGCTCGACGCGCTCCTCAGGAACGCAGCTCGGTATCTAACTGCCTGGGGATAGAAGAGGATTGGCAATGTCAAGTTGCAAATTGCGATGGCTAACTGGATCATATTCCAGCTTGACGTGGCGCAGGAGCGGCGCTTGCTCTCGGACGGGGAGAGGTGGTTGCGCAGATCCCTTAAGCTTGTGGCGTTAGGCCTGGCCTTGCTTGAGCGCATGATCGCTAGGAAAAGGTCGCGCATAAGATGGCTCTAGGAGGGCGATGCCAATTCCAAACTGTTTCATCTAGTGGCTAATGGAAGGAAGACGGAAAACTTTATCCCGGCTATTCTGCATGAAGGCAATACGATCACGGACCAAGCATACAAAGACTTACTGGGCACGGCGAGAGTGCGGGAAAACACAATCGACCTGGACTTCCTCGAGATCCCGCGCATAAATTTGATGGACCGGGATGTGATGTTTACGAAGGATGAGGTGTGGGCCACGGTTAAGGAGATGCTTGCAGATCGCCCACCAGGGCCGGACGGGTTCATTGGTCTCTTCTTTCAAAAAGCTTGGAGTATCATCAAAGGTGACTTGTTGGCAGCCCTCCACCATCTGTTTCTCGGTGATGGTCCCGGGTTTGGAAGGCTAAATCAGGCGCTTATCACGCTCATCCCCAAAAAGGCCGGTGCGTGCCGTGTGGGAGACTTTCGACCCATTAGCCTGGTCCATAGCCTACCCAAGATAGGCTCCAAGCTTCTCGCTAACAGACTACGGCCGCGTATGAATGAGCTCGTCCAAGCAAATAAATCGGCGTTCATCAAGGGGGGAACCTTCATGACAATTTCATGCTCGTCGGACAGGTGGCTCGCCCACTCCATCGTAGAAAAGCAAAGGGAGTCATGCTAAAACTGGACATCTCGCGTGCGTTTGACACTCTGTCTTGGCCATTCCTCTTTGAGGTCCTCCGCACCAAAGGATTCTCGGATACTTGCCTATCTTGGACAGCGAATTTACTCTCCACGGCCTCTTCCCGAGTGGTGGTTAATGGTCACGCGGGATAGAAATTCACACACGCTCAAGGGCTACGGCAAGGAGACCCGGTCTCGCCACTTCTGTTTGTTATCGCCATGGATGTCCTCACATCCCTCATCACCAAAGCCCAGGAGTGTGGTGTGCTGAGTAGAATGCCGGGCTGTACATCCATGCAACGGCTCTCTATATATGCGGATGATGTCGTGCTTTTCGTCAGACCCACGGTCTCGGATCTTAGGTTTGTTAAAGAGGCCCTGCACATCTTCGGGACCGCCTCTGGATTGCACATCAATTACACAAAATCAATGGCCATCATGATCAGAGATGAGGTTGGCGATAAGGAATTGGTTCAGGATGCAATGCCGTGGAGCTTAGAATCTTTTCCCTGCAAGTACTTGGGGCTGCAACTCTCCATCTGGCAGCTGACGCGCTCCGAATGGCAACCGATAGTGGACAAAGTGCTTAAGTTCATGCCTGGATGGCAGAAAGGTTTAATCACTAGAGCTGGAAGGCTGGTGCTTGTTCATGATGTGGTGATGGCACGCCCCACTCGCCATCTTATCGTTTCGGATGTACCCAAGTGGGCTATCGAGCAAGTGAACAAGCGTTGCAGAGCATTCTTTTGGGACGGATCAGAGGAAATTCATGGAGGGAAATGTCTTGTTGCCTGGCAAAGAGTGTGCAGGCCTAAGGAGCTAGGTGGCCTTGGCCTTCTCGACCTAAACCTCCAAGGCTTGGCTTTAAGATTGCTTTGGGAATGGCTTAGATGTACGGACCCAGGCAGACCGTGGCATGGTCTCTCGATGACCACGAATCCGCAAGTGCAGTCGGGTTTTGACAGCCTGATTCATTGGACACTTGGGGACGGCCACAAGGTGTTGTTTTGGAAAGACAGATGGATGAGAGGTGCCACAGCCAGGGAGATTGCTCCGAGCATCTGGGGCAAGGTTCGTACGCAAACTGTGAACAAGCGGACAATGCATGATGGATTGCTCAACCACCGTTGGGCCTCAGACATCTCCAGTGAGCTATCCATGGATGAACTCGTTCAGTTGATCAGCCTTTGGGAGATTGCTATTACGACGCAACTTATTCCCACCGAGCGGGATGAGGCTGTTTGGCCCTGGAACTCCAAGCATGTGTACAGTTCGGCCTCCGCGTACCAAATGCTCTTCAAGGGTGCGATCAGTGTGACCTATGCGCATTGGATTTGGAAGTGTTGGGCACCTCTCACCTGCAAGATCTTCATGTGGCTCGCTATGCAACATAGAATATGGACATCCGACAGGAGGCTGCGGCATGGGCTACAAGATAACCCCTCCCCGTGTTATCTTTGTGGCCAGGAGGAGGATAACGTAGATCATCTGCTAATCCAGTGCGTCTACTCGCGCCAAGTATGGCACAACATTCTATCCAGCACGAGGGCTGCCGCGGTCCTAGCACCGGTGGTGAGTGATACTCTGGAGTCATGGTGGGGCGGTACCCGAAAACGGCTCGACAAGGAGACACGCAAAGCTTTTGATAGCTTGGTAATGCTAGTGTGCTGGCATCTTTGGAAGAAAAGGAATTAACGGGTTTTTCGCTCGGTGGCCACGCCCATCTCGGTGGCTGACCTTTCAAACAGGATTCTTGACGAACTTCGCACTTGGGGGAGAACGTGAGGACGTGGAGTTGACACCATCTTGTGAGGAGTTAACATAGTGTGTGGAGTTGGAGTTCTAACGTGGCCGTGGTCGGCCTGTGACCATTGGCTATGCATCACAATCTCTTGTACATTGTTTTCCCTCTTCTATAAAGTTAAGGTACGCAATTTGCGTACTCTGAAAAAAAAAATCTTTTATGGGATATCATATAATTGACCCCACCTCCCCTCATGTTTACGGGACGATGACTTTTCCATACAATTTTGGCGGGCTGCAACGACCTAAACTTTCACTCTCGGACACCCTCGCGCCACCACCACGCCAGACTGCCGCCACACCTCATCGGCTATCGTCAAATGTGTTTTTCGTCAAATGTGTTGCTGACTTGCAGGCCCTAAGTCATTAGTTACGCTAGTATAATGAAAATAATGAAATATTGTTTTTGGGAAAGATGTTTACGGCAATTGAAAACTTGTCATTAGAAAATTCCCCTGGATATACACACATCCCGTAAACTGATTTTTACGACATTTCTTTAAGAGAGCTATCAGAGTTTCTCTCACACGCGTGGTCATTTGCTGAGGTATGACCTGTCGAATAGACCTGCAGGAAAAAACATATATTTTGCCGAATAATCCAAAGAATATTTATTTTCTTAGCATCAGTTCACTCCAAACTTCGGGAAAGCAACTCAATCGATCGTGATCGATCCAGATCGATAGGTCGTTCGCACCACCATCCATCGTTCGCACCACCAAATCAAATGAGTGCAGCGATTCCGAGCCTGGGTGCATCCGCACATCAATATGAATAGAGAAATCAAATAAAATATCAAAAAATGTTTAAAATTTTATTTTATTTTTGACACCCAAGACACTGAAATACGTGATATGCATGAAAACTTCAGGGTGTTTGGACATTCGAGAAGGTCGTGATGAAAGAAAATTGGTTGTGGAAAAACTTTGAGAAAAAAACACTATTTGGATCTGATTTGTTTAGGTTCCCGAATGTCCAAACACCCCAAAAATTTACATGTTCCTTGCAGACTTCCATCTTTCATGCCAAAATAGCATAATTTCTTGAATTTGTTACTCTTCCTTAATTTACTATTCAACATATTCAGATCAGCCCAAGTTCAGATATGAATTACCGGAATTAAGCGCACTATTATGCGGAGGCAAAGAAGTTGGAATATGCAGATGATCAACGTTTCTTCATCATGGCTGTCAAAACTCAAAAGAAGTTACTAAAAGATGGAAATACTAGCTAGCGTACATCAGCCAGGAGCCAGGAGCCAGGTTCCAGTGAACCCTCTTTCTTTTTTTTATTTTTTTAGAATATAGACGTTAGGGACGTCCGACTTTAAATTAATAAAGCCTTCCACACAGGCAGCATGCACAAATAAATCAAACTAAAACAAACGGAATCGAAGCTAGTCACCTAAGTTCTAAGGCATGCCACAAAAGGCAACGACGGCGAAATAAAGTGCATTACACGGCATAGCCAGCCAGACTAACGAGTGCGCAGGCTCGGGGGAACCCAAGACCAAAAGGACTGCCCATCCCTATGAGGCAGCAAACGGATATGACGGGGCTCGAGACGCCGAGTAGACGGAGCGAAGATGTGCGATAGCTTGGCGATGAAGATCAGACTCCTGTTGCCTTCCCAGTAGTGCCCACTGCTGCAAGAATAAGATGCATTTGAAGATTACATCAGCGGGGTGAGAGGGAAATACTCCCTCAATAGTAAACTTGTTGCGGATGTGCCATAAGGCCCATAACATGGCCGAAGCACACGTCCACATGATCCGGCGCAGAGGGCCCTGGATCGACGATAGGTACGACACAAGCTCAGAGCGTGAGCATGGATTCCAATCCACCCCAGCAGCCTCACGGACCGTGCTCCAAGCAAAGCACGCCAAAGGACACCAGAAGAACACGTGGTCAGCATCTTTCGCGTCAGCACACAAAGTGCAAGGCCCGAAAGCAGGCCCATTGCGCTTGGCTATATTGATAGAGGTAGGAAGGCGATCTTGGCATAGTTGCCATAGGAAGACCTTAATCTTAAGCAGGATTCGCGCCTTCCAAAGCCCCGTGGCTGCCATCGGGGCATGGCCGCGGCACAACTCTCTATACAGGGACTTGACAGTGAACTTGCCAGAGCCCGAAAGTCTCCAAGAGACCACGTCTCCGGAGCCCGACAGCCGCACATTCGCTATCAGAGCCCGCAAGCGCTCCCAGTCTTCCAGCTCCGGCCCCAAAAGCTCCCTTCTGAAGTAGATAGGGGGCGGAGTGGCACTAAGAGCCGAAGCAACCAGTTGGTTGGGCTCAACCGCGATGGAATAGAGATGGGTAAACTCCGACCAAAGAGGATGCTGGCCTATCCAAACGTCATGCCAAAAACGCGTGGAGCGGCCGTTATTAACAGTGAACCTCGCACCCCTGGCGAAGTATGGTTTGAGGGATTGGATAGAGGTCCAGAAAGGGGACCCGTGAGGTGTTGCCTCAAAGAAATTCCCATGCGGGAAATACTTGGCCCGAAGGAGGTCAACCCAGAGGCTGGTCCCTCCCTGGGACAGCTTCCAGACCCACCTGCACATAAGCGCAATGTTCATCAGCTTAGAGTTGATGATCCCAAGGCCCCCCCTGAGCTTTAGGTCTACAGACGGCTTGCCACTTAACCATGTGGTATTTCCGTTTAGGGCCCGCTCCTTCCCAAAAGAAACGTGCCCGCAGGGTGTCCATTTTTGTGTGGACCCCATCAGCCATCAAGAACATACTCATGGCAAACATGGGTAGGGACGAGAGGCTGGAGTTAGTAAGGATTAGTCTTGCCCCTGAAGACATAAATCGACCTCTCCACGGACAAACCCGGTCCGCCACCTTAGTGTTGAGAGGTTCTCAATCATCAATCGAGCATTTCTTCTCTGCGATCGGGAGGCCGAGATAGGTAAGTGGGAACTTCCCAAGTTTGCAATTAAGCAAGTTGGCCACCCGCTCACTTTCGGCCGCGTCCATCCCTATGGACATCACTTCACATTTGTGGAAGTTAATTTTTAGTCCAGACATGAGTTCAAAACACAGTAGAATGGCCTTAACCGTTGCGATACTATGTTCGTCCGGCTCAAAAAGGAGAAGAGTGTCATCCACATACTGCAGGTGTGACACACCTCCTGGGATCAAATTACCGACCACTCCTCTGATGTGGCCAGCAGATCGAGTTTTGTCTAGCATGGCGCCCAAGGCGTCCGCCACAAAGTTGAAGAGGTGAAGCCTCTTTCTGCCGTCAGATTTCGTTGCACGAATCTTGGCAAGAGCGAAGACACGTCAGACTTTCGAAAATGTTCGTTGTGGCACAAAAGCTAGCGAACCATGTCTTTTTCAAAACCCCATCACCAAACCAATTGGTTATGTTCCCGAGTCTACATCAGGGGGGGCTGGGATTGAATCCCAGTTGCCCCCTTTTTTCAAATTAACATGACAGTTTTTATTTTTTGTTAAGAGGTTGTTTTTTCAATTAGGTACATAGCAATTTTACTAAAAAAATTAACATGGCAGTTTTTTATTTTTTGTTAAGAGGTTGTTTTTTCAGTAAGGTACATGGAAATTTTACTAAAAAAAATTAACATGGCAGTTTTTGTTGTAAGAGTATGACATTTTTATTATTAATAACATGACATTTTTAAAAGAGGATGGTATTTAATTACTGAAGGATGGCAGTTCTGTTTATTAGAGGATAACCGTTTTATTTATATGAGCATCCATTTTTATAATAGGATGACATTTTTTATTATAGTGATGAAGGCATTTTTTAAAAGCGAGGATGACATCTTTTTATTTTGAGAGGTGATATTTTATTATTTTTAAGAGGGTGATATTTTCAGTTTGAGAGGATGGCATTTTTTTTCTTACTACCACTTTTTCTGATTTTTTTTTGTTCATGGCATGTCCTTATAAAATACTTCCTCCGTTCCTAAATATTTGTTATTTTAGAGAGTTCAAATGAACTACCACATACAGATGCATATAAACATATTTTAGAGTGTAGATTCACTCATTTTACTTCGTATGCAGTCATTTATTGAAATTTCTAAAA
The DNA here is from genome assembly GCF_056163025.1 of Triticum urartu. Taxonomy (NCBI): domain Eukaryota; kingdom Viridiplantae; phylum Streptophyta; class Magnoliopsida; order Poales; family Poaceae; genus Triticum; species Triticum urartu. Next base: position 382,580,415 of record NC_141877.1, read on the forward strand.
AGACAAATATTTAAAAACGAAGAGAGTATAATTTTAATGGGATTTGGACCAATTGGGCCATGTCCCTCCCCACTGGCGAACGGGAGAAAACGTTCGCCGGAGGACCTCTCCCTCACGAACGAACGTTGGCTGGAAGTCCTCTCTCAGGTGACGTCCCTCACATATTGACGTTCAATAAAAGAAGATTTCATCGTCTTGGAGAAGCCGAATAAAAGAAGGTAAAGAAAAAGGACAAGGGATATACACAGACTGGGGGTGACATGCATGAATGACATGTGCTCGCGTAGAGCAGAGAACAGACAAATAAAAGTGGCTTCTCGTGTGAAGAAGTTGCGGTTCGAAACTCTCTACTAACGATGTTATTCGACTTGTACCGGCCTGTCTTCGTACGTACGGTTCTGGAATTCATGCAAGCATGAATTATCATAGATGCCAGAAGAAAGAAAAGGAGATCTTGCCTTTCGCCGCCAGGGACTTACCTCCGCCGCCGGCCTCCGGTGGTGAGCGGGGTTGTCGAACCAAGGTGTGTGGATCCTTTTAGGCTCTTGTAGTTTAGCTTTTTATGTTGTTCATCATTTTTATTTCGATGGTGGCGATGGCGGTATTGAATAGAGTTTTTTAGATCCTACTCCGACAAGGCGAGCGGTCCTATGATTAGGGATGTATTTGGAAATCAGTCTGTTTAAATAAGGATGGTGTAACGGTAGGATCTTCGTGGTGGACATGTTTCCTCGGGCTCCGCCATTGCGATGGCGTTGACTCCAGCGTCGGCTCGGAGTTTAGGAGGTAGTCCATGAGCCGGTGCAAATTATGGTCTGCATCGACGGCATCTGAAAGATGGTGGATCGTGTGCTGGGTTTGTGATTTGTGAATGGTAGATATGGTTTTCTCCTCTAACGTCTTATTCATGTGGGGGTGTCAGATCTAGAGTTCAATAGCGTGTCCGGAATGTTGCCCCGGTCTGATTCGTTTAACGATAATGGTTTCGCCTCTTGTGAGCCACCTTAAAGGTTCGTAAAGCTGCATATTAGCGATGGAGCCGCATCGAGGTTGAGTATGGAGGTGACCTGACATTTTTTTCTTTTGGTGGCTACTATGGTGGTGCCTGAGGCAGGTGGCGGACGTTGGTGTTAAGCTCACAGGATTCTTCGGTAGGATTCTTCGGTTTTGTTTGTATCTTTACTTCTTGGTTGGTGTTTCTTTGTGCAAAGGCTAGCACTCGGTTGTCTTTTCAACTTTGTCAGGTCGGTTTATACGTGACTTGTACTATGATTCTTATGATATATAAATGAGACACATATTACCATGCCAAAAATTGAAAAATAGCAGAATACAACACAGATGCTCACATACATGCACATACACTCATCTTATGAACGCACGCATATCTTATATCTATGAGCACCTTCGAGATACTGAGCCAACACAATATCTTAAGATTGACAAAGTCATCATAGATATCTTCGTAGGTGATAGAAACATCGCCTCCCCACCGAACAAAAATCATCGAAAAGCCTAAAATGTGTCCAACAAGCAGCAGTGTGAAGTTTAAGACTTGAACTATGATGAGTGGTTGCATCATAATGGACCTAACCATCTGAGCAACAGTATTTAGAAGTACAACTGAAAAAGTATATAAAAAATATCGTTGGGCCATGCGGGTTCCCATTCGCATCATAGATGCTATTCTAGAAAATACAAGAACTAGTGTCAACTCTACGATTTAAATCCTGGGGTGTTGGTTCCACCACAAGTGATATAAGCATCTGATCTACACTTAGTTCACATCATAGATGCAACTGAACAAAACACCTATGTATTTTGGCATTGCTTACTTAGATGGCATGAATGGATTTAAAACAACTCTGGTTGCCTGATCTTTCTTTTCTTTTTGAGAACTAGTTTGCCTTATTATATCGTTATTTTCAATTTTTTTGAGAAAATGGTTAGGAATAGTTAGTAATGATCGAGCCTTGATGATGTAATAAACATGTTGCACTGCTACTGGCCTACTGTGCGCGTGTGCTCTAGTCCTGTCACCTGCAGGCCTTGGTTGATGTATGATTTTTGAATTTTGGTCGTTGTATGTTGGCTAACCTAATTCTATCTAAGATCCCCAAAATCTTTAAGAAATGTAATGTCACCAGAAAACACAACTCTTGTTGTATACCGTCAAAAAAGTAGAACAAGAAAAACCTGATTCAGTTGCGTAGAGGTTTTGCAAGCCTGATCAGGCACCTCTCTAATTTTTTCTTCCAGTTACGGTGGGAAATATGAGCAATGTGTGAAGGAAACTGGTTGTTGTGTTTAACGTGAGTTACACATTGCGTGCAAACGTGCAAAGTGTAACTAAATTGCCGTGAATGTCTGATGTATTCATGTGTGGTGAAAATTGGAAGCAGCGAAAACACGTGATTGTCTGTTTGTGCGATAGGTAATTGCATATGTCCTGGCACAGCTCCTTCGGCTGCAATATTATTTTAATTAATTATTAGTTGTTCAATTCTAAAATTAGATGTCTAGATCTAAGGTGGTGTTTGGTTCTCTAGTCCTAATACTTTTTCTAGTCCCAACTAAAAAGATCCTTGTCCCTAAAAAGTCCATCCCTGTTTGTTTCCAGAGACTAAAAAATCCCTAATCCCTTCCTAGAGGTTATTAAATGACCATGTTGCCCCTAATATATAGAAAAATAACAATCAAACAACACCATGGGGTGGTGGGCCAATGGGTGCATGGAGGGGTATTGTTGGAAAAGGACCAAAAAATCCCAAAAAGACTCTTCTTGAGAGTCTTCTTCATTTAGTTCCAAATGCCTAGTTTAGTCCCTAAAAAGTCTCTCTTGTTTGATAAAAAAGTCTCTAAGAGGAACTTTTTCTAGTCCCTACACAAAAAAGTCCTTGAAAACAAACACTCCCTAAGTTATATTTATTTCGTTTGTTTATTCATCCATACTATAATAGAATTTCTGGATTTATTTCAGGTCGTTCGCCCAGTTCACGAATTCGTCTGATTAATGAATTAACTTGCCGATTAATCCCTACTTGTAGGGTCATCGAGTAGCCAATAAACTGATAAAGCAGCCTATTGATCCCCTACTCGCCAATCAACCGAGCAGCTATCAGTTAACGGTTTCCTTAACAATGCTTTCTGCAATGTGCGTTCAGTGGGAGGAGACATTTCCGTCGACTACGAATATGTCTCTGGTGACTTCGCCAATCTCAAAATAATGTGTCGGCTCAGTTTCAGAGATGCTTATAGGGGTAGAGTGCGCATACGTGCATTCATGGGGTGAGTGTATGTGTGTAATTATGAGCGTCTGTGTCTATACTGTGTTAGCAAACAAAAAATGGAGGGAGTATAATATTGAATTTATGTGATTTTTAATTTTAGGTGACTAAGAGCATCTCCAGCCCCCCCCCCCCCAAGAGCTAGAAAAAATGCCGCTTGAGGGCGAACCGGCGATATTTTCGGCGTGTGGGTGATTGGGTTCTCAGCCGCCGCCCCAGGTCGCCTCCAGACGCTCTTTTTGTAAATATTTTTAAAAAGACATTCGGCCAAAATTCGGCAAACACGACATAGATTCGGCGATATTTAGGCGTTCCACTGTTTTTTTACATATAGAAAACATAAAATCTACTAAAAAGAACTTGTTGAAGGCGGCGTAGTCGCCGTCGTCGTCCTCCTCCTTCATATGGCCATCCCTGCTGGACCCCTGCCCGGGGTCGCCCTGGCGGACTGGTTTGGCCGGTGGCGGCGCCTCGTCGTCGCTGTCCTCGAGGACAACGACGTCTCCCTCATTGCGGTCACGGCGCCATGCAGCGATCTGCTCTAGGGCACGGCGCTGGCGCTCCATTTCCAGCTGCGCCCTATCCTCCCGCGCCCACTTTAGGGCGGCCTCTTCGTCGAGTGCGGTCATGTCAGCGTGCTCGCTCTTCACGGGGGCGAGCCCCGGATCCGTCTTGGGCTTGATGAGGCGGGACGTAGGAGCTGAGGAGGCACTGCACCCTCGTTGATGGTGAGGGTGGCGCCATGGGTGCGCTGACCGAGCGGTGTTTCCACGGGCTCTGCCTTGATGCTGATGGGCGCCGGCGACCCGGAGGAGTGGGAGGAGGAGGAGGACCCGCCCAACATTCGCCTCGGCAGCCACGGGCCGCCACTCCGGCGGGGTGCCAGGGCCGCCGAGTATTCGAGCGATGGATCGTTGCCGCCCTCGAGGTACTCGAGGATGGCGTGGAGTGTGTGGTCGGGGGCGCCCCACCACAGGCGGCGGCGGTCGCTGTTCTTGCGCCCCCTTACCACCGGCGCGTTGCTGATGGAGGCGAGCCGCTCCGCCTGCCGGCGTTCGAAGTAGGCCGCCCACGACTCATGGTTTTCGGCATCGTACTCTGGGAGGGCCTGCTCCTCCTCCGACAGGCAGAGTGTGTATGCATGGCAGGAGGGGGCGCGTCGCCGCACTACGCCACCTGTGAGGAATAAATGGAAGGCTGACCGGCGGCAGCCTTGGCATTGATTCCCCACGGGAAAACGAGGTGACGAGGACGACGAGGCGCGGGGGTCGCTGACTCGGTGGGCCCGCCATTCTTTCGCGCCAAAACGATTGCTCCGGCGCCCCCGGGCGCCCCCAGCGCGCCAGGTTCGGCCTGGGTCCATCGGCGCCAGTTTCAGGCCTAACCGGCGAAAAATGGGCTCCTAGGGGCATGCGCCAGCGCTAAAAAAGGCCTTGGGGCTTGTTGGGGGCGCTGTCGGGGTCAAAACCGGCGGATCTCGGGTAGGGGGTCCCGAACTGTGCGTCTAAGGTGGATGGTAACAAAAGGCAGGGGACACGATGTTTACCCAGGTTCGGGCCCTCTCGATGGAGGTAATACCCTACGTCCTGCTTGATTGATCTTGATGATATGAGTATTACAAAAGTTGATCTACCACGAGATCGTAGAGACTAAACCCTAGAAGCTAGCCTATGGTTACGATTGTTGTTGTCCTATGGACTAAATCCTCCGATTTATATAGACATCGGAGGGGGCTAGGGTTACACAGAGTCGGTTACAAGGGAGGAGATCTACATACCCGGACACGGGACAAAGTCTTCAATCTTGTATCTTCATAATCCAACAGTCCGGCCCAAGCATATAGTCCGGCTGTCCGAGGACCCCCTAATCCAGGACTCCCTCAGTAGCCCCCGAACCAGGCTTCAATGACGATGAGTCCGGCGCGCAGATTGTCTTCGGCATTGCAAGGCGGGTTCTCCTCCAAATCCTGAGTACGAATAGTGTCCGGCTTCCCATAAATGTGGCACTCCTCGGCTTCTGCGCTTTAATAATGGCTATCTTCCACGTGTCGAGCGAATGTGAGAAGTCGGGGCATTTTTACATTTGCCACCCTAACCCTATGAGCAAATCACCTATTTAAAGAGCCAGGGATCCTCAGATCAGATCACACCATCCTCCCGGCGAGTATCCATCGGAGCGCGCCCGGAAAAGCTCATCCTATCATGGCCGGCCATCACAGCTCCTCCTCTCGCTCCCGTGGCGCTAAGCCAGGCAATTGGGAGAAGTGTTCCGTCCCTCACAACCAATTAGTAGAGTTACAGACCCAGGGGTTTCTCCCTCCTACGTATATGGTCCCCGTCCGAGCCGGACTAGCCACTTATAAATGCAGGGAGCAAGTGGAGAGCTTCCCCAACCCGTCCATGGGGGAACGAGCATGCCTTGTCCCTTACCTATTGAGGGGACTCGGATTTCCAATCCATCCGTTCCTCCGCGGGCTCCTGGAGTTCTACGGCCTCCAGCTGCATAACTTTACTCCCGCCTCCATATTGCACATCGCTGGCTACGTCACATTTTGCGAGTTGTTTCTAGGCTGCGAAGCTCATTTCGAGCTATGGAAAAGGCGATTCTTCCTCGTACTCCGCACACAGAAGGAGTCAATATATCAAGTAGGCGGAGCTGAAATATGGCGCATCGCCGGGACTGGATACCTGTCCGGTACCCCGAAGAAGACATCCGAAGACTGGCCTTCGGAGTGGTTTTATATGGAGGACGTCCCCCTTCTGGACCCTATTCGGATGGGCCTTCCTGAGTTCAATAATGCCCCTTTGAAGAAACGCCGCAGCTGGTGTCCTCGGAGCCCCCAGGAGGAAGATAACAGAGAGGTCCTTTACCTGATGGGCATGATAGAAATGCTGGCCAAATCAGGACTGACAATAATCGAGGTTGTGTCAATATGTATAATGCGGGGGGTGCAGCCACTTCAGTATCGGGGCAACCCATGTGGCACTTCAATGGAGAAGACGATGCCACCCGCTGCGGCCGTAAAGGTCCAGACTCCGCCGCCGCTCTAGCGAAAGTACTGTCCGATTTATACAAAGGAGAGGAAGAGGAGTTCATCCGCATTAAGACACGGGATGGATTCTCCATGTACAACCCCCCAAACTAGGTGAGCTGCTACCTTTTACTCCAGATCTTCCCGCGTTCTTCATTATAAGTATTTACCTCGCTATTTCATAGCAGGAACTGCGAAAAGCCGTGAGGGAGGTCCATAGCCCGTCTCCACAGCCAGAGGACCCTGACCGGGCCCTCGACCCCAGACTCGAAGAAGATCTGGACATATTCGTGGAACTCATCGACAGGACGTTCTATCAGTTGAGCTGCGACGGTGCCTTGGTGGCTATCATAGCCGATTATCTGGGCCTGCTCCCTGCATCGCACGTAAGTAAAACCGGAGTCCCAACTTCCGAGAAGGATCCCTTTTTTGCACTTCACCTATCACACACATATGGTGCCCTACAGGGAAGGCCCTCGGGACGCCATGCCGAACCCGCAGTGACTCACCAGCAATGGGCACCGAAACCGGATAGGCTTAAAAGGAAGGCGGCCAGGACTGAGACGCTGTCGTAGAGGTATGAAAAAACCCTGCTCCGTGGTTTGTCGTCTTTTAAATATAATAACGTCCATGGTTCCTGGCAGAAAAAATGCTCGCCGGACCGTGCCCGGAGAGCCTGCCGGCCATGCCTCCACCAGCCGGACTCCAGAGCCAGACTTAGGGGCAGACGCTAACGTGGGGACAACACTGGATGTTCCTCCTACAGAGGATGCGGATAGGCTGTCCGCTACAGATTCCGAAGTGGAGAGTGCCATGAATCACAGGCGCCGCCGGGCCGTACTCCGTGACCCTGGTTTCTCCGAAGAGGCATTTGATGCCTTCAACTCAGGAGACACGTACATCCGAGCTGCTAAAAATGGTCTTGCCAGAGCCACGGACCAGTACATAAAGGATATATGGCTAAGAAAATCTGATAATTATATATACCAGTAGCCCATGAGACTTGAAATAGTTGACACACCTGATTTAAGGATCATTATTTGTGTAGGCTCTTACTGAGAAGAATACCCAGTTGTCTCAAGAGCTAGAGGAGTGCAAAGCCCAGTTGCGGGCCGCAGTTGCCAGAATGAAGGAGCCCGTGAAGGCCCCATCTGGTAATACTTGCTTCTATCGAAAACAAGGATGTGTATTGGTTAGTATTCGACATGTATGAAAATCTAACAATAGATTCTGCAGATGACCCCGGAGTGAATCCAGAGGTCGTGCGAGGGGATGAGCAACATGCTCAACGACAGCTAGAGGCTGGCGAGTGTGTGCTGACGCAGGTTAGGCAGGAGAAAAATGATCTCCAAGATGCCAATACCCCTCTAGGCGTTAAACTGAAAGACGTTCGGGCCCAGCTGGCTGACTCCATAAAGGAGAATAAGAGGCTTCGACGCAGAATTTTTAGTAAGTGCTTGAACGAACTTTTATAGAGTTCGGCGAAGAAACCGTCTAATAGAGTTATTCCTGTAGGTATGCTGACGGGTCGTCCCGCAGAGGAGATGCCCGGGTCTACGGGTGATCTTCTGCCAGAGCTCTCACAACTGCACGAACAAGTTCGGCAGGTGATGCAGGGCATTGCCCAAGCCTTGTGGCCGTCCGCCTCCCTACCAAGAGGCATGGGGGAGCTTGTAGAGATGCTCAAGGGAGCGCGGCAGCGCTTCCGATTATGGAAGATATCAGCCTGCCGACAAGGTGCGAGGGAAGCCTGGGCCATGGTGAAGACGCAATATACCAAGACTGACCGAACCACATGGCCGAGGTCGGACCTGTGGGGTCTGATGGGAAAGAGATCTCCGTCAGTTTGGTGTATGACTAGGTGAAATTAGCCGCAAAGTATTCTCAACAGGATTGTAGGATAGACAGCCTGTTGGATGGTATAGAAGGAGAATTTAGTCATTCTAAGTGACTGTGTACTTCAAGTGACATATTTTGTCCCTAGCCGGATTGTAAATCATTTGTCATGGCGGACCTTTTCGCTTTGACCTCCGGACCCGACAGTCCAGAGTGTATCCGAATACGCGCTCAGTTATGTAAAAACCGGGGTACGCGTGGAAACCAGGCGTAGGGGTCATTAGTGCTTGAACAGACAAGTACCCAACTAGCTATGTTATATTACATGGATAGTAAGAAACATCTTCCAGGGAGAATAGTTCCGTTAAGGGTTCCTTTCCCTGGGTACGGATGCATTAATGTGCATGTCCGAACTGCGAGAAGAGACGTGGGATATTAACATTTGGGGGCATGTATTGCAATAATTTAAAGTCATCTTTTGTTCATCGACCGAATATTCCCTTAAGAACGCTAGCTTTCGGCTTCACCCAGTCTGTGGTGCACATCCGGCTGACCCGATAGTAACAATCGCAGAGGTGCTCCCCTTATGCCCTAGCCGAATTAACGGGAATGTAGGGCATAAATAAAAGAGCCAGGCAACCCATCTTGGCCAAAACTTAAGTCATATCGATGCATATAATGGCGAAGAAAAGGTACATGTGGAAAAGTAACACATGTGCGGCGGCATAGAGCCCGGAACATAGTTGTATTAAGCTTCTGTATAAGAAGCCCCCAGGTAAATGACCACGCCTAGCGTGTCAAGATTGTGTAGTCAAGACACATTTTAACCTTTTAAGGCCGTGAAGAAAAAGGGAAGAAAGAAAGAAGGAAAAGAAAGAATACAGATATATAAAAATTTACGGAGGTAAGGAGACGAACACAGGGTCCGGCACTAGGCGTAGAACCTTCGGAGTCTGGCTGTGTTCCATGGGTTTGGCTCGAGTCGGTTGTCCGATGCATCCCGCAGACGGTATGCTCCACCAGTCAGAAATTTGTCAATAACGAAGGGACCTTCCCATTTGGGCTTGAGCTTGTCCTTTTTCTTCTCCGGTAGGCGTAGAACGAGTTCGCCAATGTTATAAGTTTTGGCCCGTACTTCTCTGCTTTGATATCACCGAGCCTGTTGCCGATAGAATGCGCAGCGGGCTTTTGCCACATCACGCTCCTCCTCCAGGGCGTCCAAACTGTCCTGCTGATCAAGATCGGCTTCTTTCTCTTCATACATGCGCACTCGAGGTGAGTCATGAATAATGTCGCACGGCAGTACCGCCTCTGCGCTGTACACCATAAAGAACGGTGTGTATCCGGTAGTACGATTCGGCGTGGTCCGCAACCCCCATAGTACGGAGTCAAGCTCCTCCACCCAGTGCGTATCTGATTCCTTCAAGGATCGCACTAATCTGGGTTTAATGCCGCTCATGATAAGACCATTTGCTCGCTCGACCTGACCGTTAGTTTGTGGGTGATAGACAGAGGCATAATCGAGCTTAATGTCCATTTTGCTACACCAAGTTTTTACATCTTCGGCTGTAAAGTTCGAGCCGTTGTCGGTGATGATGTTGTGGGGGACGCCGTAACAGTGTACAACCCCGGATATGAAGTCTATCACTGGTCCAGACTCGGCCGTTTTAACTGGTTTGGCTTCTATCCATTTGGTGAATTTATCCACCATGACCAATAGGTATTTTTTTCTTGTGGCTTCCCCCTTTAAGGGGTCCGACCATGTCAAGCCCCCAGACCGCAAAGGGCCAAGTGATGGGGATTGTTTGGAGAGCGGTAGGTGCCATATGGCTTTGGTTTGCAAAAAGCTGGCAACCGACGCAACGTTGAACGAGGTCATGTGCGTCTGCTCGGTCCGTCGGCCAGTAAAAACCTGTACGGAAGGCCTTGATTACAAGGGCCCGAGCTGCGGCGTGGTGGCCGCCAAGTCCAGCATGAATTTCTGCCAAAAGCTGTCGTCCTTCCTCTTCAGAGATGCACCTTTGAAGTACTCCAGTAACACTTTTCTTATAAAGCTCTCCCTCGTGGACCTTGTAGGCTTTAGACCGCCGCACAATGCAATGTGCCTCATTTGGGTCATCAGGGAGTTCTTGCCTAGTTAGGTAAGCCAAGAAGGGTTCTGTCCATGGGGCAATGATAGCCATAATCATGTGGGCCGAAGGCGTTATTTCAGTGGCAGAGCCTCCGATTACGTCGGAGTGTTCGGTATCTGGCGTTGTGGTCAGGTCTGGACTGTTGTTGCCGGTCTCTCCTTCCCATACCACGGATGGCTTAAACAGCCTTTCCAAGAAGATGTTAGGTGGGACAGGGTCGCGCTTAGCACCGATGCGGGCGAGGATATCCACCGCTTGATTGTTTTCCCGGGCCACATGGTGGAATTCAAGCCCCTCGAACCGAGCTAGCATTTTGAGGACGGCATTGCGGTAAGCCGCCATTTTTGGGTCCTTGGCGTCAAAGTCTCCATTTATTTGAGATATTGCGAGGTTCGAATCCCCACGCACCTGTAGGCATTGGATGCCCATGGAGACTGCCATCGGGAGACCATGCAACAGGGCCTCATATTCTGCTGCATTGTTGGAGTCTGTGTATAATATTTGGAGTACATATTGGACTGTATCTACGGTGGGGGATGTCAGGATGACGCCTGCCCCCAGACCAGCCAGCATCTTAGAGCCGTCAAAGTGCATGATCCAATTGGAGTACGCGCCGTACTCTTTAGGGAGTTCGGCTTCCGTCCATTCGGCGACGAAATCAGCCAGTACTTGCGACTTAATGGCTCGCTGTGGTTTATATGTCGAATGGGAGGAGTTCGATAGCCCATTTGGCAATCCAGCCCGTGGCATCGCGGTTATTTATTATGTCGTTGAGTGGTACTTCGGAGGCCACCATAATTGAACACTCTTGGAAGTAGTGTCGTAGTTTCCGGGATGCCATGAAGACCGCGTATGCTATCTTTTGATAATGTGGGTACCGTGATTTGCATGGAGTGAGGACGGTGGATACGTAGTATACCGGCTTTTGAAGCAGGAACTTATGTCTGTCCGTCTGTCATTCGACGACGAGCACTGCGCTTAGAACTTGGTGTGTTGCCGCTATATATAACAGCATTGTCTCGGCGTTCTGGGAACGGGGGTCCCTAGACTTGCGTGCCTGCAGCCTGCGGCGTGGCTCGAGTGGGGGCCCAGTGCGGCCAGCTTCATCGGCTCAAACTCAAGTCCCTCGTGAGGGACCAAGCCCTGCGGGGCAGACGACAGGAAGCTTCCTCAGGAGCAGCCTCATCAGGCAGGCTCGCGAGGAGGCGGAGAGATCAAGGCAGGGGCACCTCGCGAGGAGCCCGTGACGCTAGCCATGACGATCGAGATCAGGCGGGCACCAGGCGGGCACCGGCCTGTGTAGTGTCCTTGTTTCCCCTTCGATGCAAAGGGAACAAGCACAGTCCAAGGCATCGGGCAAAGGCTACCATTCCGGTGCAACGAGACCAAGACCAGTAGAGCGGCAGGACGGAGGTCATTGTGGAGCCCAAGACGGCGTCATCACCAGTGCTTTTGGTAGCCGAAGACCACCTTTGGTCAGGATAACTTGTACTGGATGTTCCCCTTCAAAATGGCCAATTGTTGGCGCCCTTCCCGCTCACATTTTGGGAAGAGGACCAAGGCCTCTATAAGTAGGACTAGCCACCATAGAGGGAAGGGGATCCCGGACCAAGTAGAACATACCACACCAGCTCAAGAACACCTCTCGCGAGGCCGTTCTTCCCCCTGTATTGTTCATCATCAGCCCCTGAGGCAATCCACCACACCACACACTGGAGTAGGGTATTACACCACATCGGTGGCCCGAACCAGTATAAATCTCGTGTCCTCTGTGTGTTCTTCTTTCCAGCCTAGATTTCTTGCGAGCCATAGAAGCGCGAGTCGGTAGTGGAAAGATCACCGTGCGCACCCCAGAGTTCGAACCTTAAGGGTCTGCCAGAACCCGAAATCCAACATTTGGCGCGCTAGGTAGGGGTGCGCCGGAGTTCTCCCTCTCGACGACCCGCTCTCCACCAACATCGCGTTTCGCCCCCATGGCGGACAACATGCCGCCCGGTCCGGCAACCGATGTCGGCACTGGGGCCGGGGGGCTCCGAGCCTTGGCCCCCACCTTTGCGACAGGTGCAGTGGCTGCACAAATTCAAGCCTGAGATGCCGCCGCGCTACAACGGCGTGACGGATCCGCTGGTTTTCCTGCTGGCGTATGAGGAGGCCGTCCTCAAAGCCGAGGGCGACGACCGAGTGATGGCCAACTGGTTCCCCATGGCCCTCGCCGGTGACCCGCGCGCATGGCTCCTCCACCTGCCGATGGCTTCTGGGACCTCCTGGGAGGAGCTGTGCGACCTCTTCCTCGCCCGTTATGCCGCACCAGTGCCGCCCGTCATCGCAGCTCTCCTGGGTGGCTCACAGGCACCACCCTCGAGCCGCCACGTCAAGTCGTTCACCCGCTGGATCAGCACTGCTTCCAAGCGTCAAGAAGCCCCCCCGGGCTGGGTGGCGCCCGAGGCCAATCTAACCTTCGACTCGGATGATCACCCCATCAACCCCATCGGTTCGGGCGCGCTCCCGATGCTGTGCACCTCCACCATCTGCCAGGTGGCCGTCACTAGGACCCTCATTGACGGCGGTGCCGGCCTCAACATGCTCTCGGTGGAGGCCTTCAGCCTCCTCCACGTGTCGCTAGACTGGCTTCTGCCTAGCAGGCCTTTCTCGGGTGTCGGAGTCGGTTCCACCGCCGCCTTGGGACAAATCCGCCTCCCGGTGACCTTCGGCACCCATGGCAACTTTCACACAGAGCTGATCGACTTTGACATCGCCCCGATCGGCCTCCCCTACAACGCCATCCTCCGCTATCCGGCCTTGGCCCGGTTCATGGCAGCAACTCACCCGACGTACAACCTCATGAAGATGCCCGGAAGCAGCGGCGTCCTTACCGTGTCAGGAGACACAAGGGATGAGCTGCAGGTGCTCAAGCTTGCCTTCAGGGCGGCCGCGGTGGCGCAGCCCACCAGCATCGACGCCCTTGAGCCCAAGGGGGCTGCACCGGCTAAAAAGAAGCAGCTGTTCACCCAAGACAAGGCAGAAACCAAGTAGGTACCGGTCGACGAGGACGGGTCCACTGACGCTACCTTCACCATAGGAGCCAACCTCGAGCCCGAGCAGGAGAAGGCCCTGGTGAGGTTCCTGCGTGCGAACAAGAACGTGTTCGCATGGGAACTTGATCAGTTAGCAGGGGTCCCGAGGGGTGTGATTGAGCATCACCTTAACGTGTGCCCCAACGTGCGCCCCGTGAAGCAGAAGGCGAGGCGACAGTCCACTGAGAAACAAGCTTTCATCATTCAGGAGACCCGGAAGCTAGAAGCGGCAGGAGTTATCCGTGAGGTCCGTTACCCAGATTGGCTTGCTAATCCAGTCGTTGTGCCGAAAAAGGGAGGAAAGGAACGCATGTGTGTCGACTTCACCAACCTCAACAAAGCCTGCCCACAGGATCCATTTCCGCTCCCCCGCATTGACCAGATAGTCGACTCTACTATAGAGTGTGACCTATTGTGCTTCCTAGATGCCTTCTCAGGCTATCACCAGATCAAGATGGCGGTAGAAGACGTGGAAAAAACGGCTTTCCTGACCCCATGTAGAGTGTACTGCTACACGTGCATGCCATTTGGGTTGCACAACGCAGGCGCAACATTTCAGCGGCTGATGCACATCGCCTTAGGCCGACAGCTCGGGAGGAACGCTGAAGCTTATGTCGACGACATTGTGGTGAAGTCCTGGGAGGCAAAAACCCTGATACAAGACCTGGAAGAAACCTTTGCGAGCCTCAACGAAGTGGACCTACGGCTCAACTCGGAGAAGTGCGTATTTGGGGTCCCCTCGGGCAAGCTCCTGGGTTTTCTCGTGTCCCACAGGGGCATCGAGGCCAACCCAGAGAAGGTCAAAGCAGTCAAAGACATGAGCCCGCCAAGGACCCTCAGAGAGATGTAGAAGCTCACCGGGCATGTAACCGTGCTAGGGCGCTTCATCTCCAAGCTGGGGGAATGAGCACTGCCCTTCTTCAAGTTGATGAATAAGAAGGGCCCCTTCGAATGGACTGAAGAGGCCGACAAGGCATTCCAAGATCTCAAGAGGTACCTTACCAGCCCACCAGTGATGGTAGCTCCGCGTCCGCGGGAGCCCCTAGTGCTCTACCTTGCGGCCACCCCCTACTCCGCTAGTGCATCCCTGGTGGCGGTCAGGGAGGAGCGTCGAACCAAGGCCGTAGCCACCATCCGGGCTGATGCAAAGCAAAGCCAAGAGGGCCTCGCGAGGACCACGACCGCAGCCGGAGTGGAACAGCCACAGCAGGAGAACGCACACGGGGCAGGAGAGGCCTCTTCAAGCGACCAAGCACTGGGGGCTCCACCATCTCAGGAGACGCCTCGACCTCTGGAGGATGCAAGCTGCGCCCGCACCCTCAACCTCATCGAGCATCCCGTGTACTTCGTCAGCATGGTGCTACGGGACGCAAGGGCGCGGTACCCCATGCCTCAAAAACTCCTCCTCACGCTATTAGTGGCCTCACGCAAGCCACGGCACTATTTCCAAGGCCATCCCATCAAAGTCGTCTCAGCATACCCCTTGGAAAGGGTACTCAGGAGCCCCAACTCAGCTGGAAGAGTCGCTGAATGGAACATCGAACTACAGGCATTTCAGCTAGAATTCAGTACGACCAGAGACATCAAGGGAGCCGCACTTGCGGATTTCGTGGCAGAATGGGCAGAAGCACCGGGTCTCGAGGCAGGCGAGGACCGATCACTTTCCCCGGGAAGTGAGGCACCAGACGGCTGGGTTATGTACTTCGATGGGGCATTCTCCCGACACGGCGCGGGAGCTGGCGCAGTGCTCGTATCCCCCACTCAGGACAAACTCTACTACGCCGTGAAACTCTGTTTCCAGCACGAGGAAAAGGTCTCCAACAACATAGCAGAGTACGAAGGCCTGATAGCAGGCTTGAAAGCCGCAATCGCCTTAGGGGTAAAGCGCCTCATCATCAAGGGCGATTCGCAGCTCCTCGTCAACTTCTCCAACAAGATATATGAACCAAAGGATGAGCACATGGAAGCCTACCTTGCTGAGGTTAGCAAGATGGAGAAGCAGTTCTGGGGGCTAGAGTTGCAGCATGTGCCTCGCGGCACCAATCAAGAGGCTGATGACATTGCCAAGAGGGCATCCAGGCGGCTACCTCAGGAGCCTGGCGTCTTCGAGGAGCGGCTCTTCAAACCCTCGGCGGCACCGTCACTATCGAGCATGGTGCAACCAAGGGAGGAGCTCCCTCAGCCGCCTACCTCGGGAGCTCCGGCCTGCTGTCTGGCTTTAGGGGAATGCCTGCTCCTAGCGTTAGAGCCTCAGGAAGGGTGTTGGATCGCAAAGCTCAAGAACTACTTGATGCAAGGGACACTTCCTGAGAGCAAGGAGGAGGCAGAGTGTGTAGCGCGGCAGGCCACGGCTTACTGCATCAAGGATGGGGAGCTCTACCGGAAGCGACCAAGTGACGTGTCCCTACGTTGCATCTCCAGAGAGCAAGGGAAGGAGCTGCTGGCGGACATACACGGCGGAGACTATGGGCACCACTCATCGTCGCGAACCCTCGTCGGCAAGGCGTTCTGAAGTGGATTCTACTGGCTCACAGCACTCAGCGACGCTGTTGAGCTGGTGAAGGCTTGCGAGGCCTGCCAGTTCCACACTAGGCAGATCCATCAGCCGGCGGGGGGTCTACAGACTATACCCCTCTCGTGGCCGTTCGCGGTTTGGGGGCTAGACATTCTGGGCCCGTTCCCTCGTGCGCCAGGGGGCTATCGCTACCTCTACGTTGTTGTGGACAAGTTCACCAAGTGGGCTGAGGTTGAAGCTGTCCGCACCATCCCAGCAGGCTCCGCAGTCAAGTTCATCAAGGGTCTCGTGAGCCGGTTTGGGGTGCCTAACCACATCATCACCGACAACGATTCGCAATTCACCAGTAATATCTTCAAAACGTACTATGCTAACCTTGGAACGCATATATGTTACGCCTCGGTGGCGCACCCCCGGAGCAACGGCCAGGACGAGCGAGCCAACGCGGAGGTCCTGAGGGGCCTAAAAGCCTGGACCTTCAAGAAGAAGCTGGAGGCTTGCGGCAGGGGCTGGTACGACGAGCTCCAGTCCGTGATGTGGTCTATCCGCACAACCATGGCCAAGCCGACTGGCGAGACCCCGTTCTTCCTCATCTACGGAGAAAAAGCTGTCCTCCCTCACGAGGTCAGGCGTCGCTCCGCGCGGGTCATGGCATTCGACGAGACGCAACAGGACGCCATGCGGGGGACAGATCTCGTGCTGGGGGAGGAACGTCGTCGAGAAGCCGCGCTACGAGGGGCAAGGTATCAACAGGCGCTGCGGCGATACCACTGCCGCAACATCCGCCCCAGAACTCTTGAGGTAGGGGACCTCGTGCTCAAACGGGTTCTCTCCAGAGAGGGGCTACACAAGCTCTCTCCCATGTGGGAGGGCCCATTTAATTTTGTTCATGTTTCCAGGCCTGGCTCCGCGCGCTTGGAGACCCCGGAGGGGGTACCCGTCCAGAACGCGTGGAACATTCAACACCTCCGGAGGTTCTATCCCTGAGCGAGGCCTAGCGCCTATGGAAAGGCCCGGTGCCTGTGAAGAAGGCCAATGCCTGTGAAGCTGCCGCATTTTGGGAAAGGCCTGGTGCTTGTGAAGAAGGCCAATGCGTGTGAAGCTGCCGCATTTTGGGAAAGGCCCGGTGCCTGTGAAGAAGGCCAACGCCTGTGAAGCTGCCATGTTTTGGGAAAGGCCCGGTGCCTGTGAAGAAGGCCAATGCCTGTGAAGCTGCCGCGTTTTGGGAAAGGCCCGGTGCCTGTGAAGAAGGCCATTGCCTGTGAAGCTCGCCGCCCGTGACACTCTCACGTAATAATGAGTGGGGCTGTACACGCCCCGGAGTCTCCGGAGTGCCGCCCTCTGGCCTCGGGGGCTCCCGCCCACGCCTAGTGGCAACACTTAGCTCCATGCTGGTGAGAAGACGTCGAAGACTAGAATAGGTGCCGGACGCGGCTTTTTCATTTGCTTTCTGCAGTTGGCTTGTTCGTTCCTGTTTGAAGTTTTACTGGAGCTGTTGCCGTCCCAGGCTTGTGATTCTTTGTCCTTTTCACTCACTTGCCTCGTTTTCTCTTGCAAATCTCGCGAGGGAGGTTCACGGGCGCCCTCGCGAGTGTTTTCTTCCCTGATCGTTTGAAGCTTTCCTGTCCGGGTCCGCTGCGGGAGCACCCCTCCTAGTTCGTGCCCCACGGGCATCGCGACACGAGCGTGGGACCTGGGCCGATTGCCCTCGCAACCAGACCGAAGGCTACTCCTCCTGCTAATCCTTGTAGGACATGAAGCGCACGGCGAGGCATCAGCCTCAGGAGGCGAGGACCGCGTCAAGCCCCACTGAGCTAAATAATCCCCGCACATGGGCATGCGGCGCGGAAACATAACGCAGAAATAGCGGAAGCAGCACAATGATTAACAGCAACAGTTCTAACACGCCCCCGTAGGGCCCTATACTACCTTCTTTTTCTGCGCAGGGAAAGAAGAAAAACAAAATGGGCATGACTTGCTCGGCACCAACTTGCGGCGAAAGCTCGAGCTCCCTCTGGGGGCTCAGGCGCATCCCTCCTCTCTCTTCACCGGGGCACGACGACGGGCTGACCTGCTACCTTCACCCAGGCGGGCGCGATGGCGCGGGGGCTGGTCGCGGCCACCGCTGGAGGAGTTGCTGCCTGAGAAGGAGTCGCCAAAGCTTGGCGAGCCCCAAGCGTCGCCGCCGTCTTCATCCTGGTCAGCACCGGGGCTGGGCAGGCGGCCGCGGTCATCGTCTTCGGGGCAGCACCCAACGCGGCGACCGTCTTCCCCGAACACCCTCACGTAGAGGGTGGCGTCGCCATCGAATTTGAAGTGCAGGGTGCACCGCTGGCTCAGGCCGCGCGCACGGGCAAACGTTTGCCAGCCGCAGGTCAGGACCGCATCCCCAGAAGTGGAGACCTCCAGCGAAGCCCAGGAGGCCCTGCTGCAGCAACCATCTGCCTGAAGCCAGAGGCCGCCCCGAGCGCCGGCCGGTAGTTCACCTACGAAGAAACGGCGGAGCTGGAGCTAGGTGCTGGACGGGTCCGCCAACCACACGACGAACTCCGGCAGCACCTACGCCGAGCGAAAGCGCGGCCTGGGGGGCCCCGCGGCCACGGCATGCCTCCCATCGGCAACCGGGCGCTCACCATCACGCAAGGAACCGCCTCCATGGCCACGGGAAGCCACTACGGGGACCGCGGGGTGCTTGTGAGGGCGGCCCCGGCCGCGCTTGGTCGGTGGGAAGTCTGGCCCTGCCGAGCAAGCTTTTCCTTTCTCCGCGGCCGAGAATCTCTTCGGTGGAGCCATGGGAATGACGAGTAGCCAAGAATAAGAAAAGGAGTAGCAGGAAGGGATACGCTAACGAGGCTCGCACAGTCCCATACTTATAGCTGGAGAAGGCCAACCGCCGACCACCACGATCGAGGTAATCATGACCCATTTCTCTGCATGCAGGGACTTGCCAAGTCGTGCGGTTTCCGAGGCGTCGTGGGGAAGAGCATACACCCACGACCAATCTGTCGCCACGCGGCGCCCAAGGCCGCAGGCTATTGCGGCCCGCGGCGCTTCGCGTTCGCCCCTTCGCTTGCTTCTCTGCTAGGCCCAGCCCGGGCGCGCCTCGGGCCCGGGGGCTACTGTCGGCATTCTGGGAACGGGGGTCCCCAGACTTACCTGCCTGCGGCCTGCGGCGTGGCTTGAGTGGGGGCCCAGTGCGTCCCAGCTTCATCAGCTCAAACTCAAGACCCTCGCGAGGGACCAAGCCCTGCGGGGCGGACGACAGGAAGCTTCCTCAGGAGCAGCCTCATCAGGCAGGCTCGCGAGGAGGTGGAGAGATCAAGGCAGGGGCACCTCACGAGGAGCCCGTGACGCAAGCCATGACGATCGATATCAGGCGGGCGCCAGGCAGGCACCGGCCTGTGCAGTGTCCTTGTTTCCCCTTCGGTGCAAAGGGAACAAGCATAGTTGTAGGATCGAAAGTATGTCTAGAGGGGGTGATTAGACTACTTGACCAAATAAAAATCTATCCTTTTCCCAATTTTAGTCTTTGGCAGATTTTAGCTATCTTAGCACACGTCAAGCAATCTTAACACAATTCAAGCAAGTATTCAAAGAGTCTATGAGCAGCGGAAAGTAAAGCATGCAACTTGCAAGAATGTAAAGGGAAGGGTTTGGAGAATTCAAACGCAATTGGAGACACAGATGTTTTTGTCGTGGTTCCGATAGATGGTGCTATCGTACATCCACGTTGATGGAGACTTCAACCCACGGTGGGTAACGATTGCGCGAGTCCACGGAGGGCTCCACCCACGAAGGGTCCATGAAGAAGCAACCTTGTCTATCCCATCATGGCCATCGCCCACGAAGGACTTGCCTCACTAGCGGTAGATCTTCACGAAGTAGGCGATCTCCTTGCCCTTACAAACTCCTTGGTTCAACACCACAATCTTTG
The DNA here is from genome assembly GCF_056163025.1 of Triticum urartu. NCBI lineage: Eukaryota > Viridiplantae > Streptophyta > Magnoliopsida > Poales > Poaceae > Triticum > Triticum urartu. The sequence continues at coordinate 382,600,224 of NC_141877.1, forward strand.
TCGGAGGCTCCCAAGTGACACCTAGCCAATCTAGGAGACACCACTCTCCAAGAAGTAACAAATGGTGTGTTTATGATGAACTCATTGCTCTTGTGCTTCAAATGATAGTCTCCCCAACACTCAACTCTATCTCACAGGATATTGATTTGGTGGAAAGATGATTTGAGTGGAAAGCAACTTGGGGAAGGCTAGAGATCAAGATTCATATGGTAGGAATGGAATATCTTGGTCTCAACACAAGTGTAGGTGGTTCTCTCAGAAAATATAGGTTGGAAGTGTAGGTATGTTCTGATGGCTCTCTCCTCGAATGAAGAGTGGGTGCAGGGGTATATATAGCCTCCACACAAAAACTAACCGTTACACATAATTTACCAATCTCGGTGAGACCGAAGTGAAAAACTCGGTCGGACCAATTTAGAAAACCTAGTGACCGTTAGGATTTTCGGTGGGACTGAGATGCAACTTGGTAGGACCGATATGGTTAGGTTTAGGGCATAACGTAATCTCGGTGTGACCGACTACACAAACTCGGTGGGACCGATTTTGGTAATAAGCTAACCAGAGAGTTGGTCAGGTAAACTCGGTGGGACCGATCGCTCATTTCGGTGGGACCGAAATGTTACGAAAGAGAAACAGAGAGTTTACATTGCAATCTCGGTGGGACCGATCGCTCATCTCGGTAGGACCGAAACGTTATGAAGGGAAACCGAGAGATTACAACCCCATCTCGGTGTGACCAAAATCCCTATCAGTGAGACTGATTTGCCTAGGGTTTGTGACAGTGGCTATGACATTTGAAACTCAGTGGCTCCGGATAGAAAGAATCGGTAGGGCCGAGTTTGACTTTTGGTTTAGGTCATATGTGGATGTGGGAAGGTAGTTGAGGGTTTTGGAGCATATCACTAAGCACTATGAAGCAAGAACCTCATTAAACAACACCTCATCCCTCCTTGATAGTATTGGCTTTTCCTATAGACTCAATGTGATCTTGGATCACTAAAAATATAAAATGTAGAGTCTTGAGCTTTGAGCTTGAGCCAATCTTTTTGTCCTTAATATTAGGAGGGGTCCACATTCCTCATCCATGCCATGCCATTCAATGAGCTTTTCCTGAAATATTAATCTTGGAATAGCATTAGCTCAATGAGCTATATGTTGTTAGGAATTACCAAAACCACCTAGGGATAGTTGCTCTTTCAATCTCCCCCTTTTTGGTAATTGATGACAACATATAGATCAAAGCTTCGACAAATGATAATAAGAGTGAAAAACATTGTCACTTTGAGAAGTATGTGAAAGGCAAGAGCTCCCCCTAAATTTGTGCATAGTTTATGATTTGCTTTGGACTGGAAATGCACAGAGAATTAGGCTCATGGGTTACTCTTCCATGTCACATACATCTTGGTGGAGTGCTCAAAATGATAATAATTAAATACATGCACTCATCACCAAGCAAAGTGAATGATCAAATAGGGATAAAATGATAATATCATCCAACAAGCATTAAGGTAGCATATGATCAAACACATGATCATCCAAGTATCACATAGACAAAAGGTATCCCAAACAAGCAAAGCAAATAAAGTTCAACCACCAAAGCAAGAGAGAATAAAAAGCAACGCTCTCTCTCGAAGCCTATGATCTATACATTTTTCTCCTCCTTTGGCAACAAGTTACCAAAAAGTTTCTAGAAAATGCATAGCACTAAATCGTCTCTCAGGCTTGGTCTTCAGGTGGTGGTGTCCGGATAACTCCAAGAATGAAGGCTTCAGTCGAAGTAGATGGAGCTGATGGGGTAGGTGCTGGAGCTGGTGGCACAGAAGCTGTAGCTGGTGCAGATGACGTGACTCTGGTGTCTGGAACAGGCACTGCAGCAGACCTCTGAGCTCTAGGCACTCTAGCAAATGCATCAGTGGTTGTCTTGCCCTTCCTCTCCTGCATATCATCTTGAAGTTGCTCCACAACAGACTGAATCTCAGTTACATTCACATCCAAGTCATAGAATTTTTGCTCCACGATTCTTTCCAGGCTCTCCTGGTTTTGAGTCAGGGTGGCCAGTCCCTTCTCAATCCTCAGAGTGGATGCAATCAGGTAGCCAAGCTGATCTTGCTTGCTCTTCAGGAGATACTGAGATGCTTCTTTAGTAGTTGGCATCCTTGCAGCCTTTTCAGCTTTTGCCTTCTCCTTCTTGGCTTGTGCGTGCACAGAAGATGGTTCATCCTCATTTATAACCACAGTGTTGTCCTTGAAGTCTGGATAAATAGGCATGTGCTCCTTGTCCAGCAGATATGTACCAGTGCCCATCTTGGAGTTGATCAGCTCCTGGATCTGTGGGGCATACCCACAACTCCTCTTCTGATCTACAGCTGTCCTATTGATAGTTTCAACTATTAGGCTCATGACTTTGAACTTTTGTGGGACATCAAAGATGTGAAGCAAGTTAATTGCATGGCCTCTGATCATCTTGTGATCACCTGACTTTGGCAAGAGAGTGTGCCTGAGGATCCAGTTGATGGTTGGCAAGCCTAACAGAAGGTAATGTACATATCCGAACTTATGTGTCTCAAGAGCAGCATCTGGGATCTCCTTGTACATGTGTGCCATTGTGTTGTGATCCTTCTTCCTGTTAGCATAGACATCCAAGTCATCTTGACTCTCTTTTGGGTCATTGATCAACTTCGCCCATTCAGCAATCGTGGACTGGTACCTCGTACCTTCAGACATCCAGACAATCCTTCCATCTGGGTAGAAATGAGCTGTGGAGTAGAACTGCATGATGGGCTCATCATTCCATTTTGTGAGCTTCTGAGCCACAAACTCATCGACTCCACAAGCCTTGAAACTGTCATGTACACCTGGATAGTGATCCTCATCCTCCTTGATGTAGTCCCAGTCGACCCATCTCATGTCACACACTATGGGCTTCTTGTCAAGCAAGATGGTCTCATAGAAGTCCTGTTGTTCCTTTGTATGGAACCTGTAATCCACAGCAGTCCTCCTCCTGGTCGCATATGGATCTGACTCTCTCCATAGCCTCAGACCTGAGTCCTTCCTGATCTTCATGTTCTCAGCAACTGGATGAGCATCATTGTGATCTGGGATTTTTGGCTTCAGCTTCCTCAAGACATGTGACTCATCATCTTCTTCTTCCATTTCAGCTTCAGGCACTAGGGCCTTGTTCTTTTCCTCAGCAGGGATGTTCCTGGTGCTCCTCTTTGGTTTTGGCTTTGGAGCTGGAGCTGCAGCCTTTGGAGCAGTGTTAGGCTTAGATGGAACAGCCCCTGCCCTGATGGCATCACCCATAAGCTTCTGAGCTTTGGGTGCTGGTGCAGCATCTTATTCTTCTTCCTCTTCAGAATCTCTCATGATAGAGGATCTTCCAAGCACTCTAGCAGTGGTCTTTTTGACCCTCTCCTTCCTCTTATTCCCTTCTGCAGCAGCCTCTTTGGGTTCAGATTCCAAAGGGACTTGAGTAGATGCTCTGGCCTTAGACATTGGAATTCTCTTTGCAAGAACCTTTTGCTTCATGCCTAGCTTGGTGGCAGCAGCAGTGCTATACTCCTTCTTAACCACTTTCTTCTTCGAAGTGGCCTCATCCTCAACTGCCACATAGTCTTCATCCTCAGATTCAGAGGTCTTCTTCTTTCTGGCCCTGGTGGCAGCTTTGGGTAAGTTGCTTGGGGTGCTCCTGCTACCATCATCTGAACTGCTAGAGGGACTAGTGCCCTCACTCAGGTGAACCTGCTCCTCTGACCTGTTCTGGCTATCACTCTAATCAGACATATTGCAAACACTGACAGCAGACCCTGTGAATAGATATAGATGAGATAGAGTGGATGAGCATCACAAAATGCAAAGGTTTTTGCAAAAGAATGAGTCAAAAACTTAGTTTTAGTTTTCCACAGAAAGCATTTTGGATCAACCGATTTGTAAACTCGGCGATACTGAAGCAACTGTTGGAACCTAAACTAGTGAACTCGGTCAGACCGAGTCACAGTTCGGTGGCACCGAGACTGCTATGGTTTCACAAAGTCCTGAACTCGGTCACACTAATTTGCAATTCTTGGTCAGACCGAGAACCACATGTGCAATGGCCTGAGCCGACTCGGTGGTACCGAGTTCCACACCTCGGTGGGTCCGAGATAGTTTCGGCGGAAACCTAACCCTAAATTTTCAATTCACGACTAAACTATGGAGTGTTTTGACTGGATAGAATGATCTCAATCGTGGCAAGATACATGGCAAAGCAATGTCCTGGGGAATCGGAGAAAGAACAGCACAGTGATCGAGTTCATACCCAAGTTCGGCGATGAACTCGCTACGGCGGTAACGGCGGGGATGATTACCATTGACGGCAGCGGAGACCAGCGGCAGGAGGCGGCTGGCGATGAGGAAGACGATCCGGAGACCCTGGAGGCAGATCGGGCTAAGCACGGGTCGAGGAGGTTCGGAAAGTTTTCCAAAATTTGACCCGTGGGTATATATAGCCCGACCCTGTCGGTGTGACCGAGTGGAACAACTCGGTGGCACCGAGATTCATAACTGCAAGCAGTTACTGAAACTCGGTGTGACCGAAAGGTTCGAATCGGTTGCACCGAGGTAGAAAACCTAGATCGACTTAGTGATCTCAGTATGACCGAAATGGGTGAATCGGTCAGACCGAAACGCACAAAGAAGTTTTGGAAGTTTAAGTCTATGACGAATCGGGGACTCCGAGTGCTCCTCACACAGAGTGGTTCGAATCTGACTTGATCAAATTTTGCGATGCAGCATGAATAGAGTTTGAGACGAGAAAATCATAGATAGCTAGAGAAGGTTCTTAGGCATTCTTGTCCATCCACTTGGCCAAAAGAAAAGGAAACTAATCAATGAAAACAACAAGTGGATGTCCTCGAATAATTAAATTATGCCACCAACATGCTCACACAATAAAATGGCAAATGAAATATGTGGCAAAGCATGCACAAACAATTCTAGCATCTATCAAGCAATTGGCGATGAATAGGTCATCTATATATGAGTATATTGACTTAGGAGTCAAATGAGAACATTTGATCATAGGTCAAACTCATCGTTTAAGCACAAGTGGGGCTACCACTTTTACATAAAGCGTTGTTGTGTTCACACCATTAGAGTTGCTTTATCTCAATTGTTAGAGTAAAGCTCCCCCTAGATGTGAGACCCCCCCTAAGAGGGATGAACTAACCTTGGGTTTTGTCGATGATGACTTCATGTAGGTGTTGAAGATGTGGATGCTCTATGTTGATGTAGATCATTTGAAGCTATCCTTTGGAGTGAGTTGCACTTTCAATACCTACACGGGTTAGTCCCACAAGGAACAAACAAGGATATCCATAGACATAGAGTGATGCACACACAAGATGATGTCTATGAAAGCTTTAGATTACCTTGTCCCTTGTCTTACCAACAAGAGGGTTTGTGACTCCTTGAACTAGTGCAAGATGTGGAAGTTGATTGTACTTGTTCTTGCCAAAATGATAAGAGTGAAGTATATTGGCGGAGTCACTCTCAAGAACTCTCTAGTTCTTCTTCTTCGGGATCCACACCATCTTGATGGGAATCCTCGGAGTTATAGTTGTACTTGATGAAGTGGAACTTGTTGTAGTCTTGGGAACCCACTTGACCAAGGCCTTAGGAGCTTCTTCAAATGCATCAATTTCCTCTTGAAGCTTGTCCTTGACTTTTTGCTTGTGGTCTTGTGGTGGAAGATCATCTTGAGCTTGTGTCCCTTTGGATGAAGTAGGATCATACTTCTCTTGTTGAGGAACAAACTTTGTCTTGGGGTATTGATCTTCTTCCCACTCAACTCCATTGGCATTGAACTTTCGTTCAAAACCAATACCTTGATTCTTCCGGTGCCTTCCTTGCTTGCGTACAATTTCCTCGAATTGCTTACTCCCGGCAAGGCTCTTGTAAACACCTTTCTCTATAATTCCCTTCAATAAGCTATTTTCTTGCTCAAGTGTAACTTGGCTAAGAGAGCCATTAGTGGAATCAAGAGAACTACTAGAAGCAACAACATTGGATTTAGCACGATTATTGTTACTACTAGAAGAAGAATCTTTCTTGTTCTTGTTACTAGACTTGACTTGAGGCATGTAAGTGGATAAGAGTAAACGCTTGGCAATGTAAGAAGAACTTTTCTTGTGAAGATCATCATTGATTGCCTTTAAGAACTCGTGCTCTTGCTCAAGATTGAGCTTCTAAAAATGTAATTTCTCATGAGTCCTTAAAAGTTCTCGATGATCTCCTAAGATAGTTTCATGAGCTAACTTAAGAGTGTTTAGTTCTTTAGTTAGAGACTCAATCTTCTCCTTATCATTGTCATTCGTTTCATTATAGTATTCATCACTATAGTTGTCAACAAGTAACTCATCATCACCTAACAAGTCATCTTCATCACTATTGAAATCAACATACTTGGGGTGTGATACCTTTGGACCTTTGGCCATGAAGCATCTTCCAATTCCTTCATTTGGTGAATCAAATATGTCATAGGAATTGGTTGACACAAGTGTTAGTCCGCAACACCTTCATCTTGAGTATATTCAGAGTCGGAGTGATAGCTTCTCTCGGAATTGTCGGAGTCAGAACCGGATACCCATTCACCAACATGAGCTTGATGTCTTTGTTTTGCGTAGCTCCTTGATGACTTGTCCTTCCTTTCCGAATCCTTGCTTCTCCGAGAGTGTCTTCGTTCATATCGATCATCCCTACTCCTTCTCTCCCTTGATGGTGATTCTTCTCTTCTACTTCTTCTTTTGGGAGAATCTTCTCTTCTCTTGTGGGGAGCCGTACACTCATTGGAGTAGTGTCCGGGTCTTCCACAATTGTAGCAGTTTTGCTCTCGACTAGAAGATCTTTTGTCATTGTAGGACCTTGACTTGGAACTTATTTCCTTGCTTCTACTCTTGTAGAACTTGTTGAAGTTCTTCACCATTAGGCTCAATTCTTCATTGAAGGTTTGTTTCTCACTTGATGATGTGGGAGCTTCGCATGAGGCTTTGTAAGCACCACTTGACTTGTTATGGAGCTCCTCCTTATCCTTGAGTGACATCTCATGAGCAACAATTCTTCCAATGACATCCGTTGGCTTGAGATCTTTGTAATTTGGCATCATATGGATCAATGTGCATACGGTTTCGTATTTTCCATCCAAGGCTCTTAGGATCTTCTTGATGATGAATTTGTCGGTCATCTCTTCACTTCCTAAGCCGACAATCTCATTTGTGATAAGAGCAAGCCTAGAGTACATTTCAGCAACACCTTCACCATCCTTCATTTTGAACTTGTCAAGTTGACTTTGAAGCACATCCAACTTGGATTCATTGACGGAGTCGGTACCTTCATGCATATCAATCAAAGTATCCCAAATTTCCTTTGCATTCTCAAGACGGCTGATTTTGTTGAATTCCTCGGCGCACAATCCGTTGAAGAGGATATCACAAGCTTGAGCATTGTATTGTAGCATCTTCAACTCATCTGCAGTAGCTTCAAGATTCGGTTCTCTCCCATCGAAGAATTCACCTTGCAAGCCAACACACACAATAGCCCAAACGGCGGGGTTATGTCCAAGAATATGCATTTTCATCTTATGCTTCCAACTAGCAAAATATGTACCATCAAATTAAGGACCTCTATGGTGATAATTTCCCTCGCTAGACGCCATACTCTCCTAGGTTGTGAAACCAAGGCTATGACCACCAAAAGCTAAGGAAATCAAAGCAAATGGAGACCAAAGCTCTGATACCACTTGTAGGATCGAAAGTATGTCTAGAGGGGGGTGATTAGACTACTTGACCAAATAAAAATCTATCCTTTTCCCAATTTTAGTCTTTGGCAGACTTTAGCTATCTTAGCACACGTCAAGCAATCTTAACACAATTCAAGCAAGTACGCAAAGAGTCTATGAGCAGCGGATAGTAAAGCATGCAACTTGCAAGAATGTAAAGGGAAGGGTTTGGAGAATTCAAATGCAATTAGAGACACAGATGTTTTTGTCGTGTTTTCGATAGGTGGTGCTATCGTACACCCACGTTGATGGAGACTTCAACCGACGGAGGGTAACGGTTGCGCGAGTCCACGGAGGGCTCCACCCCTGAAGGGTCCACGAAGAAGCAACCTTGTCTATCCCATCATGGCTATCGCCCACGAAGGACTTGCCTCACTAGCGGTAGATCTTCACGAAGTAGGCGATCTCCTTGCCCTTACAAACTCCTTGGTTCAACTCCACAATCTTTATCGGAGGCTCCCAAGTGACACCTAGACAATCTAGGAGACACCACTCTCCAAGAAGTAACAAATGGTGTGTTGATGGTGAACTCCTTGCTCTTGTGCTTCAAATGATAGTCTCCCCAACACTCAACTCTCTTTCACAGGATATGGATTTGGTGAAAAGATGATTTGAGTGGAAAGCAACTTGGGGAAGGCTAGAGATCAAGATTCATATGGTAGGAATGGAATATCTTGGTCTCAACACAGGTGTAGGTGGTTCTCTCTTAGAAAATATAGGTTGGAAGTGTAGGTATGTTCTGATGGCTCTCTCCTTGAATGAAGAGTGGGTGGAGGGGTATATATAGACTCCACACAAAAACTAACCGTTACACATAATTTACCAATCTCGGTGAGACCGAAGTGAAAAACTCGGTCGGACCGATTTAGCAAACCTAGTGACCGTTAGGATTTTCGGTGGGACTGGGATGCAACTCGGTAGGACCGATATGGTTAGGGTTAGGGCATAACGTAATCTCGGTTTGACCGATTACACAAAATCGGTGGGACCGATTTTGGTAATAAGCTAACCAGAGAGTTGGTCAGGTAAACTCGGTGGCACCGATCGCTCATTTCGGTGGGACCGAAATGTTGCGAAAGAGAAACAGAGAGTTTACATTGCAATCTCGGTGGGACCAATCACTCATCTCGGTAGGACCGAAATGTTACAAAGGGGAACAGAGAGATCACAACCCCATCTCGGTGTGACCGAAATCCCTATCGGTGAGACCGATTTGCCTAGGGTTTGTGATAGTGGCTATGACATTTGAAACTCGGTGGCGCCGGATAGAAAGAATCGGTAGGGCCGAGTTTGACTTTTGGTTTAGGTCATATGTGGATGTGGGAAGGTAGTTGAGGGTTTTGGAGCATATCACTAAGCACTATGAAGCAAGAACCTCCTTAAACAACACCTCATCCCTCCTTGATAGTATTGACTTTTCCTATAGACTCAATGTGATCTTGGATCACTAAAAATATAAAATGTAGAGTCTTGAGCTTTGAGCTTGAGCCAATCTTTTTATCCTTAATATTTTGAGGGGTCCACATTCCTCATCCATGCCATTCCATTCATTGAGATTTTCCTGAAATATTAATCTTGGAATAGCATTAGCTCAATGAGCTATATGTTGTTAGGAATTACCAAAACCACCTAGGGATAGTTGCTCTTTCAACATTCCAAGGCATCGGGCAAAGGTTACCATTCCGGTGCAACAAGACCAAGACCAGCAGAGCAGCAGGACGGAGGTCATCGTGGAGCCCAAGACGGCGTCATCACCAGTGCTTTTGGCATCCGAAGACCACCTTTGGTTAGGATAACTTGTACGGGATGTTCCCCTTCAAAATGGCCAATTGTTGGCGCCCTTCCCGCTCACATTTTGGGAAGAGGACCAGTGCCTCTATAAGTAGGACTAGCCACCATAGAGGGAAGGGGATCCCGGACCAAGTAGAACATACCACACCAGCTCAAGAACACCTCTCGCGTGGTCGTTCTTCCCCCTGTATTGTTCATCATCAGCCCCTGAGGCAATCCACCACACCACACACTGGAGTAGGGTATTACACCACATCGGTGGCCCGAACCAGTATAAACCTCGTGTCCTCCGTGTGTTCTTCTTTCCAGCCTAGATTTCTTGCGAGCCATAGAAGCGCGAGTCGGTAGTGGAAAGATCCCGTGTGCACCCCAGAGTTCGAACCTTATGGGTCTACCGGAACCCGAAATCCGACACATTGGTTCGCCGACATTTGGCGTGGCCAAGATTGGGTTGGTGGCCAATACGGCTTTTATTTCTTCCAATCCGGCCGTGGCCGCATCCGTCCACTCGAAGTGTTCGGTGCGTCGAAGAAGGCGATAAAGAGGTAGTGCATTTTCTCCTAATCGGGAGATAAAGCGGCTTAAGGCAGCCACGCATCCAGTTAACTTCTGGATTTGCTTGAGGTTTGTTGGGATAGCCAACAGTGACAAAGCTCAGATTTTAGCCGGATTTGCTTCAATTCCTCTATTGGATATGATGAATCCCAAGAGCTTTCCGGCGGGCACGCCGAAAACGCATTTTTCCAGATTGAGCTTGATGTCATATGTTCGAAGATTGTCGAACGTGAGCCTCAAGTCGTCTATTAAGGATTCGACGTGTCTTGTTTTAATGACCACATCATCTACGTATGCCTCCACTGTTTTGCCGATTTGTGTTTCCAGGCATGTCTGAATCATGCGTTGATAGGTTGCACCGGCGTTTTTGAGCCCGAAAGGCATGGTGTTAAAACAGAAGGGGCTGTATGGAGTGATGAATGCCGTTGCGGCTTGATCGGGAACCACAATGAGTCGTGTCCTGTGGTAGCATCGATAATCTGATCGATGCAGGGGAGGGGGAAGGGATCCTTGGGGCAAGCCTTGTTAAGGTCCTTGAAATCAACACATAGGCGCCAGGATTTGTCCTTCTTTGGTACCATCACCAGGTTTGCTAGCCAGTCTAGATGTTTTATTTCTCAAATGAATCCAGCCTCGAGTAACTTGGCTAGATCTTCTCCCATGGCTTGTCGCTTAGGCTCAGAGAAACACCGCAGAGTCTGCTTGACCGGCTTGAACCCCTTTAGAATATCAAGGCTATGCTCGGCCAGCCTGTGTGGGATTCCTGGCATGTCTGAAGGTTGCGAGGCGAAGATGTCGCAATTCTCGCGCAAGAACTCCCGTAGTGAGGCGTCTGTTGTGGGGTTCAGCTGTGCCCCAATGGATGCTGTTTTTGTAGGGTCCGTTGGATGGACCTGGAATTTGACTATTTCGTCTGCTGGTTTAAAAGAGGTAGACTTGGGTCTTTTGTCGAGTATCACGTCGTCCCTGTCCACTTTGGAGTGCAGCGCAGTTAGTTCTTCGGCCGCAAGGTCTTCGGATAACGCCTCGAGGGCTAGCGCGACGGTTTTATTTTCGGTGCGGAGTGCTACGTCCAGATCACTAGCCAGAGTGATTATTCCATTGGGCCCGGGCATTTTGAGCTTCACGTAATGGGGTATAGCTTGGAAGATCGCGAATGCCTCCCGCCCTAAAAGGGCATGGTATCCGCTACTGAACGGGGCCACTTGGAATGTGATTTCTATGGACCTATAATTCTTTGGCGTGCTGAATACCACGTCTAGTGTGATTTTTCCCACACATCATCCCTCCCGACTAGGGATGATTCCTCTGAAGGTCATGCCGCTTTGCTCAATGCGGCTCTTGTCTATTTCCATCTTGCTAAGAGTTTCCTCGTAGATGAGGTTTAATCCGCTGCCGCCGTCCACGAGCACTTTAGTAAGCCGGAAGCCGTCCACAATTGGACTAAGGACCAAAGCGACTGGCGCTTGGGCTGTTCGGAATTGAGGTTCGTCACTGGCATTGAATGTTATGGCTGTGTCGTTCCATGGATTTATTGCTGCAACGTGGCAGACTTCGGCAAGGCTGCGGAGTGTTCGCTTGTGCCTATTATTTGAGGCGAAGGTCTTGAAGACTGTCAATACTGTATTGTTACTTTCCACATGATGGTGCTCTGTTGTATTGTTGGTGAGGATATCCTCACCGCTGTAGGCCACCTATCGGAGTATCCAACATGCTCTAAGGCTATGTGTTGGCATGGTATCCGCTGTACTGTGAATTTTGCATGGCCCATTGAGCCATCCCTCCAATACAGTTCCACGGCCTGTAGTGGGCTTTGGTTTCTTTGTAATTGGATCGGGTGACTTACGAGAGTACACCTTGTCGGTGTCAAAACCGGCGGATCTCAGGTAGGGGCCCCCGAACTGTGCGTCTAAGGCAGATGGTAACAGGAGGTAGGGGACACGATGTTTTACCTTGGTTCGAGCCCTCTTGATGGAGGTAAAACCCTACGTCCTGCTTGATTTATTCTTGATGACATGAGTATTACAAGAGTTGATCTACCACGAGATCGGAGAGGGAAACCCTAGAAGCTAGCCTATGGTATGATTATATGTTGTCCTACGGACTAAAACCCTCCGGTTTATATAGACACCGGAGGGGGCTAGGGTTACACAAGGTCGGTTACAAAGGAGGACATATACATATCCGTATTGCCTAGCTTGCCTTCCATGCCAAGTAGAGTCCCATTCGGACACGAGACGAAGTCTACAATCTTGTTCCTTCATAGTCCAACACTCCGGCCGAGGGATATAACCCGGCTATCCGGATACCCCTAATCCAGGACTCCCTCAGTAGCCCCCGAACCAGGCTTCAATGACGATCAGTCCAGCGCGAAGTGTTGTCTTCGGCATTGCAAGGCGGGTTCTTCTCCATATCTTGACAGTTTGCGAAGCAGTGTCCGGTCCCATAAATGATTGGACCTCTTGGCTTCTATGCCCAATAAGGGCTATCTCCCACGCGTCGAATGAATACGGGGCGCCAGGGCGTTTTTACATTCGCGCCCCTAGCCAGATAAATAAATTGTCTATTAAAAGGAAGGGGATTTTCAGATCCGATCCATACCATCCTCCCCCAGCGAGAATCCATCACAGAGCACATCGGAAAGATCCATTCCAGCATGGCCGACCTCCGCAGCTCCTCCTCCCGCCCCCGTAGCCCTAAGCCCAGTGATTGGGAGAGGTGTTCAGTCCCACACAGTCAATTAATTGAACTGCAGACTAAGGGATTTCTCCCTCCAGCATACATGGTGCCCGTTCGAGCCGGGCTTGCCACCTACAATGGCGGGGAGCAAGCGGAGAGCTTTCCCTGTCCCTCTATGGGGGAGCGGGTCTGCCTTATTCCTTATTTATTGAGGGGACTCGGATTTCCAATTTATACGTTCCTCCGTGGGCTCCTGGAGTTCTACGGCCTCCAACTACACAATTTCACCCCTGCCTCCATTCTACACATCGCCGGCTATGTTGCTCTCTGCGAGTTGTTCCTGGGCTGCGAGGCTCATTTCGAGCCGTGGAAAAGGCTATTTTGCCTCGTCCCTCGCACACAGAGGGGGTCACTTTATCAAGTGGGCGGAGCCGAAATATGGCGCATCGCCGGAACCGGATACCTGTCCGGTACCCCGAAGAAGTCGTCCGAAGACTGGCCTTCGGAATGGTTTTATATGGAGGACGTCCCCCTTCCGGACCCTGTTTGGCGGGGTCTTCCTGAATTCAGCAATGCTCCTCTGAAGAAACGCCGAAGTTGGCACCCATGGAGCCCCCAGGAGGAAGACAATGGAGAAGTCCTTTACCTAATGAACCGGATTAAAGCACTGGCTCAATCAGGATTCACAGTAATCGAAGTTATGTCGATTTGCATAATGCAGGGAGTGCAACCACTTCAATACCGTGGGCATCCCTTGTGGTGTTTTAACGGGGTGCATGATGCCACCCGCTGCGGGCGTAAGGGTCCGGACAATGCTGCCGCTTTAGCAAAAATTCTGTCTGAATTGTTCAAGGGAGAGGAAGAGGACTTCATCCGCATCAAGCCACGGGATGGATTCTCCATGTACAATCCTCCAAGCTGGGTAAGTTATATCCCCTTACTCCCATTCTTCCCGTATTCTTTGTCGTAAGTATTCACCTTGCCATTATGCGGCAGGAACTGCGAAAAGCCATAAAGGAGGTCAGTAGCCCCTCTCCACAACCGGAGGACCCTGACCGGGCCCTCGACTCCGGACTCGAAGAAGATCCGGTCGTATTCGTGGAGCCGATAGACTGGCAGTTCTATCAGCTAAGCTGCGATGATGCCATGGTGGCCATTACGGCCGACTATCCCGGACTGCTTCCTGCATTGCACGTAAGAAAAACCAAAAATCCCAACTCCAAAAACTAGGATCCCCTTTTAGACACTTCACCTACCATATACATATGGCGGTTTTACAGGGAAGGCATTCGGGACGCCCTGCCGAACCCGCAGTAATTCGCCAATAAGAGGCACCGAGGCCAGGTAGGCCAAAAAGGAAGGCGGTCAGGACGGAGATGCCAGCCCAAAGGTATAACGGAAACCCCGCTCCGTGGCTGTCGTCTTTCTCGAAATGTAATGACGCCCGTGTTTCTTTAACAAAAAAACGCTCGCTGGAATATGGTCGGCGATGTTGCCAATCACGCTTCCACCAGTCGGGCGCCAGGACCGGACATAGAGGTGGAAGCCGACATGGGGCGGGCGCAGGATAATCCTCCTACAGAGGTTGCGGATAGATTATCCGCCACAAATTCAGAAGTGGAAAGCGCCATGAATCATAGGCGCCGCCGGGCCGTACTCCGCGACGCTTGTTTCTCACCAGAGGCATTTGATGCCTTCAATTCTGGACAGGCGTACCTCCGTGCTGCTCAAGATGGTCTAGCCAGAGACACGGACCGGTATGTAAAGGATGTATGGGTAAGTAAATCTAACGATTATATGTATCAGTAGCCCCTGAGACTTGAAACAGTTAGCAGAACAGATTTAAGGATTATCTTTATTGTGTAGGTTCTTACAGAGAAGAATACTCGGCTGTCACAGGAGCTGGAGGAATGCAAGACCCAACTGCGGGCCGCTGTTGCCGCATTGAAGGAACCGAAAAAGTCCCCCACTGGTAACATTTTAAAGAATGATGGTTACCATATAGTGTGCGGCGTCGCTGCAGATCTAACAATAGATGTTGCAGATGAATCCGGAAAAAATCTGGAGGACCAGCATGTCGTGCAACAGCTACAGGCTGGCGAACGCGTGCTGACTGAGGTCAGGCGGGAGAAAAACAATCTCCAAGATGCCAATACCAAGCTGAGCGTGGAACTAAAAGACGTTCGAGCCCAGCTTGCAGACTCCAAGAAGGAGAATAAGCGGCTTCGACGCGGCATTTTCAGTAAGTGCTTGAACGAATCCTTTTGAAGGAGTTCGGCGAAGAAGCCGACTAACAGCGTTATGTCTGTAGGTATGCTGACGGGTCGTCCCGCGGAGGAAATGCCCGGGTCTGCGGGTGATCTTCTATCCGAGCTCTCACAACTGCACGAACAAGTTCGGCAGGTGATGCAAGGTGTTGCCCAGGCCCTATGGCCATCCGTCTCCTTGCCAGAAGGCATTGCAGAGCTTACAGAGAAGCTCAAGCGAGCACGGCGGCGCTTCCGATTATGGAAGATATCGGCCTGCCGTCAAGGTGCCAGGGAAGCCTGGGCCATGGTGAAGACGCGGTATACCAAGGCTGACCCAAATCACATGGGCGAGGTCGGACCTGTGGGGCCCGACGGGAAGGAGATTCCCGTTAGCTTAGTTTATGGGCAAGTAGAATTAGCCGCAAAGTATTCCCAACAGGATTGTAGGCTAGACCGCCTGTTGGATGGTATAGAAGAGGAATTTAGTCAGTCTGCATGACTATGTAATTAAAGTGACATGTATAATGCCTTCTAGCCGGATTGTAGATCATTTGTCATGGTGGACCTTTTCGCTTCAACCTCGGGACCCGATAGTCCGGAGTGTATCCAAATACCCGCTCAGTTATATAAGAACCGGGTTATGAGTGGAGACCAGACGTAGGGGTCATTAGTGCTTGAACAGACAAGTGCCCAACTAGTTATGTTATATTACATGGGTAGTAAGAAACATCTTCCAGGGAGAATAGTTCCGTTAAGGGTTCCTTTCCCTGGGTACGCATGCCCTAAAGTGCATGTCTGGACTGCGATAGGAAACGCAGGAAAAAACATCTGGGGGCACATATGGAAAATAAATAAAAATCATCTTTTGTTCACCGACCGAATATTCCCTTAAGAATGCTAGCTTTCGGCTTCACCCAGTCTGAGGTACACATCCGGGTGACCCGACAGTAACAATCGCAGAGGTGCTCCCCTTATGCCCTAGCCGAATTAACAGGAACGTAGGGCAGAAATACAAGAGCCAGGCAACCCAGCTTGGCCAAAACTTAAGTCATATCGATGCATATAATGGCGAAAAAATGTACACGCGGAAGTATAACACATGTGTGGGGCATGAGGCCCAGATAAATAATTAAGCTTCTGTGAAAGAAGCCCCCAGGTATGATGACCGCGGCTAGCGCATCTATAATGTGCAAGCGAGGCACAAGTTGGCCCTTGAAGGCCTTGAGAAAGAATAAAAGAAATAAAGAAAGAAAAACAAGACAGATAATGCAAAAAATGGACAGAGGAAGGAGACGAACATAGAGTCTGGCGCTAGGCATAGAATGTTCAGAGCCTGGCCGCGTTCCATGGGTTCGGCTCGAGTCGATTAGTCGATGCATCCCGCAGACGGTATGCTCCACCAGTCAGAACTTGGTTGATAATGAAGGGACCTTCCCATTTGGGCTCGAGCTAGTTCTTTTTCTTATCCGGCAGGCGTAGAACTAGTTCGCCAACGTTACAAGTTTTGGCCCGTACTTCTCTGCTTTGGTATCTGCGAGCCTGTTGCTGATAAAATGCGGAACGGGCTTTTGCCACGTCGCGCTCCTCCTCCAGGGTGTCCAGACTATCCTGCCGATCGAGCTCGGCTTCTCTTTCTTCGTACATGCGCACTCGAGGTGAGTCATGAATTATGTCACAGGGGAAGACTGCCTCTGCACCGTACACCATAAAGAAGGGTGTATATCCGGTACTATGATTCGGCGTGGTCCGCAGCCCCCAGAGTACGGAGTCGAGCTCCTCTACCCAGTGCGTGTTAGACTCCGTTAAGGACCGCACTAATCTGGGTTTAATGCCGCTCATTATAAGGCCGTTTGCTCGCTCAACTTGGTCGTTGGTTTGTGGATGATAGACTAAAGCATAATCAAGCTTGATGCCCATTTTGCTGCACCAAAGTTTTACCTCATCGGCCGTGAAGTTTGTGCTGTTGTCAGTGATGATGCTGTGGGGGACGCCATAACGGTGTACAACCCTGTATATGAAGTCTATCACCGGTCCAGATTCGGCTGTTTTAACAGGTTTGGCTTCTATCCATTTGGTGAATTTATCCACCATGACCAGTAAGTATTTTTTCTTGTGGGTTCCCCCTTTAAGGGGTCCAACCATGTCAAGCCCCCGGACCGCGAAGGGCCATGTAATGGGGATTGTTTGGAGGGTGGTGGGTGGCATGTGGCTTTGATTTGCAAAAAGCTGGCAACCGGCGCAGCGTTGGACCAAGTCCTGTGCATCTGCCCAGGCCGTCGACCAATAGAATCCTGTACGGAAGGCCTTGCTTACAAGAGCCCGGGCTGCGGCGTGGTGGCCGCCGAGTCCGGCATGAATTTCTGCCAAAAGGTTCCGCCCTTCCTCTTCGGAGATGCACCTTTGAAGGACTCCGGTAGTGCTTTTTTTATACAATTCTCCCTCATGGACCCTGTAGGCCTTAGATCGCCGCACTATACAGCGTGCCTCATTTTGGTCCTCCGGAAGTTCCTTCCTAGTTAGGTAGGCCAGGAATGGTTCTGCCCATGGGGCTATGATGGCCATTATTACATGGGATGAAGCTGTTATTTCGGTGGCAGAGCCTCCGGTTATGTCAGAGTGTTCGGTATCGAGTGTTGTGGTCGGGACCGGACTAATATTGCCGGTGTACCCCTCCCATACCATGGATGGTTTAAACAACCTCTCTAAAAAGATGTTGGGGGGACCGCATCACGTTTTGCGCTGATGCGGGCGAGGATATCCGCCGCCTGATTGTTTTCCCGAGCCACATGGTGAAATTCGAGCCCCTCGAACCAAGCTGACATCTTTAGAACGGCGTTACGATAGGCCGCCATCTTCGGATCCTTGGCATCAAAGTCTCCATTTATTTGGGATATTGCGAGGTTTGAACCCCCACGCACCTCCAGGCGCTGAATGCCCATGGAAACTGCCATCTGAAGACCATGTAACAAGGCTTCGTATTCGGCTGCATTGTTGGAGTCTGTGTACAGTATCTGCAGTACATATTGAACTGTATCTCCGGTTGGGGACGTCAGGACGACTCCAGCCCCCAGTCCAGCCAGCATTTTGGGGCCGTCGAAGTGCATAATCCAATTGGAGTATGCGCCGTACTCTTTAGGGAGTTCGGCTTCCGTCCATTCGGTGACAAAGTCGGCCAATACTTGCGATTTAATGGCTCGCCGGGGTTTGTATGTTATGTCAAATGGGAGGAGCTCAATGGCCCATTTGGCAATCTGGCCCGTGGAGTCGCGGTTGTTTATAATATCATTGAGTGGCACCTCCGAGGCTACTGTAATCGAACACTCTTGAAAGTAGTGTCGCAGTTTCCGGGATGCCATGAATACCGCATAGGCTATCATTTGATAATGTGGGTACCGTGATTTGCATGGAGTGAGGACAGTGGAGACATAATATACCGTCTTTTGAAGAGGGAATTTATGTTCGTTCGCTTCTCGTTCGACGACGAGCACTGCGCTTACAACTTGATGAGTTGCCGCGATGTATAATAGCATTGGTTCGCCAATGTTTGGCGCGGCCAGGATTGGGTTGGTTGCCAGTATGGCTTTTATTTCTTCCAATCCGGCTGTGGCAGCGTTCGTCCACTCAAAGTGTTCGGTGCGCCGAAGGAGGCGATAAAGGGGTAATGCCTTTTCTCCTAAGCGCGAGATAAAGCGGCTTAGAGCCGCCACACATCCAGTTAACTTCTGGATTTGTTTGAGGTCTGTTGGGGTAGCCAACTGTGACAAAGCTCGGATTTTGGCCGGATTAGCTTCAATACCTCTACTGGAGACAATGAAACCCAGGAGCTTTCCGGCTAGTACGCTGAAAACGCATTTTTCCAGATTGAGCTTGATGTCGTATGTTCGGAGGTTGTCGAATGTGAGCCTCAAGTCGTCTATCAGAGGGTCGATGTGTTTAGTTTTGACGACCACATCATCTACATATGCCTCTACTGTTTTGCCGATTTGTTTCTCCAGACATGTCTGAATCATGCGCTGATATGTTGTGCCGGCGTTTTTGAGCCCAAAAGGCATTGTGTTGAAACAGAAGTGACCGTATGGTGTGATGAATGCCGTTGCGGCTTGGTCGGACTCCGCCATCTTGATTTGGTGGTAACCGGAGTATGCGTCGAGGAAACACAATGACTCGTGTCCTGCGGTAGCATCAATAATTTGATCAATGCGGGGGAGGGGGAAGGGATCCTTTGGGCAAGCTTTATTGAGGTCCTTGAAATTGACACAAAGGCGCCAGGATTTATCCTTCTTTGGTACCATCACCAGGTTTGCTAACCAGTCCGGGTGTTTTATTTCTCTGATGAATCCGACCTCCAATAACTTGGCTAGTTCCTCTCCCATGGCCTGTCTCTTAGGTTCGGAGAAACGCCGAAGAGCCTGCTTGACCGGCTTGAATCCCTTTAGGATATTGAGGCTATCCTCGGCCAGTCTGTGTGGGATTCCTGGCATGTCTGAGGGATGCCAGGCGAATATGTCCCAATTCTCGCACAGGAACTCTCATAGTGCGGCATCCACGACGGGTTTAACTGTGCCCTGATGGAGGCTGTTTTTGTAGGGTCCGTTGGGTGGACTTGGAATTTGACTATTTCATCCGCTGGTTTAAAAGAGGTGGACTTGGATCTCTTGTCGAGTATCACGTCGTCCCTGTCCACCATGGAGCGTAGCGTGGTTAATTCCTCTGCCGAGAGGGCTTCGAATAATGCCTCGAGGGCCAGTGCGGCTGTTTTGTTTTTGGCGCGGAGTGCCGTGTCCGGATCACTAGCGAGAGTGATGATTCCGTTGGGCCCAGGCATTTTGAGCTTCATGTACCCATAATGGGGTACAGCTTGGAAGATCGTGAATGCCTCATGTCCTAAAAGGGCGTGGTATCCACTGCTGAACGGGGCCACTTGAAATGTGATTTCTTCAGACCTATAGTTCTCTGGTGTACCGAATACCACATCTAGTGTGATTTTCCGAGCGCATCGTGCTTCCCAACTGGGTATGATTCCTCTGAAGGTTGTGCTACTTTGCTCAATGCGGTTCCAGTCTATTTCCATTTTTTGAAGAGTTTCCTCATAGATGAGGTTTAATCCGCTGCCGCCGTCCATGAGTACTTTGGTGAGTCGAAAGCCGTCCATGATTGGACTGAGGACTAGTGCGGCTGGTGCTCTGGCTGTTTGGAATTTAGGTTCATCACTGGCATTGAGGGTAATAGCCATGTCACTCCTTCACTCCATGGATTTATTGCAGCTACGTGGCAGATTTCGGCAATGCTGCGGAGTGTTCGCTTGCGCCTATTATTTGACGCGAAGGTCTCAAAGACTGTTAAAACCGTATTGTTATCCATGGGATGGTGCTCTGTGGTATTTGGGATAAGAAGATCCTCACCACTTTTGGCCACCTGCCGGACTCTAAGGCTGTGGGTTGGTATTGTATCCGCTGTGTTATGAATTTTGCAGTGTCCGTTAAGCCATCCCTCCAATACAGTTCCATGCCCTGTAGAGGGTGTTTGTTTCTTTGTAATGAACTCGGGTGTCTTATGATAGTGCACCCTTTTACCTCAGACTGGGTGCATATTCGGAGCCGGATTATCCCAAAATTTCTTTTCGGTTTTCCAGGCACTTTCCATCGCACAGTACTTACGTACTATGGACGCCAAGTCGGCGAAGCGTGATATGTCACAGCGACTTATGGCGTTAAGGATTCCCTTCTCCGTGCAGTTATTGCAGAAAAGTGAGACTGTGTCTTCCTCTCGGCAGTCCTTAATCTTGTTCATCACAAGGAGGAATCTGGACCAATAATGATGTACTGTTTCATGGGGGTCTTGCCTGATGTGGGTAAGATCGTTTATGTCTGGGTGGGTGGGTGGATTTGAGTCCGGACCCCTACCCGATCTGAGACCCACTGGCCGAGGGGTCTCCGATCTTGGAAGTTTAGATTCCGGTATGTTGCCCGATGAGTCTGGCCCGCTGCCTGGCTCTAGGTTCAGGGTTTGGGTGATGTCCTCCCGTAAACGGGTATCCGGCTCGGAGAGCTCAGGAATTCGGACGTAGTTAGTCCTCAAGATAGAGGAAGAATCGCCACATTGTTCCTCCACCACCGCAACATGATGGGTGACCGGTGGAGAGTTAATCTCTCTTCGATCGGGTTTAAGCCCAATCTAATAAGGGTTCGTAGCGACTCCGAAGGCGGCGATGCGATCCAAGAGTTCGTTTAGGGAAGAGAGTTCCATTGGATCCATCTGCTCGGCGAATTCCGAGCCGACGTGGAGGTTGTTTTTGATGACCCGAGAAGTCATCGTCAGTGTAGTGGCCGAACAGGCGGTCATAACGAAACAGCCTAGTTGGAGAGTTTGGCCAACAGCCCGAGCTCCCCCGGCGGTAATGTTGTTTTTAACAACGAGATGAGGCATCCTTCCTTATGGCGACGTCACAGAGGAACTCTCAATGAAAGCACCAATGTCGGTGTCAAAACCGGCGGATCTCGGGTAGGGGGTCCCGAACTGTGCGTCTAAGGCTGATGGTAACAGGAGGCAGGGGACACGATGTTTTACCCAGGTTCGGGCCCTCTTGATGGAGGTAAAACCCTACGTCCTGCTTGATTTATTCTTGATGATATGAGTATCACAAGAGTTGATCTACCATGAGATTGGAGAGGCTAAACCCTAGAAGCTAGCCTATGGTATGATTGTATGTTGTCCTACGGACTAAAACCCTCCGGTTTATATAGACACCGGAGGGAGCTAGGGTTACACAAGGTCGGTTACAAAGGAGGAGATATACATATCCGTATTGCCTAGCTTGCCTTCCACGCCAAGTAGAGTCCCATCCGAACACGAGACAAAGTCTTCAATGTTGTACCTTCATAGTCCAACAGTCCGGCCGAGGGATATAATCCGGCTATCCGGATACCCCCTAATCCAGGACTCCCTCAACACCCTTTTAGTTCGGGCGGGGGGGGGTTAGTGAGAGCTGGAGGGTCCTAGAAGTTTGTTTGGGTTTTCCAGGCGCTTTCCATCGCACAGTACTTCCGTACTATGGCCGCCAAGTCAGCGAAGTGTGCTATGTCACGGCGACTTATTGCGTTGAGTATTCCCTTGTCCGTGCAATTTTTGCGAAAGAATGAAATTGTGTCTTTCTCGCGATAGTCCTTGACCTTGCTCATTACAAGGAGGAATCTGTCCCAATAGTGATGTACTGTCTCTTGGGGCTCTTGTCTAATGTGGGAAAGATCACTTGAGTCTGGGTGGGTGGGCGGATTTAGGTCCGAACCCTGACCCGATCTGAGGCCCAGGGGCGGAGGAGTTTCCGAGCTTGACACTTCGGGCTCCGGGATGTTTCCCAATAGTCCTGGCCCACTGTCTAATTATAGGTTCAAAGCTTGGGCCGTGTCCTCCTGTGGACAGGTATCCGACTCGGAGAGCTCGGAAATTCGGACATAGTTTGTCCTTAGAATAGAGGAAGAATCACTACATTGCTCCTCCACCACCGTTATCTGATGGGTGACCGGCGGAGAGTTAATCTCCCTTTGGTCGGGTTTAACCCCGATCCGATCATTGTCAGTAGGAACTCCCAGGGAGGCGATGCGATCCAAGAGCTCGTTCAAGGAAGAGAGCTCTATTGGATCCATCTTTTCGGCGAATACCGAGCCGACGTGGAGGCTGTTTTTGTTGACCCGAGAAGTCATCGTCGGCGCGACGGCCGGAGGGGCAGTCATGACGAAGCCGCCCAGTCAGAGAGTTTGGCCTACAGCCAGGGCTCCACCCGAGGTAATGTTGTCCTTGACAACAAGACGAGCCATCAAGCCTTATCGTGGCGGCACAGTGGAACTCTCAATGAAAGCACCAATGTTGGTGTCAAAACCGGCGGATCTCGGGTAGGGGGTCCCGAACTGTGCGTCTAAGGCGAATGGTAACAGAAGGCAGGGACACAATGTTTACCCAGGTTCGGGCCCTCTCGATGGAGGTAATACCCTACGTCCTTCTTGATTGATCTTGATGATATGAGTATTACAAGAGTTGATCTACCACGAGATCGTAGAGGCTAAACCCTAGAAGCTAGCCTATGGTTACGATTGTTGTTGTCCTACGGACTAAACCCTCCGGTTTATATAGACACCGGAGGGGGCTAGGGTTACACAGAGTCGGTTACAAGGGAGGAGATCTACATATCCGAATTGCCAAGCTTGCCTTCCACGCAAAGGAGAGTCCCACCCGGACACGGGACAAAGTCTTCAATCTTGTATCTTCATAATCCAACAGTCTGACCCAAGCATATAGTCCGGCTATCCGAGGACCCCCTAATCCAGGACTCCCTCAGGCGCGGCTGGAGATGCTCTAAGGTCAAGTCCTATTGTCGCCCCCAAACGTATGAGTTGGGCGGTGCTGCATAATGCCTGCGCTCCTCCCGCCCCGCCTGGTGCTCGCCCACTCCCCATGCTCTCGTCGATGCCAGCGCTGCCCGCCCCGCTCGTGGCAGCACTGCCATGCTCGCACAACTCGATGTGCAGCTCTCCCATGTCGGTGGCCTCGCTCGTACTGTAGCTCGCCCATGTTGTGCCTACCCCGCTCGCCGCAGCACCACCAGCTCACCCCGCTCCATAGGGAGGTCTCGGAGTAGGAGCTGCCTCCGGTTGCCCCTCAGTGGCGCCGGCGGGGGCCGTGTCTGCGGTTGCAACAAGGCCGACCCTGCCCCACGCCGGCGCGCGCCTGGGACGAGGACGGCGAGGCAGAGGTGGTTGCAGATGGGGAGGAGCAGCGCGTCCCAGCCACACTCCAGTGTTTCTCATGGAAGGAGGGCCCTACGGCAGCCGGGTACGCGACATTCCTGCTCTAGCTCATCATGGTGGGCGGGCGGCCTGCCGGAGTGCAGGTTGCGGAGGGCGGCGGGTAGAGCGTAGGTCGCGGTGGGCGGGTACGCGATGTTTCTACTTTGGCTCATCATGGCGGGCGGCGGCGGGTGGAGCAGGTCACGGCTGGCGGAGGTCCACAACTGGCACGGGGAATGACAAGTTTGATGAGGTCGTCAGGGCTGTGAGTGGGTTGCTAATTTCGGGTTCAGGGGCGAACACGTGCGGACGAAGAGAGCAACCAGAGCGTCCGCTTCTATCTATTTCAGACGCATCAGTGGCTCGAATTTGCTTCGGGTTTAGAGTTGGGCCGGACAAAAATGGACATCTCTCGGCCACTTTGTCCATTTGGGTATTCCCAGTGGGCCGACTTTCGCGCCAAACGGACGTCCGTGGATGATTTGGGGTCTAGTGTTGTAGTTGGCCTAAAATCTATGAAAATATCGAGTTATTATCAATTAATAAAAAATTAAATAAGTAATATCTTATAGCAACTTTAGTGGACCTTGAATTCACGACTCTTTCTTTTCCATATCCCAAGGCGATTGGCTGGGGAAAAAGCTTCCACCCTCGATCTACGCCCGCAAGCTCGTGGATTGCCTCCTCTCTGGTAATTGATGTCGTGGAGGGAAATCTAGGTGCCTCGCTAAGACTAGTAGATATGTCAGGGTTTTGGTATTCGCATGGACGAGCTCGAGTGGATGGTGGTGTTTATCTATCGTCTTCTGGGTTCCGATCCTCCTCGAGTTCATCCATCAGGCTAGATTTGACAGATCTTTGGCGTAGATTCCTGCGAGTTCCTTGGAGCGACGAAATTAGAGGTATCTCATCATGCGTATTGGACAACAATATTTGATATCAAGTTCTTCAGATCAATTCAAGGGTTCACGACGACAATAGTGGCTCTGGAGCACTGATCCTTAGGGCACTTGCGTGCATACTTCTCCGTTGTTATCGACAAGGTCAAGCCAGCTCTGGTATGGCAGTGACGACATCAGTGCATCGGCAACTCGTTCCGGTGGCGAAAATGGTCATTCAATGGTTAGATCTCGATGTAATGTTTATTACACTTGCGGTGCTTTGACACGTCTCCGTCGTATCAACTTTTCCAAACACTTTTGCCCTTGTTTTGGACTCTATCTTCTATGATTTGAATGGAACTAACCCGGACTGACGCTGTTTTCAGCAGAATTACCATGATGTTGTTTTATGTGCAGAAAACAAATATTCTCGTGGGCCCCCTGGAAACCCTCTGACGCCAACTCCAACTCTATATATTTGCTTTCGGAGAAAAAAATAAGAGAGAAGAAATCATCGCGTTTTACGATACGGAGCCGCCGCCAAGCCCTAAAACCTCTCGGGAGGGCTGATCCGGAGTCCGTTCGGGGCTCTGGAGAGGGGGATTCATCGCCGTCATCATCATCAACCATCCTCCATCACCAATTTCATGATGCTCACCGCCGTGCATGAGTAATTCCATCGTAGGCTTGCTGGACGGTGATGGGTTGGATGAGATTTATCATGTAATCGAGTTAGTTTTGTTAGGGTTGGATCCCTAGTATCCATTATGTTCTGAGATTGATGTTGCTATGACTTTGCTATGCTTAATGCTTGTCACTAGGGCCCGAGTGCCATGATTTCAGATCTGAACCTATTATGTTTTCATGAATATATGTGAGTTCTAGATCCTATCTTGCAAGTCTATAGTCACCTATTATGTGTTATGATCCGGCAACCCCGAAGTGACAACAATCGGGACCACTCCCGGTGATGACCATAGTTTGCGGAGTTCATGTATTCACTATGTGCTAATGCTTTGTTCCGGTTCTCTATTAAAAGGAGGCCTTAATATCCCTAAGTTTCCAACAGGACCCCGCTGCCACGGGAGGGTAGGACAAAAGATGTCATGCAAGTTCTTTTCCATAAGCATGTATGACTATATACGGAATACATGGCTACATTACATTGATGAACTGGAGCTAGTTCTGTGTCACCCTATGTTATGACTGTTACATGATGAACCGCATCCGGCATAATTATCCATCGCTGATTCGGTGCCTACGAGTTTTCCATATACTGGTTTACGCTTATTTACTTTTCCGCTGCTACTGTTACAATCACTACAAAATACCAAAAACATTACTTTTGATGTCTTTACTTTTGTTGCTGCTATCACCACTATCATATTACTTTGCTACTAAACACTTTGCTGCAGATACTAAGTTTCCAGGTGTGGTTGAATTGACAACTCAGCTGCTAATACTTGAGAATATTCTTTGGCTCCCCTTGAGTCGAATCAATAAATTTGGGTTGAATACTCTACCCTCGAAAGCTGTTGCGATCCCCTATACTTGAGGGTTATCATGCTTTGTGTTTGTAGTGAACCTTTACAAATATATGTAGATCATTTTCACAAAAAATAGAACTACACGCCCCCCCAAAAAACCTTTACCATACCCTCTAAAAACTGCTAAATAGACATAAAACCACTCTATTCATAACCTTTTTTGCGACTCCTCTAAAGACATCCACCTAGAATCAATATAGAGACCATGCTATACATATAGTTCTTGGGGAGAGGAAAATTCTAGGTCCCGTGGTCACACTACCGTGGCCCAACCCCGCCCCACTGCCACTCCTCGGCCAAGCGTTGTTGGTGCGTCGCCTTCATCCACCTCTACAACCCGCCACTTTCGTCGACCACCTTCATAGCATGGACACCCGCATATGTGGGGAGGGGAGAGGCATGAGCAACCAAAGGAGGGTTGCTAGGAGCCCTGGAATGCCGGGAGAGAGGTGCAGGCGGAAGGAGGAGGGCGAGGGTGTTCGATGATACGTCTCCAACACATCTACTTTTCCAAACACTTGAGTTATTGTTTTAGCCTCAAATTTGCATGAATTGAATGAAACTAACCTGAACTGACGTTGTTTTCATCATAACTATCATGATGTTGTTTTTGTGCAGAAATAGAAGTGCTTGAAATTGGACGGGATTTTTTGGAACTTTATTTTGGAATAAATAAAGATTTTTGGAGCAAGGAAGTACCGAAGGGGGCACTAGGACGCCACACGGCCAGGTAGCATGACCAACTCCCAGGGCGCGCCACCTGCCCATGTGGGGGCCCTGGCCACCACCTTGACCTGACTTTAGCGCTATAAATTCACATATCCTCCAGAAATATTCACAGAAAAATTTCATCACATTTTACGATATGGAGCCACCGTCACCTCCTGTTCTTCGTCGGGAGCCCTAATCTAGAGTCCGTTTCTGGCTCCGAAGAGAGGGATTCATCATCACCGTCATCACCAACCCTTCTCCATCAATAATTTCATGATGCTCAAATCCATGTGTGTGTAATATTCTATAGGCATATGGAGGTAGATGGGATTTGGATGAGATTTCTTATGTAATCGTTGTCATATTTGTTAGGGCTTCATCCCTAGTATCCACTATATTCTAAGATTGATGCTGTTATGACTTTGCTATGCTTAATGCTTGTCACTAGGGCCCGAGTGCCATGATTTCAGATCTGAACCTATTATGCTTTCATGAATATATTTGTGTTCTTGATCGTGTCTACAAGATGTATGCACCTATTATTGTTACAAACCCTATACCCCAAAGTGACAATGATCGTCCTCAAGCAACATAAAAAGAATTCTGAATCATAAGGAACTCAATTGTCTAAACCAAAATAACAAGAAGGTTTTGGTTCACTTACAATCGGCATGCCTGGATAGCCCTCCACTTCTTAACCTGAAAACTTAGTATAGCTGTAGCGGTGGCATGGTTATTATGCAAGTGTTAGTGAAGCAAAGATGGTCAATATATATTCATTGCTTAGCTAGATAAAATAACATGGTAGCACTTAATTCTATTTCCTCTAGTTAACACTTACTTGCCGGGAATGCATGGAACATGTTTTATTTATTTGAGCAATGAAAACATAAATTAGGGAGTGAAAGGTATGTAAATACAACATGATTCTAGAGTAACTCTCTAACACACCCACGAGTGACTCATCATCAAGGCTCTCAAGCACTTTGTTTCAATCATTGTTTGCTGAAATTGTTGTTGTCACGTGACGGGATTATGCCAAATAAGTGATCATGCATAAGGTTTCACAATGCCTTAACTTTGGGTACTATGGACCAATATGTTATCTCTCTCGAGTTCTTGCGGTCAGTACCCGTTATTTACCACATATACACACATTCAAGAGAAAGTTGAATAACATTTGATGTAGTTTTGCCACTACGTATGGTAACAAACTCGTAGCCAAAACTCTGGTGGATCGTCTATTGGCCAGAGGAGTTCTCAGCATAACATCAGGAAAGGTGTCAAAGCCAGATTTACACACGTATATGTGGATAAAGTAGCAAGGCCATAGCACCAGCGAGAAGTTGAAGCACCATGCAAGAAATACAAAAGATATTTTTGGCATAATCTCTTTCACCTTTCGACTAGGTTCCTGTAGACAACCTAATCCACAAGTGCTATTGAGTATATTAAAATTAACAGTACGGGGTTGAGTATCTCTAACAACATGTTGTCTACAAATTCCTCAACACCCAAGTCTCTGAAGACTTTCTCTTGTGCATGGTTATTCCTTCTTAACATGACTTTATTTTCAAAAACAATCCCATGACAAGTCTTGGTTATCTAGATTAAACAGAAGAAAGGCTACAAAATTATTTCATCTACTAGAACAAAACCTTTCTTTTAACTATCAAGACTCACTCCCACTTCAACACATCAAAGTAATTCAAGCGCAAAAGACAAGAGTCATAGGACATACCCTCACGACCATGAATGTACACACTTCTCTTCCTTAAGATTGCATTCCTTGTTGTTAGGCATATATCAACTCCTCTGAATTATAAACAAGAATGCAAACAACATCCAAAGGAAAAAAATAACAAAGCAAAACTTATTGTATTTTTGGTTTTTTGGATTTTTGAAAGCTAACTTTGAGTACAAAAAATCACAAACGGCAAAAAGAAAAATGAAAGCAAATAAAAAGCGAAGTGTTGGAACAAACCAACACGAGTGTTTCAAGCTCAACGAGCTGAAGTACAACCTCATTACATCTTATCGAAAATAACACCGCCACATCTTGATGTAGACATGGTAGTGACCTTCCCCAAGTTTAAGCTTTTGCAACCCCAAACCGGTGAGATCATTGTGGTGGCGGCATCGTTAGGAGCCCATCCTTGGCTCTAGATGGAGAAGCTGGTGCTCATGTAGACAAACATGCTTTGTAGGGACTCAGCGAGGTTGCTCATATTATTGATGGAGCCTTGAATACTATAAATATCCATGTAGGAGGTGTATGCTTCTTGTGGTTGCTCATCTTGGGGATGCTCCTCTTCTTCGTCGGTGGCGAGTTCTGCTTTCATCAACTTGTTCTAACAACGTTGTTTGGAATTGGCCCTTTGTACCATGGTGACTCATCGGATAGAAGGATTGCCTCGAGTGTGGTTCAAGAAAATCGTAAACATGATAGATGACATCATGGTTGTTGGTAAAGCCAGACTAATTACAACACTCATCTAGAGTGATGTTGAAGTCTTGGTCCATGAGGTGGAAAGTTATCCATTCTTCCTCATCAACATTTGGCAAATACCAACATTATGCGCGAGAGTACTAGGAAACTCAAGAAACAATCGTTCATATGTCTCACATTCCTGGTAAACAAAATGATGCAACCTGACATTATCACATAATAATTTGAAATCGTTACGGATGCCCAACTTGGCTATTGTGGCCTCGCAAGATCACTTGGTAGCCTTCACCTTCCTTGTGTGAAGCTTCTTGTACTTCTTCATGGTCTCACGGTCGATGAAGATGACCCCTACGTGAAAACGAGTTGCCTTTGTGTGGCATTCGTAGATGAGCCCGGTGCATCACCGCGAGTGACACATGTGGACCTCCTTGTAAACATCTCTATAAAATAAATTTTCAGTCCAGTAGAATGATATAATAGTGTTCCTACATCAATTACAACATCATACTCCTCTAAGAACATCAACTAATGCAAACAAAAATCAAAATTTGGATCAAAAGTATGCACACCCTGAACATGGAAATGCTAGGTACATGGAACATGGATTTATGAGAAATAAGTTGGGGATCGAAGGAGAAACATATCGCAAATCGAAGCGGAAGGGTTTGAACTGAAATCGAACGAGTAGGGAGATCGGGCAAAGTTATGTTAGGATTTGGAGGAGGAGGAAGAAGAACTAGGTGAGTTGGGGGTGAATTACCTCTTGCCTCGGGATCCTTGTGGCCTCGAGGGTGTCATACGAGCACTCATACGAGCGCAAACACTTGTATGGAATGTCATCATTCACACTAAAGCCATAGTTGTGTATATGCTTACCTCATACGACCAGTCATGTCAGAAGGCACACTCATATAGAATTTCGTCTTTTGTTCTGTTGATTTAATCTTCTGGTTGAAGGTGTCATACGAGCATCCATACTAGTGTTGATGCTCATATGGGATGCCATTGTTTGCTTTGGACTTCTTCTCTATTCCTGTCGAATCTTCATATGACTATCCATATGAGCGGCTTTGCTCATATGATACGTTGCCGATGACTCTATTGCCTCTAGTTGATTTCCGTTGGTGCCACCCACGCACCATACTGTCGGATTTCGGGTTCCGGCAGACCCTTGAGGTTCGAACACTGGAGTGCGCGTGGAGCTTTCGTCTCCTACCTACCTGCACCCCTCCGCCTTGCTAGGATCTAAACTAAGGAAAGAACAACACAAGAGACACAGGGTTTATACTGGTTCGGGCCACCGTTGTGGTGTAATACCCTACTCCAGTGTGTGGTGTGGTGGATTGCCTCTTGGGCTGATGATGATGAACAATACAAGGAAGAACAACCTCGCGAGGGTCTGTTCTTGGTTGGGGCGATGAACTGCTGGGAGGAGCTCAGTCACCTTTCTCTCTCTCTCTCTCTCTCTCTCTCTCTCTCTTTCTCTTTTTTTGCCCTCGGTCCTCTCTCTCCGTCCGTCCTCTCCCCCCTCTGTCTAGCGGGTGGCTGGTCCTATTTATAGGGGCCCTGGTCCTCTTCCCACATATCGAGCGGTAAGGGAGCCAACAATGGCGGGCTAATTTGAAGGGGGACAGCTAGTACTAGCTATCCTGACAAAAGTAGTCTTCGCCTGCGCAAAGCTCTGGTGATGACGCCGTCTTGGGCTCCACGGTGACCTCCATCTCGTAGTCCTCCTGGTCTTGGTCTCGTTGCACCGAAATGGCAACCTTTGCCTGATGCCTCGGTACTCCGCGGCTGCGCTTGCCCCCTTTGCACCAAAGAGGAAAGGAGGACACTGCGCGGGCTGGCACCCGCCTGGCGCCCTCGGTCGTCATGGCTTGCATCATGGGCACCTCGTGAGGTAACCCGCCTTGATCTCTCCGCCTCCTCGTGAGCCAGCCTGACGAGGCCGTGCCTGAGGAAGCTCCGCGTCGTCCACCCCGCGAGGCTTGGCCCCTCGCGACGGTCTTGGGTTTGTGTTGATGAAGATGGGCCGCGCTGGGGCCCCTTTTGAGCCACGCCGCAGGCCACAAGCAGGCAAGTCTGGGGATCCCCGTTCCCAGAACGCCGACAGTAGCCCCCGGGCCCAAGGCGCGCCAGGACTTGGTCGTGCAGGGAGGCGGAAGGGCAAGAGCGAAGCGTCACGGGCCCTAACAGTCTGCAGCCTTGGGCGCCGCGTGGCGGTTGATTGGACGTGGGCGCCTCCACTTCCCCATGGCGCCTTGGCAACTGCACGGATTGGACAAGTCCCTGCATGAAAAGTGGGTCATGATTACCTGCGATCGTGGAGGTAGGCGGTTGGCCTCCGCCGGCCATAAGTACGGAACAGCGTGCGCCCTTCCAGTCCATCCCTCCTTGCTTCTCCTTCTTCCCGATCCTTGCTCCGTCTTGCTGCGATGGCTCCGATCCGCCGGTTCTCGATGGCAGAGAAGGGAAAGGCTCCCCGAGAGGAACCAGACCCACTCCCACCGAAGAAACGGCTCGCCCCCCATGGCTCGGACGAGGGGGCCCTTCAGGTGGTGTCGAGGCCTTTGTGCGAGCGGGCACCGCCGGGGTTCCCGCTTCCATTGTTCGCCCACGTCGAGGGCCCTGAAGGAGCTGATGCTGACCGCCACGGGCGGCGCCGCCGTCGGCATCGGCGGGTCACGAAGGTGTGGGTCGTCCCTCCTAGGGTCCACACCGAGGGCTCCTCCCGAGAGTTCGTGCTTCACGTCGCCATTCCTCTTCAGTCGTGGATCCGCCTTCCTCCCTTCTTCGCCTCCATCATCCCGCATGGGGAGCCCCTGGAGCTCTAGCTGCAGCACACCGGCTGCAGCACCCTCGCGACCGAGGCAGAGGTCGCGGTCGTTGTCCCGGGCGAGGTCTACATGACTCGGGGCTGGAGAGAGATCGCCCGGGTTTGCAGGGTAAGGGGCGTCTTCGCGGTCCACTTGGATTACGATGGTGCTTCGGTGATGCTCTTCAAGGTCTTTGATGCGAGCGGGCGCTGGCTGGAGTGCTGCCCCGGGGAAGGTGGCCAGGACCCTGCCGCGACGAGGACTGGGCCCGCCAACCGCTCCCTTGGCGGCTCCCCAGGTGGTGGAGGCGTCGGAGGTTCCAGCGACTCCGGCGAGCTCTTCATGACTCCGGAGACGAGCGACGATAGCTACGAGCCCCTGAGCCGGCGCCGCTCCTGGAGCAGGGCGGGCTCGTCAGGCCGCCGCCGACCCTGATCTGGATGGGGTTGGCGTCGGTGCTTGACGGCCCACTGTTGATGATGGCGTCTTTTGCTGGGACACGCGTAGTTTGTGTCCCTTTAGGATCTGTTCCCTACGAGGAATCAAAAATGCGTCCCGTGGGGGCTTGTAAGGTGCATGTGATCATGTTTTGTTAATATAACCCCTGTCGTAGAATTGTGTGAGTTGCTCATTCCGTCTTAGCTCAGTCCTCCCTTTCGAACCTCATGAGGGCTTGGTGCTCTGCGCCGACAGGTCCTAGTCCCAAGGCGGCTTCAGCCGTCGCTGGTATGCCAGGTCGCGATGTCATGGTCAAGGCCAGGAGGTGAGCGACCCGGAGTCCGGTAAGAGCCCCTGAGTCGCGATCCTCAGGAGGTCCCCTTTGGCGCCCAAGCAGCCGTCGTTTGGTGAGAAAGGAGAGTGGCGTCGCTAACACGGGATGGCATTAGGTGTGGGGATGGTGCCACGGTAGCTGGCGCTTCCGGGTGATGACTTATCTCGAGGATCAGGGGCCGCTCTCTGGTGTGTCGCCGGGTCCGTGCTTCGGCAGGCGCGAGGTTGCTCGGCGAGGTCCTCGCGTGTCTCTCCCCTCTCGCCTTTGTTCCCATTTCTGCTCTACGTCCTCGGGTCCCGGCCCTCGAGCGGGTCTCAGCCGTCGCTGGTATGCCAGGTCGCGATGCCGTGGTCAAGGCCAGAGGGTGAGGGCTGGAGAGCCGGTAGGAGCCCTGAGTCGCGATGCTCGGGCACCCCCCCTTTAACGTGCAAGCGGTTCGCGCGGACGAGGGTGAAAGAGACACCGCAAGGGCCTTCCCTGACGCAGCTCCTTCAGGAGGTCCTGCAGGTCCACCATAGAAAAAACAAGGGGTTGCCATGACAATTGACAGTCAGCCGTTGGTTGCTTCTGAGGGGTAGTGAGGCACTGAAGGCTTGATGAGGTGAAGCTGTGCGGGGCTGCCGCGGCCAGAGCTCAGCCATCCACGTTTGTCGGTGTTGCAGGGACGGACCCATGCGCAAGCGTCGTGCCATTTGGGAGCAGCTCCGTTAGTTGGCGTCAGCTGAGCAGGCAACTAGGTAAAACACATTAGCCGCGAAGGAGTGGATTCGTTCAAATAAATGCTAGGAATGCGGACATCACTAGGTCAGGCCCGAGCGACTTGGGGATCATGCAGCCTGAGGGGCGCCCCCAACAAGGTAAGCTAACAACATGGAATAAAAAAGGGATACACGCCGCAGGGACGGACCCACGCGGCCTGGGAATAATGTAGCCCTGGGGGGCGCTCCCAGCTGGAAGTAAAACTAGAAAGGTGTCACCTGATGATGTTGAGCACGAAGGAGCGTTGATGTAGCAGGCTCGGTGGGCTGCGGGAGCCGATCCTGACGAGCCCCAAGGCCCAGGGGCCTCGGGAGGCTCTGGAGGCGCTGGCGGCTCCTCACGGGCCATCTCCATCCCTGCCAGGGCAGCGGAACGCCTGGCCTCTCATGCCTCCGTGATGCCCCTCATGAGGCGCTTGTACGCGTCAGCCGCGCTCGACAGGCTGTAAGGCATGCGAACGTAGCTGTGGGGTGGGCCTCCGCAGCGCCCCACTCGCGAGGGCCAGACGCGCTCCAGAGAGGCGACTCGGTTGAGCCCTGGTATGTCGATGCAAACGCGCAGCCCACCATCCTCGCCTGGATGGGGAGCCACTGCTGGTAGGCGGCGGCTGCCTTTCATGACTCTTGACTCCTGTAGCTCCTGAATGGCCTTGCTGATGAACTCCTGAGGTTCTGGATCTCCTTGCCTTGCCCCTTCTTGAGGGAAACGTGCTTCGAAACAAGCCTCCATGTGGTGCCCAAGCGCCTCCCTCGTGACCCTAGCTAGGTCGGTGGCCCTCCAAGGGAGAGCCCCCGAGCCCTGCCTGAGGAGGGCGCTGGGCGCGCTTTCCTATGCGATGGAAGGAGGTTCCCCCTGGGAAGGCGCGGGCCAAGAGGGGCCTGCCTCTTGAGTGGTCAGGCCGGACGATGTCTTCTTCTTAGGGGCGGTCTCGGGAGGCCTCCTGCTTCCACGATCCGGGTCTTCCAGTGACGCGGCCTGAAAGGCTCGTTCCAGGGAACACACCGCGTCCTTCTCTTCACAGGGCACCGTGATGACTCCGCCACTTCCTGGCATCTTGAGGACGTTGTAGCCGTGGTGAGTTACGGCCATGAACTTGGCCAGTGCTGGGTACCCAAGGATGGCGTTATACGGCAGGCGAATGTGAGCGACGTCGAAGTCGATGAGCTCGGTGCGGTAGTTGTCGCGTGCCCCGAAGGTGACAGGGTGGCGGACCTGCCCAATCGGGACCGTGGAGCTGTCGGTGATACCAGAGAAAGGCTTGGTTGGCTGAAGCTGGCTGTAGGGCACTTGGAGGTTGTTGAATGTTTCCACGGACAGGACGTTGAGCCCTGCCCCGCCATCGATGAGGGTCTTGGTGACCACCATGTTGCTGATGATTGGGGAACAAAGCATCGGGAGGACTCCGGCTGTAGCCGCACACTTGAGCTGATCTGCCGAGCTGAACGTGATGGTGCACGCCGACCACCTGAGAGGGCGCGTGGCTTCGAGCCTGGGGAGGACTGCGTTCACTTCGCGGGCGAACTGCTTGAAGATGCGCTGGGAGGCTGGGGCTTGTGCCCCGCCCAAGATGCAGGCGATCGCGCGCGGCTCTTGGAAGCCCCCAGCCCCCTCATCCTGGTGGCGGTCTTCGTTTCTTCTTGGCTGCAGCGGCAGCGGTGGGAGGCCTGCGTTGCCTTGCGGGCGATCCTCGCGAGGCTGATCCCTCCAGTCCCCCTCGCGAGGCTGATCCCTCCAGCCTCCCTCGCGAGGCGGGTCTTTCCAGCGATCCTCGCGAGGTTGGTCGCGCCACCCTTGGCGTGGGCCACGGTCTTCCCAGCGTCTTGCGTTCCTTCCTCCTCCTCGGCCGTAGCCCCAGTCACTGCGGTCAGGGCGACGGCCGATCCTTCCTTCTCGCACGGCTTGGAGCTCTTGACATTCATTGGTGTTGTGGGTGTGGAGGTCGTGGTACACACAGTACCGGCCGCCCTTGGAAGGTTCGGGCTGATCTCTGCCTCGCTTGGTGTCTGGTTCTGCTGCGAGCACGGTAGCCCCCTTGCGCTTCACATCCTTGGTCTTGGGCTTCTTCTCTTCTGGGTCTGCGGCAGGCAGCTCGAGGAGGGAGAGACGCCCTTCCTCGGCCCTGGCGCACTTGGTTGCCAGGTTGAACAGCTCCAAGGAGGTGCACAGGTCTTCATGCATCGCCAGCTCCTCCTTCATCTTGACATCGGGCACGCCATCGGAGAAGGCCGAGATGATGGCCTCCTCGGTCACCCTTGGAATCTTGAGGCGCGCATTGTTGAAGCACTGGATGTACTTCTGCAGGGTCTCCCTGGGCTGTTGCTTGATGCGGCGCATGTCGCTTACGACGGGTGGCCGATCGCGAGTGCCTTGGAAGTTGGCAATGAAGCGGGTGCGCATCTCGTCCCAGGAGGAGATTGTGCCTGGAGCCAGGTTCAGGAGCCAGGTGCGGGCCCCGTCCTTGAGTGCCATGGGGAACTAGTTCACCATGACCTTCTCGTCTCCGTTGGTAGCTTCGATGCCCAGCTCGTCGAGCTGGAGGAACTCCGCAGGGTCAGCCGTGCCGTCGTAGCGAGGAGGCAAGTCTGGCTTGAACTTGCCGGGCCACGCGACGCTGCGTAGCTTGGCGGTGAAGGCATGGCAGCCTGCTGTGGCCATGGGAGGCCTTGGATGACGGGGAGCTTGGTCTTGCATGTCCCCACGCGCTGCAGCTGGGTGCAGCGCGGGGTCTTGACGCGCGGGAGCAGGAGCATGGTCGCGACGTGCTGGAGCAGGGAGCGCCCGGGCAGCTCCTTGCGGGCGAGGGACTTCTTGACAGCTCTGCTCTTGCTGCATTGGCGCCTGCCGGAGCGGGTTCCGCCCAAGGGCCACGCACCTTGGATCCATGGCGCCTTCCTGAGGAGGAGGCGGTCGGGGCGCCGCCGGAGCTTCATTGCCCGCGCGGGGCGGGGTGCGGTGCAGCGGAACGGACGTCGCAGGAGAGCCCCCTGCGGCGCGGACGAGCTCGGCGACGCGGTCGAGCCATTCTTCGTAGACGTCGTCGACGGGGCGGTAGCGCAGGAGCTCGTTCGCCGCGATGAGTGCAGCTCGAGCCTCCTTGGGCGCGCGGAGCGTGCGGGATGAAGAACCAGCTGGGGCGAGCGAGGGAGTTGCGGTGCGGCCATCTTGCCGCACGGATGGATGCTGGGACGATGCTTGGCGCTCGTCCCCCGCCGGGCCGGTGGCGGTGTTGACGGCAGGTGACAGGGAACGGCGAAGGCGCCCGCCGACAGGGGCCGTCTGGGCGACGCGGGAAGCGAGCGCGGCCCGGCGCTTGGCACGGGCCCGACGAGCGTCAGACATGGGCGTGATGGTCGGAGGAGAACGGGGTGGTGGAAGACGAATCCTGGCGCACCCCTACCTGGCACGCCAAATGTCGGATTTCGGGTTCCGGCAGACCCTTGAGGTTCGAACACTGGAGTGCGCGTGGAGCTTTCGTCTCCTACCTACCTGCACCGCTCCGCCTTGCTAGGATCTAAACTAAGGAAAGAACAACACAAGAGACAGAGGGTTTATACTGGTTCGGGCCACCGTTGTGGTGTAATACCCTACTCCAATGTGTGGTGTGGTGGATTGCCTCTTGGGCTGATGATGATGAACAATACAAGGAAGAACAGCCTCGCGAGGGTCTATTCTTGGCTGGGGTGATGAACTGCTGGGAGGAGCTCAGTCACCTTTCTCTCTCTCTCTCTCTCTCTCTCTCTCTCTCTCTCTCTTTCTCTTTCTTTTGCCCTCGGTCCTCTCTCTTCGTCCGTCCTCTCCCCCGTCTGTCTAGCGGGTGGCTGGTCCTATTTATAGGGGCCCTGGTCCTCTTCCCACATATCGAGCGGGAAGGGAGCCAACAATGGCGGGTTAATTTGAAGGGGGACAGCTAGTACTAGCTATCCTGACAAAAGTAGTCTTCGCCTGCGCAAAGCTCTAGTGATGACGCCGTCTTGGGCTCCACGGTGACCTCCGTCTCGTAGTCCTCCTGGTCTTTGTCTCGTTGCACCGAAATGGCAACCTTTGCCTGATGCCTCGGTACTCCGCGGCTGCGCTTGCCCCCTTTGCACCAAAGAGGAAAGGAGGACACTGCGCGGGCTGGCACCCGCCTGGCGCCCTCGGTCGTCATGGCTTGCATCACGGGCACCTCGTGAGGTACCCCGCCTTGATCTCTCCGCCTCCTCGTGAGCCAGCCTGACGAGGTCGTGCCTGAGGAAGCTCCACGTCGTCCGCCCCGCGAGGGTCTTGGGTTTGTGTTGCTGAAGATGGGCCGCGCTGGGCCCCCTTTTGAGCCATGCCGCAGGCCGCAGGCAGGCAAGTCTGGGGACCCCCGTTACCAGAACGCCGACACATACGACTGCCCATACGACCACCATGGTCTCATGCTAGGCCATCTTTTATCCTATTTCTTATGAAAGTTCACTTTTTCGATGATTCCTGCAAGGTTAGTTCCAACACAGCGTATATGCATATTTCTAGAAATTCAAACTTTAGTATGACACACGATAATTTTGCACATGACAAAGGCCTCAATAGAACAACTTTTCTCAACTTATCCTCCACGATATAAATGTCAAATCTCTCTTATTGAAACAAAAAATGAAAACTTACTTTTCTACCTTATTTGCGTGGGTTACCTCCGACGGAGTGCTTGTTTTTGGCCGGATAGCTCAACCATAGTGATGATCACTTAGGCACAAATACACCAAGCCCATATCTTCCAACAGTAACAATAATGTCGTCTCTGGTGTATGTCTTAATTTTATTTTTCCTGGGGAAAGGTCTCATAAAAGGATCCTTTGTAGGAAGGTCAAATCTTGAATTTCCCTCAAACACATTAATAAAAGTCTTTATGGTCCTAAGAAATGTCCTACCAAGAATTAAAGGAGCAATGGGATCTTCAAGTATATCAACTATAACAAGAACAATCATAACATGGCAATGATTAATTTGAATGATAACACCATGCTTAATCCCTACTGCTTGCGTAAAAGTAGAATTGGCCATATTGAATCTTCAGTTGTAACGAAAGGACCAAGACTGAGACTGTCATAGAGAGACCTAGGGATTGTGGAAACACTAGCACCTAGATCACACAAAGTGTTGAACTTTTTCAAACTAATCTCAATCTCAATAGTAGGCTCAAAGGTATCTTCTTGTTTAGTAGGTAACTTACTGAATAACTTCTTTCTTTCATCATCCAACTCATGTACCTTAGATGCAACATGACCGACAAAGATATTATATACCTCATCATTTGATACTTAAGGTAGTGGGTGTTTCATTGCTATCATCTTCGTGAAATCTGCAACTGTATAAGTATATTCTGGCACATGGCTTTGAGCAAGCTCTTTTGCATTTTCTTCGCTTCCTCTCATCATCTTGACATCTTCAACTAGTATAGGTTCTGGTTTACCTACAAACTTGGCTAGAATAGAAGTTTGACTCTCTGAAGTTTTAGCCACCTATGCTTCCATGCTCTTAGTTCTTCCATCTAGAGCCTACAGATCTTTAGTGAGTCCAGCAATCTTACAACTTAATTGACCAAGTAAGTTATAATGATTCTTCAAGATTTAAAGATTTCATTTTTCTCACTTTGAGTAGAAATAAAAAAATCAGAGTTTTCTCTAGAGTATTTCTATTACCATTGTTCATCCCATTAAACTTATTAGGTGCTCCACTATTATTAGGATAAGGTAATCTAGGAGCATACCCATTATTTTTCAGTTGGGATTATAGTTACTACAAGCAATAAAATTGACATCATTAACATCTTCTTCGGTAATAGCATTCACATTTACCTCTTCTTTACCTTTCATGACGGAGATGGGTTCATCAATCTTAGCAGTTAACTTCATATTCTTTTCCTCAACAACATTAACTCTCTTGGTGGTAGCCCTCTCAACATGCCATTGGGCATTGTTTTCTTGCATTTCATCTAGCAACTTTTTAACTTCTGCAATGGGCTTACCCATGATAGTTCCTCCTGCAGTAGTATCTAGCATAGTTTTCGACATAGGATTTAAGGCATTATAAAACTTAGCCATGGCCTTGCAAGAGGTATTCTTGCGGTTGGACGAGGACTTCGAGGGATTCTGTGAAGAAGATCTTAACGAGGACTTTGAGAAGGAGTTGCCCTTCTTCTTGAAGAACTTCTTTGTTTTCTTCCTGTCATCTGAATCATAGTTCTTGCTCTTTCCTTTTCCATGGTTGCTATTTCCTGGATCAAACCTACTACTAGCACGAATTTCAGCTTCCCATAGGGGGCAGTCCAAGTTGAAATGTCCCAGCTTTTTGCACTGGAAGCAGATGTAATCTCTAGTTGGTTTTGACGAAGACTGGCTTGGAGCTGCCAGAATTGCTAGATCATTTCCTCTTAAATTGATTTTTCTTTTGGAAGTGCTGCAACCGTTTTGTGATCAGTGCAAGATCCTTGCTGATTGTTTAAGGGTCATGGAAATCTTCTTCGGCATTGCCTTTTGAAGAAGTTTCAGCCACAACCTTGAGTGCGTGACTTTTTCGGTGACTTGTGCCATAGAGATCTCTCTTTTCTTCTTCTTGTTCCTCGTGAGTGCTCAGCCTTTCCATGATATCAGCAAAGTTGAGAACGTTGGAATCAGCTCATTCGTGAATCATCAGAACAAGAGTGTCGAATGAACTGTCTAGTGACCAGAGCAACTTCTCAACAACTTCCTGATCAGTGATATCTTTGGCACCGAGACCTTGCAGCTCATTTGCAATGTCACTTAGTCGATCAAAGGTTTGCTAGCAACTTTCATTATCAATTCTCTTGAACTAGTGAAACTTTGTTCTGAGGGTATCAATGCGGGCTTCCTTCCGAGTCAAAACACCCTCATTGATCTTTTCGGGAATGTCCTACAATTCCTTCACAGTTTCACACTGACGATAGCAAAGAAATTGAGCACGAGAGAGATGACCATAAATTTCAAATTTGGCTTGACCATCCATCTGAATTAGTTTCTTCTCGTGGTCAGTAGGAACCTGAGGAATTTCAACCGCATAACCATTTTGCACCGCATTCCAAATATCACCATCTATTTCATGGAGATGGATCTTCATCTTCTCCTTCCAGAAGGGACAGTCTGTCCCATCGAAGATGGGGATCTTGTGGTGCGACTTGTAGCTCACTGAAGACATACTAAAACCTTTCTCTAATACCAATTGTAGGAATGAAGTATGTCTACCAGAGGAGGGTGAATTGGAGTTTTAAATCTTTCAGAAACATCAAAACTCTCGAAATCTATCAGTGGAGCGAATGAAAATAGAGTACGGTGAGCAAATAAAAGCTAATGAACGAAAACTAAGACATGCATCGAAAGGAATCACATGGTTTAAACATATTATACAACACTGAGCGAATGTAAATAAGTGGGGGTAGAGGTGTCAAGTGATGCTTGATGGCAACAAGGTGTTTGGTAGACCAGTTCTGTGACAGCCTGGTTTTGGCCTTCTCTTGTTTTCCGATTTTTATTTGGTTTTTGATTTGAATTTGGAGTTTTGAATCACTTTAGTTGGACTTAAACACTTGGGCACCACTTTGACTTTCACCCAAGTGACTCATTTCTCTCTCTAACCATCATTTCTTCTCTCGTCAACCTCAAAATAATATTATGAGTATTTTTCTCAAATGAAAAATATTCATTTTCTCCTCTAAAACCCTAACTAGCCACTTGTGCTCCAAAGCAACCCCAATTTTTCTTGCCCACAAAAATCTGAGAAAATTCCCGAATATTATTTGGACACTAAAGAACCTTCCTGAGCAAAAATATTGCATCACTTTTTGGAATATTTTTTCTATAGAAAATATTTTCTGTTCTGGACAGAAATGGCAGTTTCTACAGCAACTACCATTTTACTTGCTCCAATGCTGCTGAAATTTCTTGTGCATCACTACCTTCCTAGATGATTGCTAACCTCCAAAGCTCAACTCCCAACTCCCAGTAGATTGGCCATGGTTAACTCTCGAAGTTACTGTCCAGAAACTTACCATGAAGTAACACTCAATCTTACAGCACCTGAGCTCGACTCAAAGCATTGGCTCAACCCCAAACACTAAGGACTACATGCTAGACATGAAATTGGGGCCAGCCGTGGCGCTATGCCGAAGTGCACGCGGT
Source organism: Triticum urartu (assembly GCF_056163025.1). NCBI lineage: Eukaryota > Viridiplantae > Streptophyta > Magnoliopsida > Poales > Poaceae > Triticum > Triticum urartu. Next base: position 382,642,182 of record NC_141877.1, read on the forward strand.
GACCACGAATGTGCACGGTGCGAGCCGGCTAACCGATGCGCTCTGGGTGCCGCCGAGCGCTCTGTGCGTCGCGTTCTCGCTTCCCAGGCTGTCGCACCTCGCCAAACCTCGCGACCATCCCCGTCTCTACTCCCTTAACTCCCTCCTGGCGCTCGCCAACGCTGGAGCTCGCCGCAGCAAGCACGGGCATGGTCCGGCCAACCGCACAGTGCGCCGCGCACTGTGTTTGTCACCACCCCCATCGATCATGTGCTCGTCGCCGCCCACCAATAGTGCGCGCGTGACGTGAGCTGCGTCGCCTTCCCCCTCGATCACTTATGTCGTTCATCACTGGGCACCGTGTCCAGGTGTCCTCCGGTGGAGCCCGATCCCCTCCTCTCGCTCGCTTATAAATGCAGCCGTCTCGAGCATCACCAACTCACCACACACACTCCACAAGACCGTAGGAAGCCGTATCCCGGCCGGGCAGGCCTCGGGCCGCCGTCCCCGAGCTCGAGCTCGCCAGCGATCCCCTTGGGTCGTCTCCATAGCTCCAGCCCCTGCCAGGCTCGGTCCACCCTTCCAGAGCCTCTGCTGTGGTTCAGTGGTGCCGTCTGACCCGGTTGGTGCCACTGGTGTAGCCTCTTGTTGCTGTCGTTCCCAACTCTGGCGACCTCCGCTCTCTGCCGCTACTGGAGAGGTCCTTTCCGACGCTGTCCGACCACCCCTAACTAATCTACGGGTACGGGCAGGTGCGTCTCAGTGTTCTCCTTCGATCTATCCCTCTAGCTCGGGCCAAGATGCCCTCCTCACTGGCGTGTGCTCTAGTGGAGCCCCGTCGTGCTCTGTTTCCTTCTCCCCCTCCCTCTCACCTGGCTAGCGGGTCCCGCTGTCAGCCACTCTGGCCGTGGCTGAAGCGGTACGAGTGAAGGCGCCCCGCAGGCTTACGTCTTCGACGTCACCCCCAGATTCATTTTTATTTAAATCAAATTTAAATTTAACCAGAGAGCTTTAAACAGCCACAACTCTTTAACCATAAGTCCAAATGAATTGATTCTGTTTGCATTGTGTTCTTTATGAAAATATCTAGTAGCACACAAAAGATGAGATTTTTCTCTGCTGTCTAGATTTTCTGGTGAATTTCAAAGTGTTTCTTAATGTTTTCTTTTTATGTTTATTATCGTTTTCAGAAGGTGAAGCTTGTCTTGAGGATCACCAGGAGGAGTGTGAACCTCACATGCACTAAGGCAAGCCACATCAACATTTTTATGGTGCCATTACAATATTTGTGATTTTTCTACTTGAATGAATAATTTAGTTCATGCATTTAAATCACTAAAATAAATATACATTTATTCTGTTGAATGCTTGTTTGTGTTGATATGTTTGTTACAGAAGATTAAGGCTAACTAAGTTAGTTTAATACACTAGAAGTTATATTTGATTATGAAAAATAATTTGTTTATGCAAAGAATTAGTTGGCTTAATATTTTCTTGAGTGAGAAAAGAATTATGCTAAGATATTGTCATGGTTAGTTTGCTGAATAATCATAACCAGAAAAGTGTTATGAGTTTCTGATATGTATGGTTAGTGCTTGATATAATTGACCTGTTATTGTTCAAATGATAAGTGATGCATGCTTTATGATTGTATTTTCATGGCATATCATGACACCTATTACTTTTACTTTAAGTTGAACCTGATAATAACTCAACTTCAACATATCGTTGATCGGGTCATGGTGCCACTGAATCAATTTTTTCCCAGTGCAACCACATTTGCCTTTATGGGAAGGCCTTTATTCGGTCCGTTGTCATGCCTCTGGTCGGTGCCTCCAACGAGGTAAGGTTATGGGCGTGCGTTACCCTGGCCCGGTAAGCAGGCATTACCTTGTGTTCCCGTTGTTGTTATGGTACCTTGTACCCGTTTGGGACCGTTTATGTTTTGCCATGATGGTGGCTGCTTGCCACGACGATGGCCGTTGGTGTCTTTGGTAGACACGAGGCCACCCAGGACTTAGCCCAGTGGGGAGTCGGAGTGGCTGGGGGAGTGTCATGGCAATGGAGGGGTTCTGTTGAAATGCCGTTGGTCCACCTGAATGGGAGTGCGAGGCCATGGGTTCCGTGGTGTGGGTACAGTGCGCTACCTCTGCAGAGTGTATTTAATCTATCGATAGCCGAGTCCATGGTTACAGACATGCTCGAAAGTAGGTCACACCATGGGTTAAAGTTTAAATAATTTTGCACACTAAGATAATAACTTTGCACTGTTGGAAAGAGGATGGTTGAGAAACCAGTTGGTTGATGGGGACCAAGTTGTTGGTCCGTCGGTGATCCAAGAAAGATCACTGTTTGGTTACAAGGTAACCCGATTAAGGACCAAGTTGTTGGTCAGTTTGTGATCCGAGAAAGATCACCGTTCGGTTATGAGGTAACCCGATTAAAGGCCAAGATGTTGGTCCACTTGTGATCCAAGAGAGATCACCGTTTGGTAAGCAAGTCCGAGGGACTTGAGTCACGAGATCATGATCATTGCATTTCTAGTATGATTTTGCACTAATGATTCACTTGGTTAATTATCATGATATTGTTTGTCATTATGTGTATGCTTGTTGTGAGCTTGCAAGTACATTCAATGTACTGACCTGGCGTGTCATGCCCGCTTTCAGGAAAGTCTTGTTGGAACGAAGTGATGTCTGAGTCTAGATCGTGTCCACATCGGTGTCCCTGTGCTATGGAGTCCCGCTTCGTCGTCGTTCCGCTGTCATGTAGTTGTCGTGATCGAGGCCCCTTTATGTTCACTAAATAATGTACAATATGTTTAGCCCCACCATGTGTGCCGCTTGGCCTCGTAACTTGTTGTAATATGAACCATGTTCCGCTAGCATCAATAAAGCGGTTGTATTCTGTACCAAGATGTTATGTGTTGCCAGAAGACAAGGTCTCTGGGTTGGCAATACAGGGTAAACCGGTTGCTTTGAGCCGAGGTGCCACAATGCTTGGTATCAGAGCCGCGTTGACTGTAGGACATTGTCGGTGTCAAAACCGGCGGATCTCAGGTAGGGGGTCCCGAACTGTGCGTCTGGGCCGGATGGTAACAGGAGGCAAGGGACATGAAGTTTTACCCAGGTTCGGGCCCTCTCGATGGAGGTAAAACCCTACGTCCTGCTTGATTAATATTGATGATATGGGTATTACAAGAGTTGATCTACCACAAGATCACAGAGGCTAAACCCTAGAAGCTAGCCTATGGTATGATTGCTAATGTGTATGTTGTCCTACAGACTAAAACCCTCCGATTTATATAGACACCGGAGAGGGTTAGGGTTACATAAAGTCGGTTACAATGGTAGGAGATCTGAATATCCGTATCGCCAAGCTTGCCTTCCACGCCAAGGAAAGTCCCTTCCGGACACGGGGCGGAGTCTTCAATCTTGTGTCTTCATAGTCCAGGAGTCCGGTTGAAGGTATAGTTCGGCTATCCGAACACCCCCTAATCCAGGACTCCCTCAGTAGCCCCTGAACCAGGCTTCAATGATGACGGGTCCGGCGCGCAAATTGTCTTCGGCATTGCAAGGCGGGTTCCTCCTCCAAGTACTTCATAGAAGATCTTGAACACAAAGATAGTGTCCGGCTCTGCAAAATAAGTTTCCACATATTGCCAGAGAATAATAATATTAACACAGATCTAATCTGCTGACGTATTCCGTGGTGCGACACGCCACGGCCAAGCCTTTATCTATTTAATTATCCCACCTCAGCGCGTTGTGCGAGGCAGTTTCCTTGGCACGTCTTGTTGAAGCAGAGATCGTGTCCCCTTATTTAGGGATTCTCATCAGTACGGGCGTGGGTAACCCAACCGCGCCTTTGATTACGGCGCTTGGAGATAAGCAAGTTTTACTAGGCTGGTGGGGACACATAATCGCGTCCACCCATATAAGGGGATAAGGATCCACCTTTTCACCCATGCCTTCTTCCTCCTCTGCCTATCCATTCTTGCGCACTCGAGCTCCAGCGCCCAAGTCCGCACTACCACCTCGACCCTCTCCAGTCATGTCCGGAGCGGGAGGCAAGTGGATGGTCTCCTCCTTCATGGAGGGACACATAAAAAAGCTGAGGAAGGCCGGATATCTGGCCAGCGACATCGCGCACCGGCTCCCCGAAAAGGGGCAGCTCATCCCCACTCCTAGGCCCCATGAGAGGGTGGTATTTCTCCCCCATTTCCTCCACGGACTGGGCTTCCCTCTGCATCCATTTGTCCGGGGGCTCATGTTCTACTACAGCCTGGATTTCCATGATCTGGCCCCGAATTTCGTCCTCAACATCTCGGCGTTTATCGTCGTGTGCGAGGCCTTCCTCCGCATCTGCCCCCATTTCGGCCTATGGCTTAACACTTTCAACGTCAAGCCGAAGGTGGTGCGCGGCAGCCAGGCGGAGTGCGGCGGTGCCATGGTCAGCAAGATGGCCAACGTTTTGTGGCTCAAGGGCTCCTTTGTGGAGACCCTGAAGGGGTGGCAATCATGGTGGTTTTATGTCACCGAGCCACGCGACGCCGAATGGGTCACACCCCGTGAGTTCCGATCCAGCCTCCCTATGCGGCTCACCTCCTGGAAGGAGACAGGCCTATCTTGGGGTAATAAAGGAGAGCTGACCAGACTCCAAACATGCATCCAAACCCTGGTGGACAAGAAGCTCAAGCTTGTCAACGTAGTCCAGGTTATGCTCATCCGCCTGATCCTCCCGTGTCAACGACGGGCCTTCAACCTTTGGGAGTTCGACCCGGCGCAGCATCAAACTCTTAACAGGATCTTCGACACGACGTACAAAGACGCCTGGAGGATGCTTTTCAAGGGCGCCGAGGCTCCCGCATCCGCCTCCGAGGATCGCGGATTCAGTACTCAGCGCCGCGCTCTGGCGGTAAGCTGTTTTTGTCTTTTTGCAAGGTATCAGTTTTTCATAGTTTGACTCTATGCGGGATCTAAGCTCCTTTATATTTGAAAGGATTGGGAGGTGACGTCAGGACAGGTCAATTGTCCGGCTCCTTTGCCCGAAGGCCCAGCGGACGCTCGCTTGGCGAAGCTGCTGGTTCCGGTGCCCAATGTGGTGCCGGAGAAGAAGGCCCCGAAAAGGGCCACGGGGACTCGAAAGAGTGCCCGACGCCAGGAGGTGTCGGATTCATCATCCGACGGTCCCGAAGCGCCTTCCTCTCATGAAGACGAGGAGGAATAAGAAGAAACCTCTCCCCCTCCAGCGGGAGGAGAGAAGAAAAGGAAGGCCGCCCTCTCTGAGGAGGCCGGGGGATCCAAGAAGGGGCAAACCCTTCCTCCGGACTACTCCCCCGACGCCGACGACGGTGAAGAAGAGTGGCAGCCAAGGGCCAAGCCCCTGGCGAAATCATAAGTATCTGGATAATGGAGTAATTCATAGTACTTGTTTATTGCACAACTTTCCCTTACGTCGAATATGCTTATGAAGCCCACCCGGAGACCGGCACGACGCGTCGTCGAGCGGCTCCCTGGACCCGTCGGATGTGAACTCACTTCCAACGGTTTCCTCCCCCTGCTCTACGGACGACACCGAGGTGTTGTCCGAACTGGTTCCAAGCTGGGAGGAGGTGGTCCTGGAGGCGCCACAAGGCGACCTCCCGGACTCCAGGAGTAAAGGGGATGATACCCCCCGGGGCTCCAAGTCCGGCTCAAGGCCGGACACCGCTCCAGAACCTTCAAAGGTTCCAAAGTCCGGCGGGCGACCTCCTTCCAAGAGGAGCATGCCTACCGTGCCGGTGACCCCCGTCCAACCGGGGGCGCTGGACAATCTGTTGGAGGTGCTCGAAGGCGCCTCCATCGACGAGGGGCACCGCACTATTATGAGTGCAGTGGTCCAGAAGGTTCAGTCTCCCAAGAGCGGACTGAATGAAGCTTGTACAAGCCTCTTGACAGGCTTTGAGGTAAGTAAATAATGTGTAAATAATATTACCGCATAGACAGTAGCCCCTGATGCTCTGTTGGGCGTTCGCGAAGAAAAGTCGAATAGAGGATCAAAAATTTGCAGGAGTTTAACAACGGAGTCAATATGCGTATGCAGGCTTCTCTGCTGGCGTCCGCTGTACTGACTGCGGAAGTGGACATGCTGAAGCAGAGCCTCGAGAAGTCCGAGCAAGAGCTCGGGCGTGCCAAGAAGCAGCTCGAGGAGAAGGAAGGTAAGAAATACCTTTTTTGAATATGTATAAAAAATGTGCAATTGCAAAAAAATGATAGGATTAACATGGCTATTGTAGGGGCCACGTCTGAGGTGGCGTCCCTTAAGCAAGCGCTGCTCGAGGCCGAGAAGAGTGCGGCCACGGAGCGCACCGAGCGGGAGAAATTTGAGGTCAAGGTTGGCAAAGTGCGGCAAGAGCTCCAGGTTCTCATGAAGAAACATGAGAGTTTGGAGCTTGACTCGAAGACGCGAGCGTCCGAGCTCGTGGCAACGATTGAAAATGCCAAGTCTGCCAAGACCGAATCCCAGAAGACCCTCCAGGAGTTGGAAGAGGTGAAGAAGATAGCGGCGGGTAAGGCATACTTTATGCAAAGTAAACACATAAACGTGAGTTACTTTATACTTACCCATAGCCGGAGCTCTCTAGGGGCATTTGCAGATCTTCCTCGGAGTGTATCCGATGCCTCCGCATTCTATCGAGCCGAGGAGGGCGGCTCGACGGAGAAGGTGTTCTGGTCTCAGTATGCTGAGGCCGGACACCCCGTGCCCCTGAGCGACCAGCTGAAGCAACTGGTCGAGCTCCACAAGGCGGACGAACAGGCCATGAAGGGCCTCCTAGTTCGGCTGTGGCCTGGAGAGGCTCTGCCTGGGAGCTATTTCGGGCTGGTGCGGCGGCTGGTGGAGGCCTGTCCAAGGCTCGAAGTCCTCAAGCGCTCCGTCTGTATTAAAGGTGCCTGTAGGGCCTTTGCCCATGCTAAGGTGCACTGGGGCAAGCTGGATGCGGAGAAGCTTGTGAAGGACGGGCCACCGGCGGGGAAAGAGCATCGCAAGCCCGAAAATTACTATAAGCATGTTCTGAAGGGTGCCCGCCTTGTGGCGGATGAATGTACTAGGGATGTAATTTTTGAGTAAAACTCGCTCGTTTTTGTCCTGTGCGCTAAAAACTTGTTCATATGCGCTGAGCAATGCTATTTGAATTTAAAATATTACCTTCTATGCGGCTATTTATCAATACTGAGAGATGGCAAGTCGTCGGCTTCTGCCCCCTTGCCGCTAGTGCTGGGGTGTTCGGGGATAAACCTGGGCGCTCTTTTTCCCATATTTGGGTCCTTCGAGGGAGGCGCTCAGACCAACGAACGAGGCAATCAGACTATAATGCGTGAACACTCTCACTTAGCCATAGAATTCTATAATTTTAAATTTCGGCGAAGCCCCTAGTATTCGGAAGACCGAGTTCGGGGCGCTATCCACGCCTTGGCCGGACAGAGCCGGCTCCTCGCCCAAAGCGGCATAAGTCTTTAGGGACTCGAAAAAACCTCTCGAACAGTGACCAGCTCTCGCTTCATCATGACAGTCAGTTTTAGCTTTCTCCACTGAGGTGCTCGGCCCAGCTCAACTGGGGCACAATCGCAGTGGTTCTCCTAGTGCTACCTTAGCCGATATAGCGGAACGTAAGACACCAAAACATAGGAGCTGGGCAAACCCAACTATTGACCCAAGACATGATTCGGAGCCGATGCATATAATGCTATAAGTTCGGGGTGCCGCACTTGTGAAAGTGTTCGGACTTCTCACACCATATTGAGGGGTACTGAAGCCCCTGGCGTATTTTGGCCGTACCAAATTGTACGGGTGCAACGTGTCGTTAAGGAACATATATAAAAAGGTAATGCAAAAATAGACAAAAGCTATGCATTGTTTGTTAAAAATAGCTGCGATCAAAGCAGAACGATACAAGTAGTGCGATAAACGAAAAGTTGGACTATTTAACATGTCTGCTTCAGGGGCAAGCTGCGGAATAGTATGCGAAACAGGTATACTGCTCGTGATAGAGACCACCTGGGATTTCCGTGATGCGGCATGGCTTGTCTGCTTCCCTAGTTCTTGCATCGTTTGTGCGGCAATTGAACTGCCAAACCGGCCTTCCGAAGAGTAGAGTCCTGGAAGTAAGAGAAAAGTAGAAAAAAATTCGGCAGCCCCTGGTGCGGTTTAAGCTGTGTTTTGGGCGTGCCGTGATGGTGCCCCTCCCCTATGCCCATGGTATTTCTAGAGCGTAGTTATGTACGCGAAGTACTGCCGTCGCCTTTTTGCGGGGGTTGGGTTGGGGCCGCATTGCTACACCTGCTCGGAACGTGCCAGGCGGTCTTGTTGTGGGTTACTCCGGGCGCGCTTGACGGTGTCCAGACGTTTAATGGCCGGACTGGAGAACTGCCTGGAGAGGCTGCTTTGTACTTCCGCTGCGAGGGTCGCCGTGTGCTCCTCCGTTCGGAGGGAGCGTTCGGTGTTTCCATTGACTGTAATGACTTCGCAAGGGCCTGGCATCTTGAGCTTAAGGTATGCATAGTGCGGGACCGCATTGAACTTGGCGAATGCGGTTCGCCCGAGCAGTGCATGATAGCCACTGTGGAACGGGACTATGTCGAAGATTAACTCCTCGCTTCGGAAATTATCCGGAGATCCGAAGACCACTTCGAGTGTGACTGAGCCTGTACAGCTGGCCTCTACACCTGGTATTACGCCTTTAAAGGTCGTTTTGGTGGGCTTAATCCTCGAGGAATCTATGCCCATTTTCCGCACTATATCCTGGTAAAGCAGGTTCAGGCTGCTGCCGCCATCCATAAGGACTCTAGTGAGATGAAATCCATCAATAATTGGGTCGAGAACCAATGCGGCGAATCCGCCATGACGGATGCTAGTGGGATGGTCTCTTCGATCAAAGGTGATCGGGTAGGAGGACCATGGGTTGAACTTTGGGGCGACTGCTCTACCGCGTATACGTCCCTTAACGCGCGCTTCCGCTCCCTTTTGGGGACGTGGGTGGCGTATATCATGTTCACTGTCCGCACTTGTGGGGGAAAACCCTTCTGTCCATTGTTGTTCGGCGGCCGGGGCTCCTCGTCGTCATCGCTATGCAACCCCTTGTCTTCATTTTCGGCGCTTAACCTGCCTGCCTGCTTGAACACCCAACAGTCCCTGTTGGTGTGATTGGTCGGCTTGTCGGGGGTGCCATGTATTTGGCACAAGTGATCGAGTATTCGGTCCAAGCTGGACGGGCCCCTGGGATTCCTTTAGAATGACTTTTTCCGCTGTCTGGATTTGGAGCCTCTGAATCCGGCATTAACTGCCGTATCCTTAGCATTGTCGCCGTTGATGCGGCGCTTTTGCTGGTTGTGACGCGACCTGCCACTAATGTCCCTGGTGTCTGAACGACCAGGGTTCTTGGTCATATTGTTGCTACGAGCAAGCCAGCTGTCTTCTCCCGCGCAAAAGCGGGTCATGAGTGCCGTGAGTGCTGCCATAGATTTCAGCTTCTCCTGTCCTAGGTGCCGGGCAAGCCACTCGTCACGGATATTATGCTTGAAGGCTGCTAAGGCCTCTGCGTCCAGACAGTCGAGTATTTGATTTTTCTTTGTTAGGAACCGTGTCCAGAATTGCCTGGCCGATTCGTCTGGCTGCTGAATTGCGTGGCTTAAGTCGTCAGCGTCTGGGGTCGCACATAAGTGCCCTAGAAATTGTCGAGGAATGCGGTTTCCAGGTCCTCCCAACAGCTGATTGACCCTGTTGGCAGGCTGTTAAGCCACTGCCGGGCTGGTCCTTTAAGCTTGAGTGGGAGGTATTTGATGGCGTGGAAATCATCGTCGCGGGCCATGTGGATATGAAGGAGATAATCCTCGATCCATACCGCGGGATCTGTTGAGCCATCATATGATTCGATGTTTACGGGTTTGAAACCCTCTGGGATTTGATGATCCATTATTTTGTCTGTGAAGCACAATGGGCGTGCGGCGCCTCTGTACTGGGCGATATCATGACGTAGCTCCAATGAGCTTTGTCTACTGTGTTCGGCCCTGCCGAATTTGTGGCTGGCGTGACGGTTACCGTCTCGAGCCGTGGGGCACCCACGCGATCCATAGATCGATCTTGTTTGCCTTGCCTTGTCCTCCAACATGTCTCGTAAGTCCGGCGCATATTCCTGTGCGTTGGTATGGGGTGCGGCTTGGGTGGAGGGCCATGAGGCCTCTTTGTCGCGGCCACGGGGTGGCCTGTCGGCCGCGTTGAGTGCTTCCTCCTCTAATCGGGGTAGCAACTTGCGCTTTGGGTAGCACTTGGAGGGGCGTTCGGGCTTATGCTCTTCGGCCGCAAGGACTTCAGTCCATCTATCGACTAGCCGATCTTGATCAGCTTTAAGTTGTTGCTGTTTTTTCTTGAGGCTTCTTGCCATGGCCATAAGCCTGCGTTGAAAACGCTCTTGTTCGATGGGATCCTCTAGCATGACGAATTCGTCGTTGTCGAGGCTTGCCTCGTCTTCGGAGGGAGGCATACAATTATCGTCCTCGACCTCTCTGTCGGCCGCTATCTCATGAGGGCTGGTTTCTCCATCCTCCTGTGCTAAATCTTGCTCGGGGGGGATGTTCTTCGGCGCTTTCCGGGGTATTTTTATCTCCCGTGCTGGAATCGCCGTTTTTGTGTTGGCGGGATTTTGAGCGGCGCCGCTGACGCCGGCACTTTTGCTGTTTCTTGGAGGGGTCATCCTCCGTTGTTCCATCGCCCTCTCCCTCTTTTGGGGTGTCCACCATGTATATGTCATATGACGAGGTGGCTTTCCAGGGCCTAGTAGGCGCTGGTTCTTCATCATCTCCTTCATCGGTGTCCATACCATCGATGTCTTCGGAGTCAAAGTCGAGCATGTCGGTTAAGTCGTTGACAGTGGCTACATAGTGGGTGGTGGGTGGGTTTTGAATTTCTTCATCGTCCGTACCCCAACCTTGCTGACCGTAGTCCGGCCAGGGCTCTCCTGACAAAGAGAGAGACTTCAGTGATTTCAGGATATCGCCGAAAGACGAGTGCTGAAAGACGTCCGCGGCCGTGAACTCCATGATCGGCGCCCAATCGGATTCGCTTGGCAGGGGCGCGGAGGGTTCGGAATCCAGAGAAGAATCCGGCTCCATGGAGTCACGAGTCTTGCAGAGTACAGGGCTGGTGTTCGGCTCAATCGCCGTTGAGATCGCAACCCCCGAGGTGGCGTCCAACCGTGCATCCTCGATCGGCGCAGTTGGCTCCGACTCAAGGGTCGAAGCCGATGCGGGTGCGGCCTCCAGGGCACTGTCCGGCGGCAGAGCTAGATCATGCTCGTCAGGACAGTGTGGCGCGCTCGGCAGTGGCTCGAATCCGTCAAAGATCAAGTCCCCGCGGATGTCAGCTGTGTAGTTTAAACTTCCAAATCTGACCTGACGGACAGGGGCGTAGCTTTCGATCTGCTCGAGATGGCCAAGTGAATTGGCCCGCAGTGCGAAGCCACCAAAGACGAAGATCTGTCCGGGGAGGAAGGTCTCACCCTGGACTACATCGCCATCGATGATCGTAGGAGCCATCGGGCCTGACGGCGACGACACAGAGGAACTCTCAATGAAAGCACCAATGTTGGTGTCAAAACCGGCGGATCTCGGGTAGGGGTCCCAAACTGTGCGTTTGGGCCGGATGGTAACAGGAGGCAGGGGACACGAAGTTTTACCCAGGTTCGGGCCCTCTCGATGGAGGTAAAACCCTACGTCCTGCTTGATTAATATTAATGATATGGGTATTACAAAAGTTGATCTACCACAGGATCAGAGAGGCTAAACCCTAGAAGCTAGCCTATGGTATGATTGCTAATGTGTATGTTGTCCTACGGACTAAAACCCTCCGGTTTATATAGACACCGGAGAGGGTTAGGGTTACATAAAGTCGGTTACAATGGTAGGAGATCTGAATATCCGTATCGCCAAGCTTGCCTTCCATGCCAAGGAAAGTCCCTTCCGGACACGAGACGGAGTCTTCAATCTTGTATCTCATAGTCCAGGAGTCCGGCTGAACGTATAGTTCGGCTATCCGAACACCCCTTAATCCAGGACTCCCTCAGACATGCTAGGCTACTGCCGTGTTCCTGGACGTTAGCTAGAGTAAAAGTTGAGTGTCGGTAGCATTTGTAGCTGGTTGTTGCATTGCATACGCTCGTTTATTTTTATTCTAACCTACTAATGGCTGTGAGTGTAGATGGCTCCGGTGCCGTATACATGCCAGTTGTAGCTGATGCCATACACGTCGCCGCATCTCCTTTATAACATGTGGCGTCAGCTGTACGCTCTCGGTGACGACCCAGTCTATCGTGTGTATCGGGAGCATCTAGCAAACTCAGTGTATGAGTATCACGCAGTGGTTACTTTGCGCACCAGTTCATCGTCCAGCACTTAAATTCGTACATCCAAGAACAGTTTCGCTTCAACCGCTTCTCAGGCTGTTCAGCTTGCTGCATTTGAGATCCTTGTCGAGCTGCGCTATAACGAGGTCTGAATGCAGAACCATCTAGGTTTCCATTACTATCCCTCCTTGCACGACAATGGCCGTGTCTGTTTTCCTATCATTGATCCAGAGTCTGATAGTACTGCTAGCCACCTTTCTCACTACATCACTGCTAGCTACCTTCTGATTCACGAGCTGGCTCGAGAGCTGACTCATGCTCGTACTCCTTTAGCCGCTACTAGAAGTGGCGGAGCGTGACCAAATCTCAAGAGGGGCCAGATTTCACGTATCGAAAATGTACCGCAGCAGTATGCCGGGGGTATCAAATATTATTTCCCTTTTTAAAATCAAAAAAGTCGAGGCGTGCGTATGGGATACGTATCAGACTGTATCAGCGCAGTATCCGGCTGGATACAAGAGCTATCTGAAGTATCCGCACAACATAGCTGCTACCTAAAAAGAAATTGATAAAGCACCGCAATTTCTATCCAATAATCGACTAGGTAGACATCAAAGTTACCACTTACCAGAACATATCAACTCGTCACATATGACATAACATTAACAGAAGCAGACAAGCAGTGACTAGCATCAGTGGTGACAAGAACTCTAGAAGAACATCTAAAATATGTACCTAGCAAGAAGCTGAGAGGAGGTTAGGAGGAGTGGACATTGACGCGTAGTGCCTAAACCGGTGTCATTGTGGCCGGTGGGCGCACCGCACACGAGAATGGGATCGAGGTCTACTCGAGCTTGCCGCCGCCGTCGCCGAGGAATTGGGTCACCGGACGGGGAGGCAGGACCACAAGAGGGTGGGGATTTGGGGAACAACTCGTTGACTCTCACGATTCACGAACGAGGTGATGGTGGCTCGATCTCTACTGCCGAGTGGTGCTGCAAGTGGGCTGTGGCCTGTGGACTCATCTCCTGATGGGCTGGGGCGTTGGGCCAGATCGTAAGCATACCTAGTAAAAGAAGTTTACTTCAGAAGGGGGGTCGTAGCCCAGTTTCATCTCCACGACGCTCCGCCAGTGGCTACTAGAGCTTTCACTACTCCATTGTCTATGGGATTTACTCCTTATATTCCATCCAGTTCTAGTTCACTTATTCCACCGGTTACTCTTCCGAGTAGCTCGGGCACCTCGACCGGGAATCCCCTCAGTGCTCCTGCTGAGTGGGTTTCCCTTCTCACTACCCCCGTAGCCCCCATGCTTCAGCCCCACCCTGCACCTGCTCCAGAGGGAGAGCCTTCGAGGCAGCGTCGTCGTGTTACCTTTAACCCGAAGGTCTCGGTTAATGTCGTCAGTTCAGGATCCGAGTCCGCTTCAGGAGAGGACCCTGCAGCACCAGCAGAGCACTAGAGCGCTCGAGTATCCGCAATTGTTAGGTGGATGTCCGAATGTAGTCGTACAAGTCATGATGTTCCGCTTCATGTATGAGAGTAGTTGAACTTATCATGTCATTTATCTTTTATGTACGAGTCTATGTATAATTATGTTGGAACTTTCTTATTCAACGTGTTTCCTTCGTTATTTCGTTTTCTTTTGGGTTTTTGTCGCTGGCTTTTCCCCACTATATTTTTGGATGTAACTCATCTTGGTTGCGTTGTCTTGGGAAAAACAAACAATAGGATGATGCGGGGAGGCAGTAGTAGCGACGCTTGTGAGGATGTCCCTATTCGTCGTTCCACACGACAGACATGACACTCCCCCGAGCCGTACGTTCCACCACCGCCTCCACCGCCAAATCCTCCCTCCACCGAGAAAATTCTACGTATGTTTGAGGAAAGGAGGAATAATGATCTGATTGAAATATTAAGGAGTGTGCAAGCTATGGTTGGGCAGAATAATCAGAACGGTCATCACTCCAAACTGTCAGATATTCAAAGAACCAAGCCTCCTAGTTTCAGTCAGGTTATTGATCCCTTGGACGCAGACGACTGGTTACGAACCATTGAGAAGAAGCTTGAGGTTGCTCGTACTGAAGAGGATGACAAAGTCCCGTTTGCAACTCATTATCTTGAAGGCGCTGCCGCAATATGGTGGGAAAAATGCAAAAGCCATGTGGCCTGCTGATGAATAAATCACCTGGACAAAATTCAAGGACCAGTTCCTTAAATACCATATTCCTCCTAGAATTATGAAAGTCAAGTAGCGTGAATTCCTCACGCTCATCCAAGGAAGTCAGTCTGTGAGTGAATATTTGCATAAGTTCAATCATTTGGCTCGTTACTCCCTCTATGATGTGGCCACCGAAGAAAGAAAGATTGACATGTTTCTTGGGGGATTAAACCAGCATCTCCGATGCATCCACAGTATGTTTGACTTCCCTGAATTCCAAACTCTAGTGAACAAGGCCCTCATTGCTGAAAGAGAGCACAAGCTGATACACGACAACAAGCCGACAAATAATGATCACAAGCGCAAGTTCGAGCCGACGAAGGAGGTTCAAACCGTGCAAAAGGCTCATACCTGGCAGCATACTCAAGTAGATTACAAACCCAATTGGTAGCAGAATGAAAACAAAACCACTACACAAGTCAAGAATGTCGTGACCAACACGGTGTGAGAAGAGTGCCAGTGCAACAATTCTTGTTTCAGTTGTGGGCAAACCGGACATTATGCCAGGCAATGTCCCAATAACGGCAAGACTAATGCTCCATTCAGGCCACAAGTCAACTTTATGGGGTCATACCATGTCCAGAAAAACATCACCGGGCAAGTCCATCACCTCTCCATAGACGAAGCCCAAGAAAACCCCGAGGTTGTCATTGGTATGTTTTTTGTTCATAGCATACCTGCCATAATTTTATTTTACTATGGGGCTTCCCATGATTTTAGTTCACGGAGTTTTGCTGCCCAAAACAAATTTCCTTGTTCGATTTTGAGCAAAAATATGCTGGTACAATCCCCGGGATCTTTGCTCAGAAGCAATCTGGTTTGCCGTAATCTGGAAATCGGTATCAACGGAGTCTGTATTCCAACTTCTTTGATAGTCATTGAGTCTATCAAGTTGGACATTATTTTGGGGATGAATTGGTTAACCCAATATCAAGTATGCATTAATTGCGTGACCCGAGAAGTCACCTTGAGAAGTCAAGAGGGGCAAACTACAAAATTCTATGCCCGCAGAAGCATACCCAAGAAAGAAATGGTCTTCACCACTGTGGCTGGTGAATTGGAAATAATTCCTGTGGTCAGTGAGTTTCCCGATGTATTCCCAGAAGAACTGCCAGGCATGCCGCTAGACCGAGAGCTCGAGTTTGCAATAGATCTTGTTCCCGGAACCGCACTATTATACAAGAAATATTATCAGATGCCTTTGTCAGAATTAGTGGAGCTAAAGAAACAGCTTGTTGAGATGCTCCAGAAAGGTTATATCCGCCCCAGCCCTTCACCATGGGGATCACCTGCTATATTCATGGATAAGCAAGATAGTAGTCTCCGTATGTGTGTGGATTACCGTCAGCAGAATGATTTCACCATCAAAAACAAATATCCACTGCCCATGATTGATGACTTATTTGATCAGCTCAGTGGGGCAAAAGTATTCTCCAAAATTGATTTAAGGACAGGATACCACCAATTCAAGATTAAAATGGAAGGTATTGCTAAGACCGCGTTCACTACTCGGTATGGTCTTTATGAATATACCGTTATGTCCTTCGGCCTTACCAATGCCCCTGCTTTCTTCATGCATATGATGAATAAAGTATTCATGGACTTCCTCGATAAATTTGTGGTGGTTTTCATCGATGATATTCTCATATACTCAGAAAGTGGAGAAGAGCACAAAGGACACCTCAGAGTTGTCCTACAAAGACTTCGTGACCATCAACTGTACGCTAAATTCAGTAAATGTGAGTTTTGGCTCAAGCAAGTTGGATTTCTTAGGCATATACTGTCTGCAAAAGGTATAGCCGTAGATCCAAGCAAGGTAAAGGACGTACTTGATTGGTTGGCACCCATGACAGTATCTCAAATCCGGAGTTTCCTTGGATTAGCCGGATACTATCGTCGTTTCATTGAAGGTTTCTCAAAGATTGCCAAGCCAATGACAGAGCTTCTCAAGAAAGATAAGAAATTTGAATGGACCGAGGATTGCGAGAAAAGTTTCAATGAGCTGAAAACCAGACTGACAACATCACCTGTGTTGACTCTTCCAGACATCTACCGCAGCTTTGATGTGTACTGTGATACCTCCTGACAAGGTCTTGGATGCGTACTTATGCAAAATGGCAAGGTGGTAGCATATGCATCTTGACAGCTACGACCCATGAGGGGAACTATCCTACTCATGATCTGGAATTGCCCGTGGTGGTTCATACTCTAAAAAATTTGGAGACACTATCTCATTGGAAAAAGGTGCCAAATCTTTACCGACCACAAAAGTCTCAAATACATATTCACTCAGCCAGATCTGAATCTTCGCCAATAGAGGTGGCTCGAGTTAGTCAAGGACTATGATATTGGAATAAATTACCACCCGGGTAAGGCCAACGTGGTTGCCGATGCACTCAGCCGAAAGCCTGTTAGTCTGAATACCATGATGGAATCCTTGCCTCCTAAACTCCAAGAAGAGATTGCTCAGTTCAATCTAGTCATAGTTGGTGCTGGTCTTGCTAATATTATGGAAGTTACTCCTACACTCGAGGAAGAGATCCGCAAGGCCCAGCCAAATGACACAGTCCTACAGAAACATGTCACACGTATGTTAGCAGGACAGACCTCAGATTTTTCTAAGGATCAACAAGGTACACTATGATTCTGTGGCAGGATCTGTGTACCTAGGCAAGAAGATTTAAGGAAGAGAATACTGTCAGAAGAACACGAATCTCCGTATTCTATTCATCCCGGAGGTACTAAAATGTACGAGGACCTTCGAAAAATATTCTGGTGGGATGGGCTGAAGAAAGACATTGCCTATTTTGAGGCTTGTTGCAACATATGCAACAAAGTGAAGGCAGAACACCAGAAACCCTCCGGACTCCTCCAACCGTTGCCCGTTCCCCAATGGAAGTGGGATGATGTCTACATAGATTTTATCACAAGGCTACTGAAGACTCAGCAAGGCAATGATGCAGTATGAGTCATAGTCGACACCTTAACCAAGGTAGCTCATTTTATTCCCATCAGAACCACATACCGAGCCGATCAGCTCACATAATTGTATGTGTCCAGAATAGTTAGTCTGCATGGAGTACCTCGAACAATCACTTCTGACAGGGGGTCACTATTTACCTCCGCTTTCTGGTCACGTCTGCATCGAGCTTTGGGAACAGCGCTAAAATATAGTACCGTTTATCATCCTCAGACCGATGGATAGACTGAGCGGGTAAACCAAATACTCGAAGATATGCTTCGAGCATGTGCCTTGGCCCAAGGGCCTGCATGGGAAGATTATTTGCCGTATGCCGAGTTCTCCTACAACAACAGTTTCCAGGCCAGTTTAAAGATGTCACCTTATGAGGATCTGTATGGCCGTAAGTGCCGCACTCCGTTGACTTGGTCACAAACCAGAGATTGCCGCATTTTCGGAATAGATCTCATGATGGAAGCCGAAAAGCAAGTCAGGGAAATCCGAGACTGATTGCAATTAGCCAAATCCTGACAAAAGAGATACTATGATGCAAAGCACTGACAGGTCAGTTTTGAACCCGGAGAGCATGGATAACTCCGAGTCACTCCTATGAAGGGAATAAAAGGTTTCAGACTCGCGGAAAATTGGCACCCAGGTTTATTGGTCTGTTCCCAATTATGTCCAGAGTGGGTACTATTGCATATCAGTTGGAACTGCCCCCAGAATTGTCTGAAGTGCACAATGTGTTCCATGTCTCCCAATTGAGACGATGTATATCACTGCCCGAGAAAAAAACTGCTATGGCAAAAATGGAGTTGGCTAAGGATTTAACGTATGAAGAGAGACCGCTAAGGATTTTGGATGAGGTGGAAAGGGTCACTCGTAGTAAAACGAGAAATTTTTACAAGGTTCAGTGGGAGCATCACACAGAGCAAGAAGCAACTTGGGAACGGGAAGAGTTTCTAAAGGCAAACTATCCAGAATTGTTTTCCCGAGCAACCGAATCTCGAGAATGAGATTCATCCTAAGTGGGGGAGGTTTGTGACAACCTGGTTTTTGCCCTCTCCTAGTAGATTGGCCACAGTTAACTCTCAAAGTTACTATCCAGAAACTTACCATGAAGTAACACTCAATCTTACAGCACCTGAGCTCGACTCAAAGCATTGGCTCAACCCTAAACACTAAGGACTACACGCCAGACATGAAATTGGGGCCAGCCGTGGCGCTATGCCGAAGTGCACGCGGTGACCACGCGTCTGCACGGTGCCAGCCGGCTAACCGACGCGCTCTGGGTGCCGCCGAGCGCTCTATGCGTCGCGTGCTCGCTTCCCAGGCTGACACACCTCGCCAAACCTCGCCACCATCCCCGTCTCTACTCCCTTAACTCCCTCCTGGCGCTCGCCGACACCGGAGCTCGCCGCAGTGAACACGGGCGTGGTCTGGCCAACCGCACAGTGCGCCGCGCACTGTGTTCGTCGCCACCCCCTCAATCCTGTGCTCGTCGCCACCCACCCACAGTGCCCGCGTGAGCTGCGTCGCCTTCCCCCTAGTTCACTAACACCGTTCGTCGCCGGGCACTGTGTCCAGGTGTCCTCTGGCGGAGCCCGATGCCCTCCTCTCGCTCGCCTATAAATGCTGCCGTCCCCAGCCCTCTAGAGCATCACCAACTCACCACACACACTCCACAAGACTGTAGGAAGCCGTAGCCCAGCCGGGTAGGCCTCGGGCCGCCATCCTCGAGCTCGAGCTCACCGGCGATCCCCTCGGGTCGTCTCCATAGCTCCAGCCCCTCCCAGGCTCGAGCCACCCTTCCAGAGCCTCCATCGTGCTTTAGTGGTGCCGTCCAACCCGGTTGGAGCCACTGGTGCAGCCTATGGTCACCGTCCGGCGACCTCCGCTCTCTTCCACCGCTGGAGACGTCCTTTCTGATGCCGTCCGACCACCCCTAGCTAATCTATGGGTACGACCATGTGTGTCTCAGTCTTCATCTTTGATCTATACCTCTAGCTCAGGCCAGGATGCCCTCCTCGCCGGTGTGTGCTCCGGCGGAGCCCCGCCGTGCTTTGTTTCCTTCTCACCCTTCCTCTCACCTGACTAGCGGGGCCCGCTGTCAGCCACTCTGGACGCGCCCAAAGCGGTACGAGTGGAGGCGCCCCGCGGTTTACGTCTTCGACGTCACCCCCCATATTTGTTTTTATTTAAATCAAATTTAAATTTAACCAGAGATCTCTAAACAGCCACAACTCTTTGACCATAAGTCCAAATGAATTGATTCTTTTTGCATTGGGTTCTTTATGAAAATATCTAGCATCACACAAAAATGAGATTTTTCTCTGCTGTCTAGATTTTCTAGTGAATTTCAGAGTGGTTCTTGATGTTTTCTTTTTATGTTTATAATCGTTTTCAGAAGGTGAAGCTTGTCTTGAGGATCACCAGGAGGAGTGTGAACCTCACATGCACTAAGGCAAGCCACAACAACATTTTCATGGTGCCATTATAATATTTTTGATTTTTCTACTTGAATGAATAATTTAGTTCATGCATTTAAATCACTACAATAAATATACATTTATTCTGGTGAATGCTTGTTTGTGTTGATATGTTTGTTACAGAAGATTAAGGCTAACTAAGTTAGTTTAAGTCACTAGAAGTTATATTTGTTTATGAAAACGTAATTTGTTTATGCAAAGTATTAGTTGGCTTAATATTTTCTTGAGCGAGAAAAGAATTATGCTAAGATATTGTCATGGTTAGTTTGCTGAATAATCAAAACCAAAAAAGTGTCATGAGTTTCGGATATGTATGGTTAGTGCTTGATATAGTTGACCTGTTATTGTTAAAATGATAAGTGATGCATGCTTTATGATTGCATTTGCATGGCATATCATGACACCGATTACTTTTACTTTAAGTTGAACCTGTTAGTAACTCAACTTGAACATATCGTTGATCGGGTCATGGTGCCACTGAATGAAGTTTTTCCCAATGCAACCATATTTGCCTTTATGGGAAGGCCTTTATTCGGTCTGTTGTCATGCCTCTGGTCGGTGCCTCCAACGAGGGAAGGTTATGGGCGTGCGTTACCCTGGCCCAGTAAGCAGACATAACCTTGTGTGCTCGTTGTTGTTATGGTACCTTGTCCCCATTTGGGACCGTTTATGTTGTGCCACGACGGTGGCCGTTGGTGTCTTTGGTAGACACGGGGCCACCCAGGACTTAGACTAGTGGGGAGTTGGAGTGGCCGGGAGAGTGTCACGGCAATGGAGGGGTTCTGTCGGAATGCCGTTGGTCCACCCGAATGGGACTGCGAGGCCATGGGTTCCGTGGTGTGGGTACAGTGCACTACATCTGCAGAGTGTATTTAATCTATCAATAGCCGAGTGCATGGTTACGGATTCGCTCGAAAGTAGGTCACACCATGGTTCAATGTTTAAATAATTTTGCACACTACGATAATAACTTCGCACTGTTGGAAAGAGGATGGTTGAGAAACCAGTTGGTTGATCGAGACCAAGTTGTTGGTCCGTTTGTGTTCAGAGAAGGATCACCGTTTGGTTACTAGGTAACCCGATTGAGGACCAAGTTGTTGGTCATTTTGTGATCCGAGAAAGATCGCCGTTCGGTTATGAGGTAACTCGATTAAAGGCCAAGATGTTGGTCCGCTTGTGATCCAAGAGAGATCACCGTTTGGTAAGCAAGTCTGAGGGACTTGAGTCACGAGATCATGATCACTGCATTTCTAGTATGATTTTGCACTAATGATTCACTTGGTTAATTATCATGATATTGCTTGTCATTATGTTTATGCTTGTTGTGAGCTTGCAAGTACATTCAATGTACTGACCTGACGTGTCATGCCAGCTTTCATGAAAGTCTCGTTGGAACGAAGTGATGTTCGAGTCTAGATCGTGTCCACATCGGTGTCCCTGTGCTATGGAGTCTCGCTTCGTCATCCCTCCGCTGCCATGTAGTTGTCGCGATCGAGGCCCCTTTATGTTCACTAAAAATGTACATATTGTTCAGCCGCACCGTGTATGCCGCTTGGCCTTGCAACTTGTTGTAATATGAACCATGTTCTGCTAGGATCAATAAAGCAATTGTATTCTGTACCAAGATGTTGTGTGTTTCCAGAAGACATGGTCTCTGGTCTGGCAATACAGGGTAAACCGGTTGCTCTGAGCCGGGGTGCCACAAGTTCACCCTTCTGCAAAAGGACTATGTCTGGTTGGCGGGGTGTGATTTAACACAGAAGATAAACTCTCTTCACCCTATTCTCCTTGACAATTGATTTTTCAATCAATGAAGATTACTCATAGTAGATACATGACGTGATCTCCGAACCTTTATAGACTTCTTGTTCGAGAACCACAATCACTCTTGGCCTCTGAAGAAATTGACACTTAACCGTATAGAGAGTTCGTAGGTCTCAAAAGTAATACATGGAGCGTACTGGACTTAGATTCAAGTTATGCTAAACCACTATCTATTTTTTGGCTCTAGTTTTTTCTCTCGGTGGATTTTAAACTCAAATCACTCAGGAGAGAGGGTTGATCACACAATCTTCTTGGAATCACATGGAGCAGCCAACGGACAATGTTGGAGCGGTGTGGCTATTTATAGTTGCAGCCTTCCTCGATGGGAAATGACCATTTTGGACACGCGGTCTAGCCAATGGACACCCGACATATTCTCAACGATCGTATTTTTACAGCAACGGTAACATTAATTGAGGAACAAGTAATGCTAACTCCTCGGTTCGAATCAAATCTCTCGCTGTAAAGAAGACCATCGTCCCTTATAGGAGAGTATTTATTAGGGACACTATTAGAACCAAGAGTATATCGACCAGAGGGGGTGAATGGGAGATTCAAAATTTCTTTTGGAAGTTTTGAACTGATCCCCATCATAACAGCAGAATAAAAGAACAGAAGGAAATGATCAGAATCAATCTTCTTCATTAGAAGCATATTCCTCGATGAATGATGTGATAATAGAGCGAGCTTGGGAAATCACAGGTTTAACTACGATGAGAGTTATGCAACAAGCAAACAGATGTATTAGAACAAGACAAAACATCACACGGATGATGAGAGATATGCAATGTGAAATGATGATAACTAGACAGAGTGAGGAGAATACATCAGAATGATATACGAAGATAAACTCATGTGCATGGCAACAGTGACAGGAAAGAATTACAACAACGATAATTATTAGATGAACTATCAGCACAGATCACAAAGGTAGACTGCTGAAGGAAATGAAGTAGAGTAGAATGAACCAGTGGTGCTCGATGGCGACAATCAAATTTGGTAGACTAGTTCACCCTTCTGCCAAAGGGCTACGTCTGGTTGGAGCGATGTGACTTAACAAGAAAGATAAACTCTCTTCACCCTATTCACCTTCAACACAGAGCTGGTCAGACACAGGTTGATTTCACTCATGGTAGATCCTTGTTGGCGATCTCCAAACCTTTGGTTGACCTTCATGAACCACAATCACTCTTTGTTGCTGAAGGTCTAGCATGGTGAAGACAACAACTCTTCAACACTCGAGCAGAAACCTATCCGTCTAGAGAGTGCGCAGCTCTCAAGAGTAATAGGTACAAGAACTCTAACTCAGAACCACTGTGATGCTAAACCACTGTCTAAGTTCGGGATCTTGATTTTCTCTCGATGGATCTTAAACTCAAATCACTCAGAGATGAGTTTCTCAAATCAATCTTCTCAGAAATCTTAAGTGGAGCAGCGAACGGCAATATTGGAGCGGGGTGGCTATTTATAGCCGTAGCCTTGCTCTTCGATCAACTTTTGATTCTTCTCCATCTCTTCGACTAGTAATCCTTAGGTTTTCCTAAGATTTCTCTCAAGCATTTCTAGCTCATATTGTTGGTATTTTGCCATTTTAACAAGTTTAGCATAAGCAATGTATCCAAGAGAATATCCATTCATGGATTTTTGGTGTTTTGCTGATACCTGATCCTTTCAGGATTTTGCCATGAGACAGAAGGTGATTAGTTCATCATCGCTCGAATCATCATCATCAGCATCTGATTCGAGGGAGGTGTCTGATGATTCATACACAATGAAGGCATTGCTCCTTCCTATCCTTGTTTGATGCTCTTCATCATCAGAGTCAGAATCGGATGTATCATATTCAGGATGCATACTCATGTCAGTGATTACTCTATTCAACTGAGAGATTTTCTTCATGTTGGATGTGAATGTGGCTTTGGATTGAACATTAGTGACTGGTCTCGTTGAAGAAGATGATGATGCAGATTCATTTTTCTTCCAAAGCTTAGTATGACGATCCATACGAGTGAATACATTGTAATGAAGATATTTCCATCTATTGCTTGGCCTTTCCCAGCGGGGACAATCAGCTATAAAGTGACCATATAATTTGCACTTGAAGTACTTCATATCTTTTAGAGGTAACCTTCTTCTTGAAGATTCAGGCACGTCACGTTCGTCATCAATTGTGAGGCAAAGATTTTGTCTTCTGACATCACTCAGCCTTTCTGTGAGCATTTGAAATTCCCTTGTGATGGTGTGTTGATTTTCAATGTCTTCTTCTTCTTCTCCTTCACCTTCTGAAGAAGACTCCTGATCCGCATTTTTAAGCTCCATCTTTTCTTCGTGAAGGGACAACAACGTCATGATCTCAACATAAAGAAGTTCTTCATAGTCTGGTCTTTGCTTGATTTCAGCTACGATGGGCTCAAAGGTAGCGTCAAGAGCACTTAGAAGCTTGTTGACCACATCTCTATCGGTGATATCAATTACTCCTTGCTGATGAAGCCTTTCGACAATGTTTGTCAATCGGTCAGTGAGTTCCATAGCACTTTCCTTTCGCAAGCTTCTGAAGCCGGTGAACATGGCACGAAGCATTTGTGTGTGGGGGGTTCCGTTCTAGCAATGAAACCTTCATGAGCATTTTCTATGGCATGCCAGATTTTCTTCGCAGTGTCGAGCTTTTGAAATCGAAGGAAAAAGTCTTTTGAGAGACTACAAAAGATGATATCTTTTGCTTGAGCATCCAACTGCAGATTTGCTTTATCATTGGAATTCAGATCATTTGTCGATTGCAGAATGGTGTATCCATTTTCCACAATCTACCACAGATCAAAGTTGATAGCTTGAATTTTGATTATCATTCGTCCCTTCCAGTACAGATAGTCATTTCCATCAAAGATGGGAAACCTTTCAAAGGCGAGAATCTACCTGCATTTGACACTCTCAAAACTCCAAGGATGTTAGACCTTTAATATGAAGAGACAGTGAGTACCTGCTCTGATACCAATTGTTAGGACCATGAGTATATTGACCAGAGGGGGTGAATGGGATATTGAAAATTTCTTTTGGAAGTTTTGAACTGATCCCAGTCACAGCAGCGAAATAAAGAACAGAAGGAAATGATCAGAATCAATCTTCTTCGTCAGAAGCATATTCCTCGATGAATGATGTGATAATAGAGCGATCTTGGGAAATCACAGGTTTTAACTACGATGAGAGTTATGCAACAAGCAAACAGATGCATTAGAACAAGACAAAACATCACGTGGGTGATAAGAGATATGCAATGTGAAATGATGATAACTACACAGAGTGAGGAGAATACAACAGAATGACATATGAAGATAAAATCATGTGAATGGCAACAATGACAGGAAAGAATTACAACAACGATAATGATCAAATGAACTATCGGCACAGAGAACAAAAGTAAACCGCTGAAGGAAATGTGGTAGAGTAAAATGAACCAGTGGTGCTCGATGGCGACAATCAGATTTGGTAGACCAGTTCACCCTTCTGCCAAAGGGCTACATCTGGTTGGAGGGGTTGCGACTTAACAAGAAAGATAAACTCTCTTCACCCTATTCTCCTTCAACCCAGAGCTAATCAGACTCAGGTTTTACTCATGGTAGATCCTTGTCGGCGATCTCCAAACCTTCATCCGACCTTCACGAATTATAATCACTCTTGGTTGTTGAAGGTCTAGCTCGGTGAAGACAAGAACTCTTCAACACTCGAGCAGAAACCTATCAGTTTAGAGAGTGTGCAACTCTCAAGAGTAATAGGTACAAGCACTCTAACTCGGAACCACTATGATGCTAAACCACTGTCTAAGTTTGGGCTCTTGATTTTCTCTCGGTGGATCTTAAACTCAAATCACTTGGAGAGGGGTTGCTCAAATCAATCTTCTCAGAAATCTTAAGCGGAGCAGCAATGAACAATGTTGGAGCGGGGTGGCTATTTATAGTTGCAGCCTTCCCTGATGGAAAAAGACCAAATTGGACATCGATAGCAGCCATTGACTGAATGACACGAGTCCAAAGGTCGGATGTGAGAACAATGGTAACATTACTTGCAGATCACGTAATGCTAACTCCTCGGCCTGAGACAAATCTCTCGCACCGAAGAAGATCACAGTCTCTCGCTGACTAGTATTTGCTCAAAACACTAAGAGATTTCTCTCGCAACTTTCATAGGTTTTGGCTAAGCATCACAGTGGATGTAAGCTTCGAGAACTATAACCCTCTTAATAGTACGGAGGTCCTATGACTCAAATAAATGAAAGAAAAACAACAAAATGAATACTTCGTCTTCACTTTGTATTCGACTTCCATTCACTTCAGGCAATTTCTTCGGATGGCCATCCTGAAACATATGCTTCGCTTCATCAGAAATCCTTCGAGAGGATTATTTCTTCACATCAGTCTTCTCTTCTTCATAACTTCATCAAATATAGCTCATTCTTCTATGCAATGCGGATATACTTCGGTGAAGTTACTCGAACTTACCACGGGAGACAACATTCTCTTCAGTTCTGTATGGACTATTTCTCTCTGAATGCACTAGCAAACAAGTCAGTCCATACGTGTTTCTGTCGACAATCTCCAAAACACAAGGTAGGAAAATATTGCACCAACAATCTCCCCCTTTTTGGACGATTGTTGACAAAACAGATCACATCGAAGGATAGATAATGAATGAAATGTAATGCGAGGGATAACTAGAAGACGAGAGAAGTTTACGAAGATAAAACATGCTTCCCTTGAAGATATGTATTCGAGCATGATAGGCCGTAGGGAGATGAGGTAATTCTTTGTAAGAGGGTCATTGACAAATGATCTTATACTTGACTTCTTTCAATCCACTCGACGGTGTTTGAGGTGATTCCTATCACAAAATCTTCGAAAAGGATTATATCTAGGATATACTTTGAAAGATTTGTGATGAAGCATATAACATGAAGGTTTTCTCACAACACAATTTGAATCCATACAAGATGTAGGATTCCTGCATGTTACATATTCAATATAATCAGAGCAAGAAATGGTAATAATATGTTGCTCAGAGTGTATGTGCTTCAGATGTGGTTTTCCTGCAATACATAAGATAATAGGATGGAAAATTGCGAGGAAAAACACTTTTTCAGTGAAACATATGGCCTTCACAGCGTAATTCATCAAATCTTAGACTGACTTTCTCTTCTTGCAAGGTTAGATAACAAGTGATAACAATCAGATCATATCCAACCATAATGGATATAATTCATTTGGTACTTGAAGTACTTCTCCCTCTTATTAGTGTCATCACTTGATGATTTCCTGTTCTTCTTCGAAGAGCAAATATTTTCCCTGTATGATAGATAATTATTGAGCATAGTCATTGCAAGGAGAAAATGCATTCAATGGTACCTGCAATCAGATAGTATGAAGCAAATACCATTGCAGGGGGGGTTATTAACGTTACATGGCGATCGAGAATTTCAACACCACAAATGGTGCAGTTCATGAAGCAAATTATTCGAGGGAAAACCGAATGTGAATAAAAACACCCTGCGAAAACCCTGATAATCTATCACTCAATGTAATTCTCCCTCTTTTTGTCAACAAGTGTCAAAAAGGAATGAGAGCACATACGAGGAACTACTCTTCTGCAGAGTCCTCAAAATCGGAATTTGTAACATCCCAAATTTCCAATTTGGAATGTTATACATAAGTCATCATATGCATATCATATATTATTTGCATTTTGGCTTTGTGATCCCAAAACCCTAAGCAACTCCAGGATCCACAGAGAGAGTTGGGGATTTTATTGTTTTCATATTTGAATTTTCTCAAATATTGAAAAGTGGATCACTTTGGTTTTATTGTTTTTCCTCTCCAAAAATATTTCATAATTTAAAACTATATGAGAGGAGATAATATGACTTATCCAAAATAAATGAAATATTGGAGGAAAAATATTAAAATTAAATAAATAATTTTTTCGGGTTTTATTGCTATTTTATTTGAATTAGAAAAAAATATGCATTTTTCAAAATTGCATTTTTAGGCCAAGAAAATGTTCACTTTGTTCTAAATATTCTATTTAGGTGGATAAATTTATTTTGGCATTTTTAGACTTTTTATTTTATTTTTTTAGGATTTATTCCGGCAGAATCTGTTTTAAAAAAAAGTCAACCGACCTAAACGGGTCGTGACCGACCCGGTGTCTTGCCGGGCAGGCTTTAGAAGCCGCCGCCCGTGGCCGCCCCAGCCCACCAAGCCGACACGCCCAACAACCCTAACCCTAGCGCCGCCGCCGCCTCCCGCGCCGCACGCCACCCGCGTCACCGCCGCCGCCGTTCGCCAGATCCGCCCATTGTTTTTTTCCGGTTTAGGTAAAAACCGATCAGTTTTTTTAAAACCCTAGATGCGTTTTTTTATCGGTTCGGTTTTCTCGGTTTAGTTATTTAGCGGACATCCGTCCGTTCGTTCGTTTTTACATACACTTTTCGCTGGTTAGGATCAGACAGCGAACGTTCGTTCGTTAGTCTTTTCCTTTTATTTTATTTTCAGCCAGGGACCTATCCGTGATTATTTTTATCGCGGATTAGCCCCTGATCTTCAAACCTTCGCCGTTTCTTAACCGTTTGTCCAAATGTAGTGAAACCAACGCCAAAATCTTCATCTTGAACCCCTCTTTCTATTTAATCAACTTGAACAAGGTTTTTAACAAATTAAAATTTGGTTGCAAGAAGATTTGGTTTTGAAGTTCTTTTGACTGTAGTCTCAATTCCGTAGCACCGATTTGATTGATTCTTTTTGCAGATCGAATCTCTTTAGTTGAGTTTTCAGATTTGATCTTCTTATTTGAGTTTTACCCGTGCATCTTTGCTTGATTGATTATGTATTCTATTGTTTGTTTGTGATAGAATTCCCGGAGTGCGCAGCGTGCTACTACGAGTCACTAAGTTTTGCGGATCATCAACAAGGCAAGTAACACTTTGATCATACTCTTTTCTTACCCAGTTTTTATGCATTAGTTTCAACCCACAAACATTGCATGAGTAGGATCTCTTAACATGTGGGTTTCGGGAAGTAGATGATGAGGTAGAACCTATTGCCCTTTTATTATCAAACCCTTGGGAATTACTTCAATGTAATGCTTATATCACCATGCTATGCTCGTAGACGTGGATTGGGTTTGAGAGTATCCATGACAGATGTGAGATTATTAATTAATGGTTAACTTAAGGTGGCTACTTAAACACACATCTAGGTGGATTGGTTGCGGGCACCTAGAGAATCCAGTGTTGTCCTAGGATATCCCGGAGTACCCGTGTGGTCATCCTATGGTTCGCCACCCAGGCTCAAAGGGATCATAAGATTATTCATGCTAGAAACTTCCGTGTGCAGCCACAAGCTATTATGGGCTCTAGCATAGTGGAGTAAGTTGCATGACCTCTTCCAGTGGTAGGCTAGTAGATGTAGGGGATGTAGGTTGGTACTGTCTACCCGGGGTTAGAGTTAATGCTTCTGAAAAAATGTGTCCTGGTCATCCGTTTCTCAGAAACCATGTAGTGCAAGAAATCTAATGGAGGAGATCGAGTCTTGTGGGGAAAAGTGCGCAAACCTCTGCAGAGTGTACAAACTAATCATGGTTAGTCGTGTCCCCGGTTATGGACATCTTGAGTATCTGGAACTTGGATTATCATATTGATCTCATCACTCTATTACTTAGTTTGTTGGGTTGTTAATTACTTTCAAATTGGGATTCAGTTGGAGGAACCTTCTCAATGTTTAACAACTACCATGATAGTTAAATAAAATATATTCCTTTGTCATAGGGAAAAATTGGCTTTTCGCAAAAACATTATAACCATAGAGCCTCCACCAGCCAAATATGCATGTAGTGATAGCATTTACCTGTTCATTGCTCTACTGTGTTATATTGCCAGCATATTCCATGTGCTGACCCGTTTTCGGGCTGCAACATATCTGTTGCAAGCTTTTCAGACAAAGAGTAAGGTGCGCTAGGTCATTTGTCGTGCACTTAGCTATACCGTTGGAGTTGATGGACTCACTTTATCTTCCAAGTCTTCCGCTGTTATCTTATTTAGATGACCTTAAGCCATATTTATTGTAATAAGTTCTCTTTTGAGACTTCCGATGTAATAAGTGTGTGATTGCTACTATGTTACAAATCCTTTGAGTATTGTGTGTGTCAGCATTATCGATCCAGGGATGATACTTGTCCACAGAGACTTGACCATCTGAGGTCGGGTCGCTACAAGATGGTATCAGAGCACACGCTGAATGTAGGACACGACCACTAAGATGAGCCATAGGTCACTCTTCTCTACTCATTTCTGACTCCTCTCCATTTTCTACTCTATAGGATGGCGGACACAAGGAATAAGTTTACGCAGCCGGATGAAGACACCCCTTTTGGACGACACCTCAAGGAAGTCACTAGGTACCTGAACATTGGAATACCAAGCTTCACTGGGACCTACACCGCCAATTTACCAGAAGAAGAGCGTTGGATGATTCGAGTTCAAGTTCCAGGAAGGACATTCCCGCCAGTTACTGAGCCCATAGAGTTTTCCTTTGATTCACCAACCTGGAGTCTAGGAAAGAGCATGGCAGACCACATTGCCATAGGACGTATCAGTGATGTTTATCACGAGGATCTTAAGGATACTATCTACCAGATATGTGGGCGCCGAAATGAGCAATGGGAGATGATCAGCACCAGGAAGGACAGGTCCATTGCAGCATACATCCAGGAGTTAAACCAACACATTCGTCGCCAGGAGAACTAGATGTGCGCAAGCAGGATAGATCCGAAGAAGGTGATGACCAGGAACACGGAGCTAGAAGAGGAACTCAAGTCTACACACGACGAATATGAGGAAGAAACACAATACTAGTGGAGAAGAATGACGACCTGACAAGGAAGCTAGGAGTATTCATGGGAGACCCTGCACTAGGAGGAGATGACGACCATCCCAAGGACTACATCATCATCGACGACACCGACTCTGACCCAAGTGATGATGATTATGAAGATGAAGTTGGAGCAGATATCATGGAGTCTTCCACCGATCAAAATTTCTAGATGACCACCGTATGATCAGTAGTATTCCCCCATGTAAATAGTATAGTCTGAGCACTATAGCGATAGTTAGATAAATTGTATGCCCTTGTTTGAAATTGATTTGGTGTGATATGATTGTGTTTGACTCATGTGCATATGGTTAGTGCTTTCTCATTAGACCTCATTCTATTTTAATCTCTTCCCTCTAAACCCATCAGATGCCTCCGAGACGTGACCCCGGATTTGTCTTCCCACCGGAGCTCACTCAGTTGATCCAACAGCAGAATACACTGATGCAGTTGCTAGTTCAGAATCAAGGCAACAACAACAACAACAAAAACAACAATAACAACAACCCACCACCACCCCCTCCAGTTGATAACCTAGCCCGCTTTCTAAGGTTGCAGCCGTCAATGTTTTCCAGTAGCACTGAGCCGATATTTTTTGATGATTGGATACGCGGGATAGGAAGGGAGTTGACCACCGCAGGTTGCACAGATGTGGAGAAGGTGCGATTTTCCGCACACCAATTGGATGGACCTGCTGCCTCATGGTGGGAGAATTACACAACCACTTTTCCTATATCCAATGTCACATGGGAGCAGTTTCAGCAAGCATTCCGCACAGCTCATGTTTCAACTGGAGCTATGAGCATGAAGAAGCGTGAGTTTCACAACTTACGCCAGGGCAACCATACTGTGGGGTAGTACGTGGATGAGTTTAGCAAGCTAGCTCGATATTCCCCAGATGATGTGGCCACTGATGCCGCGAAACAGGAGAATTTATGGAAGGGCAGAATGATGAGATGATTATGCAGTTAATGGTGGCAACATTTAACAACTACCAGGAGTTGGTAGATAAGGCTCGTATGATTGAAGGGAAGCAGCAGCAGAATGAGAGCCGCAAAAGGAAGAATGGACAAGGGAGGTACAATTCAGGAGCTCAGCAGAAACCTCGTTTCATCCCGAACTCAGGAGGATATACCCATAACCATGGAGGACATAACCACAATGGAGGAAGTTCGCATAACCAAAGTGGCCCCAAGAATGGAAATGGTAATGGAGCAGGCGGTAATCAGAATCGCTCTAACCCAGCCACACCCGCCAAGAGGGATCTAAGTCATGTTACCTGCTTCAAGTGCGAGAAGACAGGACATTACGCCACCGAATGTCCTGAAGCAAAGAATGGAAATGGCAATGGAAGCTCTGGGAAGAAGCCCAACCCTTTCAACAAGGGACAAGTGAACCACGTGAACGTGGAGGAGGTTGAAGAGTAGCCAGATGCAGTTATCGGTAAGTTTTTGGTTAAGTCATTTACCGCTCTCGTTCTTTTTGATACCGGTGCATCACATTCATACATTTAAAGGGGATTTGTGGACAAGTTTAAGTTACCCACCTTAGCCCTTAGGACACCCTTGTTAGTAAGCTCACCAGGAGCAGAATATATGGCCAGCCGATGGTGCGACTGGATACCCTTAAACATTAGCAGCCATATTTTCCCCTCAGACCTAATAATTCTGGAGTCACAAGGATTGGACGTGATACTGGGTATGGATTGGCTATTGAAGTATGGAGGAAACATTGATTGTGCTAGTAGGTCAATTCTGCTCACCACCTTGGAGGGAAAAAGGATTAAGTATGTATCCAGGCATACACCAAAGAGGACTCACGTAAACTCCCTCGCGGGCATTGTTCAAGAGGAGGTGCCTGTAGTGAAGGATTACCCGGATGAATTCCCAGAGGAACTACCAGGCATGCCGACGGGTCGAGAAATTGAGTTTTTGATAGAGCTATTGCCAGGCACCGGACCAATATCGAAGAGACCATACCGGATGCCCGCAAATGATCTAGAGGAGATTAAGAAACAGATTAAGGAGTTATTGGAGAAAGGTTACATTCGACGAAGCTCATCACCATGGGGAGCCCAAGTGCTCTTGGTTGAGAAGAAGGATAAATCTCTGAGAATGGTGGTTGACTATCGTGCATTGAATGAAGTGACGATCAAGAAGAAGTACCCACTGCCGATGATTAATGATTTCTTTGACCAACTACAAGGAGCTAAAGTATTTTCCAATATCGATCTACGATCAGGGTACCACCAGCTGAAGATCCGAGAATAGTATATACCTAAGACATCTTTCACCACAAGGTACGGGCTATACGAGTACACGGTTATGTCATTTGGATTGACTAACGCCCCTGCCTATTTTATGAGTATGATGAATAAGGTGTTCATGGAGTTCTTGGATAAGCTTGTTGTGGTGTTCATTGATTATATTCCGGTATACTCAAAGAATGAAGAGGATCACAAGGAGCATTTGCGTTTAGTTCTCGAGAAGCTCGGGGAACATCAGTTATATGCCAAGTTTAGCAAATGTGAGTTTTGGTTGAAGGAAGTTGGATTCCTTGGACATGTTATATCAGGAGAAGGTATAGCAGTAGACCCTACAAAGGTTTAGTCAGTCACTGAGTGGTTGGCACCCACTTCAGTTGGAGAGATCCGCAGCTTTCTGTGACCCGTGGGATACTATCGGATATTCATTGAGAATTTCTCAAAGATTGCAAAGCCCATGACAGAGTTGTTGAAGAAGGACACCAAGTTCAAATGGACGGAAGAATGTGAGGCCAGTTTTCAGGAGTTGAAGAAACATTTGACTACAGCCCCAGTGTTGATTCTGCCAGATATACGTAAGGATTTCCAAATGTATTGTGACGCGTCTCGCTTAGGGCTTGGAGGTGTACTTATGCAAGACAGAAGAGTTGTTTCATATGCCTCACGTCAGCTTCAACCTCATGAGTTGAATTATGCCACGCATGATTTGGAGTTAGCAGTAGTAGTGCATGCGCTCAAGACCCGGAGACATTTTCTTATTGGAAATCATTGTGAAGTGTACATGGATCATAAGAGTTTGAAGTACATTTTCACAGAGAAGGAGTTGAATCTCAGGCAAAGGAGATGGTTGGAGCTTATAAAGGATTATGATATGAAGTTGCACTATCATCCAGGCAAGGCCAATGTCGTAGCAGACACTTTGAGCCGGAAGCGTTACGCCAATACCGTCGTAAACGGAGGATTACCAACAGACTTAGCCGAAGATCTCAAGGAGCTACGTTTGGAGATAGTCCCTAGAGGTTTTGTTGTAGCTTTAGAAATGCAGTCAACATTATTGGGAAAGATTTGAGAAGCTTAGAAGGATGATAAAGAAATTGCCGAGATAAAGGAGAAAATGAGCAAGGGAAAGTCCAAAGGTTTTCGTGAGGATGAGCACGACACCTTGTGGTTTGAGGACCGTGTTTATGTACCCAATAATGCAGAGATCAGGAAGTTGATACTTCATGAGGCTCATGACTCGCCATACTCTATACACCCCAGAAACACCAAAATGTATTTGGATTTGAAGGAGCGTTTCTGGTGGACGGGTATGAAGAAGGATATTGCCGAGTATGTAGCCATATGTGATGTATGTCAGAGAGTGAAGGCAGAACATCAGAAGCCAGCAGGATTACTGCAGCCTATGACGATACCCGAATGGAAGTGGGATAAGCTTGGCATGGATTTTATCACTGGATTACCCAGGACCCGATCGGGATATGACTCTATCTGGGTAGTAGTTGATCGGTTGACCAAAGTGGCTCACTTTATCCCAGTAAAAACCACCTATACAAGTGCGAAGTTGGCCAAGATATATATGACCAGGATCGTATGTCTGCATGGAGTTCCGAGGACTATCGTATTAGAAAGAGGAACACAGTTTACTTCAAAGTTTTGGCACCAGCTGTACCATACTTCGGGAACCAGGCTAGAGTTTAGTACTGTCTTTCATCCGCAGACAGATGGACAGACCGAGAGTCAATCAGATTCTGGAGGACATGCTCAGACCTTGTGCACTTGATTATGGATCTAGTTGGGATGACAATTTGCCTTACGCAGAGTTCTCATACAGCAATAGCTACCAGGCTAGTTTGAAGATGGCACCTTTCGAATCTTTATATGGACGGAGGTGCAGGACACCGTTGATGTGGGATGAAGTTGGAGACCGTCAGTTGTTTGGACCAGATTTAATTAAAGAGTCAGAAGAGAAGGTTAAGCTGATTTGAGGTAGGTTGAAGGTAGCTCAGTCCAGGTAGAAAAGTTATGCAGACTCAAAGCACAAGGAGGTAGGCTATGAAATCGGAGATAGAGCATATCTTCGTGTGTCACCTCTGCAAGGAGTTAAACGTTTTGTAGTTAAGGGAAAGTTAGCCCCAAGATTTGTAGGACCATACCGAGTTTTGGAACGTATGGGAGAAGTAGCCTACAAGTTGGAGTTACCCGAAGGATTGTCAGGAGTTCATGGTGTGTTTCATGTTTCCCAGTTGAAGAAGTGCCATGCAGAGATGACCGATATTCCTCTGAGAGATACAGTGCCCCTACAAGCAATTCAGCTGGACAGTGATCTAACCTATGAGGAGAAACCAGTCAAGATTCTCGAGTTTGCCAGCCGGATCACACATAGTAAGGTTATCAAGTTTTGCAAAGTTCAGTGGATCCACCATACCAAGGATGAAGCCACCTGGGAACGAGAGGATGATCTACTGAAAGACCACCCACACCTATTTTCTAGCCAACCCGAATCTCGAGGGCGAGATTCACCTTACTGGGGGGTAGGTTTGTAACATCCCAAATTTCCAATTTGGAATGTTATACATAAGTCATCATATGCATATCATATTTTATTTGCATTTTGGCTTTGTGATCCCAAAACCCTAAGCAACTCCACGATCCACGGAGAGAGTTGGGGATTTTATTGTTTTCATATTTGAATTTTCTCAAATATTGAAAAGTGAATCACTTTGGTTTTATTGTTTTTCCTCTCCAAAAATATTTCATAATTAAAAACTATATGAGAGGAGATAATATGACTTCTCCAAAATAAATGAAATATTGGAGGAAAAATATTAAAATCAAATAAATATTTTTTTCGGGTTTTATTGCTCTTTTATTTGAATTAGAAAAAATATGCATTTTTTAAAATTGCATTTTTAGGCCAAGAAAATGTTCACTTTGTTCTAAATATTCTATTTAGACGGTGAAAATTTGTTTTGGCGTTTTTAGATTTTTATTTTATTTTTAGGATTTTTTCCGGTGGAATCTGTTTAAAAAAAGTCAACCGACCTAAACGGGCCGTGACCGACCCGGTCTCCTGCCGGGCAGGCTTTATAAGCCGCCGCCCGGGGCCGCCCCAGCCCACCAAGCCGCCCCGCCCCGCAAACCCTAACCCTAGCGCTGCTGCCGCCGTGCACGCCACCCGCGCCGCCGCCTGCGTCGTTTGCTTGCGCCGCTCGCCGCCGCGCTGCATGTCGGAGCCGCCCCCGCCGTTCGCCGGATCCGCCCGTTGGTTTTTTCGGTTTAGGTAAAAATCGATCGGTTTTTTTGAAAACCCTAGATGTTTTTTTATCGGTTCTGTTTTCTCAGTTTAGTTATTTAGCGGATGTCCGTCCATTTGTTCGTTTTTACGAACGCTTTTCGCCACTTAGGATCAGACAACAAAGGTTCGTTCGTTAGTCTTTTCCTTTTATTTTATTTTCGGCAAGGGACCTATCTGTGGTTACTTTTATTGCAGATTAGCCCCTGATCTTCAAACCCTCGTCGTTTCTTAACCGTTTGTCCAAATCCAGTGAAACCAACGCCAAAATCTTTGTCTCGAACCCCTCTTTCTGTTTTATCAACTTGAACAAGGTTTTTCACAAATTAAAATTTGGTTGCAAGCAGATTTGGTTTTGAAGTTCTTTTGACCGTAGTCTCAGTTTCGTAGCTCCGATTTGATTGATTCTTTTTGTAAATCGAATCTCTTTAGTTGAGTTTTCAGATTCGGTCTTCTTATTTGAGTTTTACCGGTGCATCTTTGCTTGATTGCTTATGTATGCCATTGTTTGTTTGCGATAGAATTCCCGAAGTGCGCAGCGTGCTACTACGAGTCACTAGGTTTTGTGGATCATCAGCAAGGCAAGTAACACTTTGATCGTACTCTTTTCTTACCCAGTTTTTATGCATTAGTTTCAACCCCCAAACATTGCATGAGTAGGATCTCTTAACATGTGGGTTTTGGGAAGTAGATGGTGAGGTAGAACCTATTGCCCTTTTATTATCAAACCCTTGGGAGTTACTTCGATGTAATGCTTATATCGCCATGCTATGCTAGTAGACATGGATTGGATTTGAGAGTATCCATGACAGATGTGAGATTATTAATTAATGGTTAACTTAAGGTGGCTACTTAAACACACATCTGGGTGGATTGGTTGCGGGCACCTGGAGAATCTAGTGTTGTCCTTGGATATCCCGGAGTACCCGTGTGATCATCCTATGGTTCGCCACCCAGGCTCAAAGGGATCATAAGATTATTCATGCTAGAAACTTCCGTGTGCAGCCACAAGATATTATGGGCTCTAGCATAGTGGAATAAGTTGCACGACCTCTTCCAGTGGTAGGCTAGCAGATGTAGGGGATGTAGGTTGGTACTATCTACCCGCGGTTAGAGTTAATGCTTCTGAAAAACTGTGTCCTGGTCATCCGTTTCTCAAACAACATGTAGTGCGAGAAATCCAACGGAGGAGATCGAGTCTTGTGGGGAAAAGTGCAAAAACCTATGCAGAGTGTACAAACTAATCATGGTTAGCCGTGTCCCCGGTTATGGACATCTTGAGTATCTGGAACTTGGATTATCATATTGATCTCATCACTCTATTACTTAATTTGTTGGGTTGTTAATTACTTTCAAATTGGGATTGAGTTGGAGGAACCTTCTCGATGTTTAACAACTACCATGATAGTTAAATGGAATATATTCCTTTGTTGTAGGGAAAAATTGGCTTTTCGCAAAAACATTATAACCATAGAGCCTCCACCAGCCATATATGCATGTAGTGATAGCATTTACCTGTTCATTGCCCTACTGTGTTATATTGCCAGCACATTCCATGTGATGACCCATTTTTGGGCTGCAACATATCATGTTGCAGACTTTTCAGACGAAGAGTAAGGTGCGCTAGGTTGTTTGTCGTGCACTCAGCTATGTCGTTGGAGTTGATGGACTCAGTTTATCTTCCAAGTCCTCCACTATTATCTTATTTAGATGGCCTTAAGCCATATTTATTGTAATAAGTTCTATTTTGAGACTTTCGATGTAATAAGTGTGTGATTGCTAATCTATTATAAATCCTTTGAGTACTGTGTGTGTAAGCATTACCGATCCAGGGATGACACTTATGCACATAGACTTGACCATCTGAGGTCGGGTCGCTACAGAATTGAAACCACTCGATGAATAAGAATCCGACGAGCAAGGAATGGTCAAGGAAGAAGCAGGAGTAGTAGTATGGGCACTAAAATACTTGGCGCGATGATCATCTGGCTTAAAGATAAGAGTGCCGGCTGTGTCTGCAATTTCATCATCATGTCTGACAAACAGCAGGTCGGTTGAAGTAGAACTATGTGGGAGCACAGGAGTTTGTCTTTGGATGCGAGGAACAACAAGTACAATCAGGTACTTATACTCCTTCATGATGCCCTTTTTAGCTAACTTCTTGCGGGAGTAATGCTTCCTTAACAGAGTCCATGATTGATTCTTTGCTTCTTCTCATGAAGAAGAATTTGGTGAGTATGATTGTGAAGAAAATTCAGCTCAATCATTAACTCCAGCTTTTCTTTTCTACCCAGCTTGATGTGGCTTTCCAGTGTCTGTTTTGTGCGAATGCAAATCTCAGAGAGAGATGGATTTTCCTCACGAGGGATTTCAAACCTGGCTTTCTTGACGTTCGGTGCATTTTCAGATGCAGACTCAATGGCAGTAGCATCAACAGGTTCCTTCCCTTTCCCAGTATCCCTCACTATGCGTAGAGTGTCACGGACTGGAGGCATGAATACTTTTGGAATATAAACCTAGAAAAATTTCTCATGGGTGAGTTTCTCAATTGCATACATGATCCATGGAGCATACAACTTCATTGATTGGGGGATATCAGCAGCGCATGCCAGATTGCAAATAAACAGATCAGGAACATCGAAGTGAATTCCTTGTGAGATGGCCAGGAGTGCATTTCCTACAATGCCATTGATGGAATTTGGTCTGTTCATTGGCATGATAGTATTGCACAGAATGTGAAGCATCACCTTGTTGTCATAGGCCAACTTCTTCGGATCAACATCAATGCATTCATCTCCAACCATGGTTGGATCCATCAACTTGCTCTGTGTTGATTTCAGTTTCAATTGAATAAACAGTTATATTCTCATGCCATGCACATTACAAGTGTTGTTATTGTTGTGTAGTTTCCCACATTTATATTATGTCTATGCTGCTTTGTCTTAAATAGATATGATTCGAATTGTCTCTATCTTGATTTGGCATCATAAACTAGAATGATATAGACCATACAGTGACCATACTACATAGATATATGTTTGTTTCATGTTGTTAGCATGTCTACCTTACTACTGAACTGGTTTACCAAAATGACTTTCATACACAACATGTTAAACCTATGATGTGTCTATTTGTTTCTCTTTTAGAACGCGGATAAAATATTGGAGAAGAGTACCCTGTTATGCAATGGTAAAGGAAGTAATGCAGATAAGGTTCAAGATAGTGAGACATCCCTGTTGGTCTCCAAGAAAGCTGATAAAAACTATATTGAAGACACTGAGACAACCCCAAAGTCCTGTCTTGATGTAGTGTTTGAGTTACTGGCTACTACTACTGGCACCAGCTCTTCGAACTCGCTGCCTGAATCAGTTCGGCTTCTTGAGTCTCAACTTCAAGTTGAAAGACATTGATCAGATGTTATGCGATAGGAAGCCGAAGGACTGAGGAAGTCCCTGTAGAATTCAAATGCATACTTTCTGGTGCAACAGCAAGTGCTGGAGGATTTAAGCACCAAACAAGAGAAAGTTAATAAGCTTGCTAAGCATCTTGCCAGCATTATGGGTACCCAGGATATTGTTTCTTGAGCTCTTCTTAAGTGGTTTCAGTTCTGGACTTGTTTTGCTGCGGTGTTTATTTGCACTAGTCGCCAACTTTGACAACCAGTGTATATGATATGCTACTTTGTTCCCTATATTTGCACTCGTGGCGAACTTTGATGCCCAGTGGATGTAATATGTGCAATAGCCATGATAGCCTAGCATAAGTTGCTTGCTTATTTATTTCCTTGTTGTCTTGTTTATTTGTTTGCTTGTAGTCAATGCAGTTCTTTTTCCACGGTTTGTTAGTGGCCGCAATAACCATGGGCTACATATTTACTGTAGTTACCATGGGCCTTCTACGGGTCGTAGAAACAATGGACCTTCTAAGGGTCATAGAAACAATGGGCCTTCTACGGGTCATAGCATCAATGGGCCTTCTACGGGTCGTATGATCGATCGGCCAAACATGGGCCGATAACAGACCGCATTATGGGTCGTAAATGGGCTAGATTTGGAATCATCAGTTCATGGGCTGACAATAACGGTCTGTCGTTAATTGGTCATATTTGATGACGCTATGAAAACGGCCCAACGGATTAACCGGACGCAAACGGGCCGATTGTAACCACGGGCTGAATTTGGCCCACAAGCAAAAAAGGCTAGTAACGGACCATAACTAACCGAATGCTGGAAATGAGCCCAAGAATAAATGGGCCCTGAGAAGGCCGAAAGATAACATGGGCTGGAAACGGCCCAATGGAATAATGGGTCGTTAATGGGTATAAAGCGGTACATTGTTCATTACGGGCCAGATTCACCATGGGCCGTTAATGGGCCAAGAGTTACAAATGGCCTCATATGGGCCGAAAGACATCATGGGCCATACATGGGCCGGAAGTTACAACAGGCTGGAATCATATTGGA
Organism: Triticum urartu; assembly: GCF_056163025.1. NCBI lineage: Eukaryota > Viridiplantae > Streptophyta > Magnoliopsida > Poales > Poaceae > Triticum > Triticum urartu. Next base: position 382,682,960 of record NC_141877.1, read on the forward strand.
CGGCCCACATGAAGCTACTGGGCTTAATTCCGATAGGCTGCGTAACGGGTCGTGAGTTAGTGGGCCGTAAATGGGCTATATACGAAGAAGCCATTAACAGGCTTCCCGTGGGCCGGCACGTTACCTTTTGACGAAGTCAAATGGGCAGGCCTTTTCACCAGAATGGGCCTCTACTGGGTCGTGCCACGTGTCGACGTGTCATAGGCGCCTCCTGTCCAATGAATGGATGACATCTGTCCCAACAGTGAGCCAACACGTGTTTCCTCCGGCCAATGAGAATTTTACACATGGAAAATCCTCATTGGTCTGGGCTGTTAACGGGTTATCAGATCCAAAACCGGACCCGATAGCATAACGGCGACCCGTTGCGGTGGATGCCATGTGTCGGTTACCCTTGACGAAAACACTTCCATGACGCGCCATTTATCGTCATGGAAGTGGACACTTCCGTGATGATAATTTTGGTAATGTCATGGAACACTTCTACGACAGCACATGTATGACTATCTTGATTCTGTCATAAAATCGTCATGGATGCACATGCATGACAGAAAACGTGACCTACTGTGACAAGCATGTATCATCACGGAAGTGTATTTTTTTGTAGTGAAGGTATCAATCCAGTAGGAGACAACACACAAATCACCAATACCTGCACAAACAATCAAACAACTTGCACCCAACGTGATAAAGGGGTTGTCAATCCCTTCATGATCACTTGCAAAAGTGAGATCTGATAGAGATAGATGAAACTAAACAAAAGATAAAGTAAATATTTTTGGGTTTTTTGGTTTATAGATCGGAAAGTAAAAGATTGCAAAATAGTAGATCGGAAACTAATATGATGGAACATTGTAGATCAGAAACTTATATGGTGGAAAATATACCCGAGGTCCATAGGTTTCACTAGAGGCTTCTCTCAAGATAGCAGATAATACGGTGGGTGAACAAATTACTGTCGAGCAATTGATAGAAAAGCGCAAAGTTATGACGATATCTAAGGCAATGATTATGAAATATAGGCATCACGTCCATGCCAAGTAGACCGAAACGATTCTGCATCTACTACTATTACTCCACACATCAACCGACTCCTGCCTGCATCTGGAGTATTAAGTTCATGAAGAACAGAGTAACGCATTAAGTAAGATGACATGAGGTAGAGAAATAAACTCAATCAATATGATGTAAACCCCATCTTTTTATCCTCGATGGCAACAATAGAATACGTGCCTTGCTGCCCCTACTGTCACTGGGAAAGGACACCGCAAGATTGAACCCAAAGCTAAGCACTTCTCCCATTGCAAGAAAAACCAATCTAGTTGGCCAAACCAAACTGATAGTTCGAAGAGAATTACAAAGATATCAAATCATGCATAAAAGAATTCAGAGAAGATTCAAATAATATTCATAGATAAGCCGATCATAAATCTATAATTCATCGGATCTCGACAAACACACCGCAAAAGAAGATTACATCGGATAGATCTCCAAGAAATCAAGGAGAACATGGTATTGAGAGTCAAAGAGAGAGAAGAAGCCATCTAGCTACTAGCTATGGACCCGTAGGTCTGTGGTAAACTACTCACGCTTCATCGGAAGGGCGATAGAGTTGATGTAGAAGCCCTCCGTGATCGAATCCCCCTCCGGCAGGATGCCGGATAAGGCCCCTAGATGGGATCTCACGGGAACAGAAGGTTGCGGCGGTGGAAAAGTGTTTTCATGGATACTTCTGGTGGTTTGGGAATGTATGTGAATATATAGGAGGAAGATCTAGGTCAGGGGGTCACCGAGGGGCCCACAAGGCAGGGGGCGCACCCTACCCCTTGGGCGCACCCTCCACCCTTGTGGTCACCTCGTGGATCTTCTCACTTGCACTCCAAGTCTCCTGGGTGTCTTCTGGTCCAAGAAAAATCATCGCGAAGGTTTTATTCCATTTGGACTCCGTTTGGTATTCCTTTTCTGCGAAACTCAAAAACAAGGAAAAAAACAGAAACTGGCACTGGGCTCTAAGTTAGTAGGTTAGTCCCAAAAATAATATAAAATAGCATATTAATGCATATAAAATATCCAAAACAGATAATATAATAGCATGGAACAATCAAAAATTATAGATACATTGGAGACGTATCAATAACTACCGCAGGCTTTGCTTGTTGCATGGTTTCTTCCTCGTGAAGAGGGGATGGTGGAATCTGTTGCAGTGGAGCACTTGTGTCGACAGGAGCATCAGTTGCTATAGTTTGAATGCAGCGATCTGAGATTGTCTTCGGCTTATTGACTCTTGCCTTAGCTTTTTGACGCCTCTCTTCTTTTTCTCTTCGTCGAGAAAGATCTTCTTGATGTTTGATCTCTTCATTTCTACGATCATGAAGCTGTGAAACATCCATTTTCAGCCTTGAATGCCACTCTATCTTATTGTTCCTCATAAAAGTGAGGGTTTTGGTGAGCTCAAGAATCTCCTTGTTCAGCCTCTTCCTTTCAGATTCTGTGTGAGCATCATTTCTCATCTGTTCGAGAGTTTTCTTGTCCTCTACAACTTGATTGAGTTCGTGGTAATTTCTCCCAACTCAGTGAAGTATTTTTCTGCCAGCTTGGTAACATCATCCGGAAGACCCAAACTGCTCAGATTAGCTAATTTTGCATCATAGGCAGCACTATCAATAAGATCACTCATCAGGTCGAAGTCATACTTCAGTTCCTCTGTGGGAACAGGAACATTGGATCTCGCTTTCTTGACCGAAGAAGAAGCTCTCTCCTCAAGCAACAACTTTCTTTTCACAACTGGAGCAGCTAAACCCGAAGGTTTATCTGAGATTAAAGCAGTTGCAAGCCTCAGTGACATCTCAATGGAGGTGAGATCTTGGCAGGAGAGGGAGTTTGATGTGGTTTGTCCATAAGAGCTCATTGATCATAAATGGGAATTTCTTTGGCAACATTATCATCGGAAGAATCCTCAGATGAGACAGATGTTGCCTTCTTTGATTTTCTTGCAACTGATTTCTTTCTCGAAGTTTGAGGGGAAACAGACGTCCTCTTCTTCTTTTATTTTTGGCCATAGGCCAGTTCCTTCTTCTTTTGCACATCTTGCCAAGTCAACTCAACATTTCTTTGTTCCACCTGATTTTTCTTTGAGGCCTTGGCTTCACTTGGCATTGGCCTTTGCTCTCTTTTCCACTTCCTCGGGGAAATCAGCAATTGTCTTGAATGAATCAGCATGAGCATTAGCGGGAGGAGCTGGCCTAACTTTTTCATCATCTTGACCTAGGCAGCCCCATGTGTCATGCAGTCATTCTAGGGTAGAGTAAATGCGAACAAGATCTGATATTTCCTTCGGACATTTTCATAGTTAAACCACTTCTTTGCCCAATGACGGCGAATCTTCTATAGCCTGCTATTTCTTTCGGTGGCAGTTTCAACTCCAGCTGGAGTTTTGTAAGTTTCTGGATCAAACATCTTAGCCGCGGTGTTCCTCTCTCTACCATGACCACCCTTCTTGGGATTTCCATCAGAGAACGGGGTCTTGGAATCGATGACTTGCTCACCCTCAAGATAACTGTGAGCTGAGGGAATATCATCGGATTCTGATTTAGATTTATTCTTCGGAGCCTTTGGGGGCTTAGCTACTTTTCTTTCATCCAACTTTGCTTTTGCTACCATAGGTGGTATCTGATGAATTTCTTCTTCAGACCCAGACTGCTCTTCCGAGCTGTTTGCCATGACCACTCCTAAGAGAAAAACAACAATACAAAGGACAACAGGAAGGGGTCACAAACATGCACAGAACCATTTTGACAAAAAACAAGAAGTTTTTCAGAACCAGCAAGGAATTCATGGTATGTATATGAGCAAGATATCATCAATAGATATGCAAAATGCCTTAAAGCAAAGTGACCATCTATCTAATCTTTCAAATAGAATACACACAAATCCTAGATCCATAACAACTAGCATGAGGGAAAACTACAAACCGCACCAGTTACAACCTAGGGAATCCTAAGGATCTACCGCAAGATAATAAAGCAATATAAATTTGCATCGGAAGAATAACCCTAGAACAGAGACAAGACAAGGCTAGCTCCAGATCTGTGCACCCTAAGTTGGCAGCAAAGAACATCTACGACAGTGCGAGAGAGAAGAACTACCGCACTGGTGCGACCAATGGTGGCAGAGCTTCACTGGAGTTGCATGGCAAAGCGCGACGTTGACGCTACTTCGAGCTCAGGCTCGGGCTGAGAGCGAGAGGAGGGGTTTGAGGTCGAAAAGATAAAGAACCAAAGAGGAAGAAGCCTGGAGGGGGGTTTATTAGCCCGAGGGCGAAACTGCTTCCTCCGAGATCCATGGCCGAAAAGAACGGGATGCTCCACATTCAACAGATGAGATCACGATCGTGAGATCATGGGCACGTGTTAGTCGTTTCCTGCGAAAATCTCGGTAACTGAACAGAATACCGAAGGGTTTGAGGAAGCGCAAGCGCCAAAACAGATTAAATTTCAAAGTTGATTTCATTTGCGACCAGGACGTCGGATTGAAATCTTCTTCAGATCAAGTTGCATGTTTATGATGAGGAAGAATCAGAGGGAAAAACATAGTCTGACACAAAAACACTTAGCCAAATGAAAGAAAAACACAAAACACAAACACTTCGAACAAAGATACAGAAGAACACACTAAGAACTAGCACCAACAATAGATCTTAGGGTAAGAGATGATCGATGAAGATCCCTGAGATAACATCTGCAAGAAGGGGTTAGTTCTTTTTCACAACCCACACTTGTGTGGGCGGCGATGATCTCATTTTCTTCGTCAAGGCAGGAGTATTATTTCGGTAAGACCTGAAATGCACATGTACACTTTGAGAGTAATCATATGAATATGCATTGAAGTTATTTACAGAGACATGAGTGTAATGATTCGAGGAGGTACACATGTACTCCTTCTGTCGAAGCCTTGATCGATGCTCATTTGAGAATTTTCCTGTGCCATTCTGCGAATGATAACCATTGTCTCGAAGAAAATTAGTTTGCATGTTCAAGTTATAGTAACAAATAGATTTCAATAGTTCACTTCTTCACCCATATTTGCTTCTTGGGTGAGCCATACCTGCAGTTAGTCCCAATATATCGAGCTAAAACCTTACCATTATGTTGTTTGAATAGTTTATAATTCCCGCCATCGAACTCATCAGAAATGGCAGGAATGGAAGAATCATATCCTGATAGAGTTGTAGGTTCGAGTGTTTTGCTTGTAGCAAGAACCCAACTCGTACGAGGATATTACTCAGGAGTCCAGTAAGTTCCATCAGCGTTGAGTTTTCTTTCGAAACACAATCCTCCCTTTCGAGGTTTTTTGTGCAGTAATGACTTCTTGAGCACATCACACAGGGTTTGATGCCCTTTTAGGCTTCTTAGCATTCCTGTCTCAAGTAAGTCCTTCAACCTGCAGTTTCATCAGCAATGGCAGCATATTCCTTGGAAGAGGGGTTAGAGATATCATTCGTGACTACTGTAATTTTCTCGATGATAGCGTTAGAGATTTAATCATGTGAATCAGCATTACTATGTTTTAGGCATTTTAAGCACGGAGGATCAAAATCATCAGGAAGACAAGTAGATTGCTCGGCAAAGAGAGAATCTTTCTCTAACACCAGCTCATTATGATATTCTTTCAGTGACACAAGTTCTTGATTCCTGTTAAGGAGTTCATCTAATAGACTCTCGTAGTCAACTATAAGAGAATCATATCGATTGGTAAGATCATCAATAGTTGATGAAAAGGCATCTTGCTCTTTGATCAACTTTTGATTCTTCTCCATCTCTTTGACTAGTAATCCTTCAGTTTTCCTAAGATTTCTTTCAAGCATTTCTAGCTCATCTTGTTCAGATTTTGCCATTTTAACAAGTTTAGCATAAGCAATGTATCCAGGAGAATATCCATTCATGGACTTTTGGTGTTTTGCTGATACCTGATCCTTTGAGGATTTTGCCATGAGATAGAAGGTGATTGGTTCATCATCGCTCGAATCATCATCATCAGCATCTGATTCGAGGGAGGTGTCTGATGATTCATACGCAATGAAGGCATTGCTCCTTCCTATCCTTATTTGATGCTCTTCATCATCGGAGTCAGAATCGGATGTATCATATTCAGAATGCATTCTCATGTCAGTGATTACTCTGTTCAGCTGAGAGATTTTCTTCATGTTGGATTTGATTGTAGCTTTGGCTTGAACATCAGTGACTATTCTCGTCGAAGAAGATGATGATGGAGATTCCTTTTTCTTCGAGAGCTTAGTATGACGATCCATACGAGTGAATACATTGCAATGAAGATATTTCCATCTATTGCTTGTCCTTTCCCAGCGGGGACAATCAGCTATAAGATGAGTGTATAATTTTCCTTGAAGCACTTCATATCTTTCGGAGGTAACCTTCTTCTCGAAGATTCAGGCACGTCACATTCATCATCATTTGTGAGGCAAAGATTTTGTCTTCTGAGACCACTTGGCCTTTCTATGAGCATTTAAAATTCCCTTGTGATGGTGTGTTGATTTTCAATGTCTTCTTCTTCTCCTTCACCTTCTGAAGAAGATTCCTGATCTGCATTTTAAGCTCCATCTTTTCTTCGTGAAGGGACAACAGCGTCATGATCTCAACATAAAGAAGTTCTTCATAGTCTGGTCTTTGCTTGATTTCAGCTACGATGGGATCAAAGGTAGCATCAAGAGCACTTACAAGCTTGTTGACCACATCTCTATCGTTGATATCAGTTACTCCTCATTGATGAAGCCTTTTGACAATATTTGTCAATCAGTCAGTGAGTTCCATAGCACTTTCCTTTCGCAAGCTTCTGAAGCCGGTGAACATGGCACGAAGCATTTGTGTGTGGGGTTCTATTCTAGCAATGAAATCTTCATGAGCATTTTTATGGCATCCCAGATTTGCTTCGCAGTGTCGAGCTTTTGAAATCGAAGGAAAATGTCTTTTGAGAGACTGCAATAGATGATATATTTTGCTTGAGCATCCAACTATAGATTTGCTTTATCATCGGAAGTCAGATAATTCGGTTGCAGAATGGTGTATCCATTTTCCACAATCTGCCATAGATCAAAGTTGATAGCTTGAATTTTGATTCTCATTCGTTCCTTCCAGTATAGATAGTCATTTCCATCGAAGATGTGAAACCTTTCAGAGTGCGAGGATCTACCTACATATGACATTCTCAAAACTCCAAGGACGTTAGACCTTTAATATGCAGAGACAGTGAGTACTTGCTCTGGTACCAATTGTTAGGATCAAGAGTATATTGACCATAGGGGGTGAATGGGATATTCAAAATTTCTTTTGAAAGTTTTGAACTGATCCCAATCACAACAGCAGAATAAAGAACGAAAGGAAATGATCAGAATCAATCTTCTTCGTCAGAAGCATATTCCTCGCTGAATGATGTGATAATAGAGCGAGCATGGGAAATCACAAGTTTAACTATGATGAGAGTTATGCAACAAGCGAACATATGCATTAGAACAAGACAAAACATCATGTGGGTGATGAGAGATATGCAATGTGAAATGATGATAACTAGAAAGAGTGAGGAGAATACAACAGAATGATATACGAATATAAACTCATGTGAATGGCAAAAGTGACAGGAAAGAATTACAACAATGATAATGATCAGATGAACTATCAGCACAGAGCACAAAAGTAAACCGCTGAAGGAAATGTAGTAGAGTAGAATGAACCAGTGGTGCTCGATGGCGACAATCAGATTTGGTAGACCAGTTCACCCTTCTGCCAAAGGGCTATGTATGGTTGGAGGGGCTGCGACTTAACACGGAAGATAAACTCTCTTCACCCTATTCTCCTTCAACACTGAGCTAATCAGACTCAGGTTTCACTCGTGGTAGATCCTTGTCGGCAATCTCCAAACCTTCGGCCGACCTTCGCGAACAACAATCACTCTTGGTTGCTGAAGGTCTAGCTCGGTGAAGAGAAAAACTCTTCAACACTGGAGCAGAAACCAATCAGTCTAGAGAGTGCGCAACTCTCAAGAGTAATAGGTACAAGAACTCTAACTCAGAACCACTGTGATGCTAAACCACTATCTAAGTTTGGGCTCTTGATTTTCTCTCGGTGGATCTTAAACTCAAATCACTCAGAGAGGGGCTGCTCAAAATCAATCTTCTCAGAAATCTTAAGCGGAGCAGCCAACGAACAATGTTGGAGCGGGGTGGCTATTTATAGTTGCAGCCTTCCCTGATGGGAAAAGACCAAATGGGACATCGATAGCAGCTAATGGACAAACGACACGAGTCCAACGATCAGATTTGAGCACAAGGGTAACATTACTTGCGGAGCACGTAATGCTAACTCCTCGGTCTGAGAAAAATCTCTCGCAGCGAACAAGATCACAGTCTCTTACTAACAAGTATTTGCTAGGAACACAAAGAGATTTCTCTCGCAACTTTCATAGGTTTTGGCTAAGCACCATAGCAGATCTAAGCTAGCTTCGAGAACCTATGCCCCTCTTAATAGTACGAAGGTCCTATGACTCAAATAAATGAAAGAAGAAGAACGAAATGAATACCATGTCTTCACTTTGTCTTTGACTTCCATTCGCTACAGTCAATTTCTTCGGACGGCCATACCGAAAAATATGCTTCGCTTCATAAAAAATCCTTAGAGGGGATTATTTCTTCACATCAGACTTCTCTTCTTCATAACTTCATCAAATATAGCTCGTTCTTCTCTGCAACGCAGATATACTTCGGTGAAGTTACTCGAACTTAGCACCGGAGATAGCATTCTCTTCGGTTCTGTATGGACTATTTCTCTCTGCATGCACTAGCAAACAAATCAGTCCATACCTGTTTCTGTCAACAATCTCCAAAACACAAGGTAGGCAGATATTGCACCAACAAACACAAAGAGATTTCTCTCACAACTCACATAGGATTTAGATTTAGCACCAACGAACCATAAGCTTCGAATACTATACCCCTCTTAATAGTATGATGGTCCTGTGACTCAATAAAGAGAAAGAATAACAATGAAATAAATGCTATGTCTTCATTTCGTCTTCAACTTCTCGGCTACAGACAACTTCTCGGTTGTATAATTGATACGGTCCAAGGTTTTCCGATCCTGAGGATGCTAGTAAGTGTGCAAACTTCAAGATATCCTATAATGATCTGGAGCAAGCATATAGTGGAGCTAGAATCTTCATACTAATGAAATGGTCAAATAAGTTGATTTCATCGAGGAAATTGAAGATGCTTGTATTTACAAGAAATTTAGTGGGAGCATGATAATATTTCTAAACACTATATGTGCATGACACATTGTTGATTGGAAATTATATAAATTTCTTGACATGGATTAAGACTTCATTGAAACTAGTTTTTCAGTAAAGTACTTCGGCAATTTATAGTTCTGGTATTAGGCATAATGATCATTTGCAAAGCTATGCATCTAACATGCTTTCACAAGAATTCATAATTTATGCGAAACATGCTTTGTATATATTGAATCACTAGCAGGACCTTTGATTCCTTAGACTGAGCTATGGAACCGCTATTGAGAACAGTGTTCCATTGGCACTACCATCTAGGAATCATACGAAGTTCATAAATGAACCTTTGATCCATCACCCTCTATTGTTGCTTTAAAATGACAATATACCCAGCCTTTTGTTATAGTAGTCACCACAATAACTTTCTTGGACCAATTCCAACTTACTGTGCCACCATAAATCATTTAATTGAAACTGAAAATCGCTCGGAGCACTGATGAAGATTTTATCGATGTACCACTTACAACGAGCCTATATTGATGCAACTCCTTACAACAATCTCTTCATCTTCTTCGTATGCGAGAAACATGTCGTTAGTACTTAACAACATTTTCACCGTTGTCCTATGATTAACAGTTTGGTCACTCTGGTAACTTTATTCACAACTTACTTGGAGTACCAGACATATCTAATTGTTTACATACCATGGAACATATTGAACGCAAGTGTAATTGAAATCATGTATTTCATTCATCAGTGTTTCAGGATACCGATTCTTGCTTAAAACTCCTTCCATGTGACTTTGATAAGAAACTCTTCTTGTGTATTTCATACTAAACTACTTTAGTATTCTATCAATATGTATTTTGGCTAAACCCGATTAGACACTACTATCTCCATAGATGCACATGGATATGAAGTTGGTAAGATCTAATAGGACAAAGGCTATACCACAAGCAAAACAAGAACAAACACCGGATTGCCATTGGTGTAAAAGAAAATGTGCTAACTAGATTACCCAGTCTAGTGCAAGTGGGAGACTGTTGGAAATATGCCCTAGAGGTAATAATATTGTATTATTATATTTCCATGTTGATAATTAAGAGTTTTATATTCTATGTTATAACTGCTATGATCCCTGGAATGTGCGATTCAGTGGAAAACTCATATGCACGTGTGGAATGATAAACGGCAAAATAAGATTCCTAGTCTCGCCTCTAAGACTAGCTCAAGTGTTGTTTGTGATCATGTTTTTCTGATATTAGGATATCGTTAAGTGTAACAATAGTCCCAAAACAACTTTGATAGTATTGACATTAGAAGAATGATCATATTGAATCGACCCAAACTTGTTTATTATACTTTGAGATAATATTGTCTGAAATCAATTGTTATAACATAGTGTTAATGTGTGTTTTAGTTCCTTAGACCATGAGAGTATCGTAGTCACTTATTATCGTACAATGGACTTTGAGGTTGCTCAAATGTCATCTATAACATGGTGATTATAATTAACACGACAGCTTGCAGGTTCATCGGAAAGTTTGACAAGGGACTAGGTAGCTCGAGAGTGGAATTTTCTCATCTGACAATGGAGAGATATTCTTAGTGCCCTCTCGGTGTGACGACATCCATCGTTGTCTATCCATACACATGTGACTACGTCACGGAGATGCCGTAACACATCAACAAGAAAGAAGAGCAAAATCGGCAATGAGGAGATCGGTATAGTCAACATGGTGATGACTCAAGAGGATACCGATATAGCTCACCTCGAGTTTTGTAAAGTATCACGAAGCAAAGGGAACATCACATGATAACCAAAGGTTCACTTGAATGTCATTCGTGTATTCATAGGGATCGATATGGGCGTCCACGGTTCCACTATCGGTAATTGAACGAAGGGGTTTTGTTCATGTCTATGTTTCACCGAACCTATAGGGTCACAAGCTTAAGGTAATCACGATCTGTTTAATGTTATTAGGACATGAATATTGAGAATATATTTGTGTAATTGTTTAATTAATATGCTAAATAGTTTCAAGAGGAACCGGAAGCGTTTTGGGGTCACCGAAAGGGTTTCGGAGTTTATCGGGCAACGCCGAATATTTCTGATAAATAATATATAGATGGAAAATGTTTCCGGTGATCTTAAATTGATAATTAAAGGATCTATTAATTTATAGGAGGTTTTTATATTTTATTTAACATCAACGGGCCTTAAAAGGCCATTAGGTGGAAGGAGAATTGGGCCACATAGCCCCAATTGGGGTGGCGCCCCTTTTCCCTTAGTGGGAGGACGAATTGAGGAAGGGAAAGGACTCCTCCTTCCCCCTTGGCCAGCACAAGGGGAGGGGAGTCCTTCCTCTCCTCTTGGCATCCTGAAAGTGTGTTATATCGCATTGAAGTCATTGAAGTCAAAGGTGGTATATGAAGATATTCACATTGAAGACTATGACAAGAGAAGACACGATATGAAGCCTATGGAGCTCGAAGACTTAGATCTTACGTAGTTCTTTTTCTGTTGTGTTGAGTCATAGGAACCACCATACTGTTAAGTGGGGTCCAGGAGAACCAGTCAGAATGACTGAAGTGATGCCTAAAACAAAAAACTATGTCTTCGAGTGGAGACAATGAGAGCGAATCTTGTCCAGAGCCGGACAAGTCAGCTTTGCTTGTAGCCCAAGTAAAGTTGCCATGTGAGTTTGAAATCTGACCGTTGGGACACGTGTCAGTTCCTTAGTGACCCAGGGTCATTTTGGACAAATCAGGTCAGGTTGCCAAGTGGCTATAAATAGCCCACCCCCTACAACCATCAACGGTTGGCTGCTCAGTTTAAGAGTACGGCTTTTGTCGTTTGAGAGCAACCCACCTCGAAGCCTTTGAGAGAGAATTCCTTGCGAGGATAAAGCCCTAACCACCCAGAGCCAGAGAGAATTGGGCATCACTTAAGTCTTCTTATCTGTGTGATCTGAAGACTTATTACACTTGAGGACTGTGCATCCTCCAGACGGTTAGGCGTCGCGTTCTGAGCATCCAAGAGACATTGTGGATTGCCAGTGAACGAAGTCTGTGAAGGTTTGGGAGTCTACCTTGAAGACTTACCAGAGTGATTGGGCGAGGTCTATGTGACCTTAGCTCAAGGAGAATACGGTGAGGACTGGGTGTCCTGAGCTGCGTATTCAGGACTGGGTGTCCGGGACTGTGTGTCCTAAGGTTTAAATACCTAGCCGCTCCAACTAGACGTACAGTTGTCACAGCAATTGGAACTGGTCCAACAAATCATTGTCTTCAACGAGTCATTGGTTTCATCTTTGCTTCTTTTTACTTACTGATTACTCATTGTGAAGTCATTGCATGTCTTTTCTATCTTTTGTCTTCACAACGTGAGTGTATGATCTGTTTGGCTTCATAACATCTTCCTACCTGATCCTTATTACACTGCAGCTATTTGTCACTGTGCTTTCACTTTGTTGATACTTGACCATGGCTTGCCTAGTGTAGTCCACCTTCCGCTGCATAGTAATAGGCATATCTCTGCTGTTTGTCTTCATAACTTCCACGTTTTGAAGACTTTCATAAAAATCGCCTATTCACCCCCCCTCTAGTCGATATAACGCACTTTCAATTGGTATCAGAGCAAGGTGCTCCCTTGTTCTGTGTGATTCGGTTTAACCACCTGGAGTTTTAGCTATGTCGACTGCAGGGATAATTAAAGTCCCCGCTGCGTGCCCCGTCTTCGATGGAACTGAATATCCCTACTGGAAGAATAAGATGCATATGCATCTTGAAGCCATTGACGTCGACCTATGGTATGTCGTCAAGAACGGCGTTCCCAAGGCTGGAGAAGGTGTCACTGTTGCTGATGTCAAGAAATTCGTTCAACTGGACTCTACTGTCAAGAATATCATCTGTGGTCATCTGACCAAAGGACAGTATGGCCGTGTGAGTGCTTTGAAGACATCCAAGCTGGTCTGGGACTGGCTCTCCAAGGTCAATGAAGGCATCTCAACCCAGAGAGATCAAAGAATCAGTGTTCTTCGCAATCTCTTCAACCGCTTCAAGCGAAATGACAATGAGAATGTCCAGCACACATTTGACCGACTCACTGACATCACAAATGAGCTTCAAGCCCTCGGCGCCACTGAGATTACCAAACACGAAATCGTCAAGACGCTGCTGAGATCACTTGATAGTTCATTTGACATCCTAGCCCTGATGATTCAAGAACGTCCTGATTTCAAGACACTCGAACCGTCTGACATACTTGAGAGGCTCAACACACATGAGTTCCAGCTTTCGGAGAAAAGAGAGATCTACGATCCAAACTATGGGCGAACTCGTGCCTTGAAGGCAAAAGCTGTCTCCTCATCTGAAGAAGAATCTGACAGCAGTTCTGATGACCCTGAAGACATTGGAAGGGAACTTGCTATGCTTGTCAAGAAGTTCCAAAAATTCACCAAGAAGAAAGGCTTCAAAAAGTCTTCCCGATCAAGTTCAAGGAATGATGAAGCTCCTGCTCATGACTACAAGAAGAAAACATGTCACAAGTGCAAGAAACTTGGCCACTTCATCTCTGAGTGTCCACAGTGGGACAATGAGAACAAAAAGAAGAAGAAGAGCAAGGAATATGACTCTGACGACAAGAAGAAGAAGAAGAAATACCCAAAGTCTTCTTCCAAGCCTTCCTCAAAGTCTTCATCACACAAGAAGAGTTCATCTGGCAAGGCACGTGCGTTTGTTGGCAAGGAAATGGATTCAGAGGAGGAGTCTGCTTCTGAAGAGGCGGAGGTAGAGTCTGAGGAGGAATCTGACTCAGGCGTCGCAAGTCTGGCTACAGCATACGTTGCCAAGTCCATCTTCAACACTGAAGACAATGAATTCATCACCGACACCGATGCAAACGATAAGGACTACTCCGCTTCTACCTACTGCTTCATGGCACGCGGTGCCAAGGTAAACACGCGCACTACTCACTATCAAACATCTAGTGACGATGACTCTGATTGTGATTCAAAACCTAGCTACAAAACACTTGCTAAAATTGCAACTGAACAACAGAAAGCTATGGAACACATTCAAAAACTGTTAGACAGAAGCGATGATCTACTAGGTGCTGAAATGACTCGATCTGAATCCTTAATTGAAGACATAAAAAATCTTCACGTTAAGTATCAGGAACTTGAAAGTCATCATGAAACTCTCTCAACAACTCATGAAAAGCTTTCCTATGATTATCTTCAAAGGAAGCAAGATCTTGAGAAATTGAGAGCGGTTCATGAAGATCTTCAAACGGAAAACGAGTCACTTCGCGCCAAACAAATCAGTCCCGCTCAGGAAGGATTTGAACCACCATGTCTTAAATGCATTGAGCGTGATAACGCTACTTCTGTTGCTGAATGTTCTACTGCTACTGCTGTTGCAATATCTTCAACTGTTGATGCGGTAACTAACCCCTCTATTGAGGATACCACCACTATTGCTGATGAGAATGCTAGGTTGAAGACATTGCTTGAAACGGGGATGTACAAAAGTCTTCAAGGGCATCAGACACTATGTGATGTCCTCAAAAAGCAGATTCTGAACCGAAACCCTAGGAAAGAGGGTGTTGGGTTCGTAAGGAAAATAAATGCAGATGGCTATTACTGGAAACCTGAGCAGTACCCCAAAACCACATGGGTTGCTGCAAAGGAACCTTCAGCAGATCCATCCAATTTATCTGGCTTCACTTGTGCTAACCCCATTATCATTGATGAATCCTTTGATGCAAACTATATACTGTTTAAGAATCAGAATGGTGAAGTGTTTGCCAGGTACATTGGTACTAACTGCAGGAATGGACCGCCTATGAAGAAGATCTGGGTTCCGAAAAAGTGTCTGGAAAATCTTCCTGTGAATGTCTTCATGACACCTCACTTGAAGAAGACAAACCTCAGACCAAAGGCTTCATACAGTCCAAAGGCTTCATACAAACAGAGGACTCACCTGAGTCGCACTAACGCAAATGTTTTGCAGGGAAACCATACTCAGGCATATGAATATGAGAGCGGTTCATCAAACCGCCATGTTCATAAGACCAAGAACTATTCTGCTTATTCTTATGAGTACTATTGTCCGCGTGCAGGACTGTTTGCTAAGGCTTCAAAGCCAAAATTCTCAGATGCTGCACTTAGACTTATTGCTTCTAAACCACCCTTGAAAATGTGGGTGGTTAAGAAGGCTTAACTCTCTTTTGCAGGGAAAGGTCTCCAGCAGAAAACCAAAATCGTCTGACGCTATTGCTGGGGACCTTAAACATCTTGTAGGGCGCAAGATCAAATGCCCAAATGGTCTTACTATGTACTTCGTACCTGAATCACTTGCTACTCTCCCTATTAGTCCTAACCTGGATCTAAGCTTTCATAACCCACTGGTTCGTCAAATGTTTTTGCTTCACAATGCTCTTGGTGAAGCCTATCCCCCTAACTGCACTGTAGGGTACGACACCAGTGTCTTCAGAATGGATTATTGACAGTGGGTGTACAAATCACATGACTGGCAAAAGAAGTCTTCTTATGGACTCAACCTTACGTCCATCCGACAAGAGCCACATCACATTTGCTGACACTGGTAAAAGTAAGGTATTGGGTCTAGGTAGAGTTGCAATCTCAAGGGATCAACACATGGATAAAGTCATGCTTGTTGAATCCCTTGGCTTCAACTTAATGTCTGTCTCAATGCTTTGCGATTTGAACATGATCGTAATGTTTCGAAAATATCGTTGCCTTGTACTAATGGAATCTGACAAGTCTCTAGTGTTTGAAGGGTATCGAAAAGATGACTTGTACGTGGTAGATTTCTCAGCAGGGCCACAGCTTGCAGTATGTCTTCTAGCAAAGGCTTCAGAATGCTGGCTATGGCATCGGAGGCTTGGACATGCTGGCATGAGGAACCTCCACACCCTTGCGAAGAAGAAGCATGCCATAGGCATCGAGGGCTTCAAGTTCAAGAAAGACCATCTATGTGGTGCCTGTGAAGCAGGGAAGATGACGAGGGCCAAACATCCCTCGAAGACAATCATGACTACTACTCAACCCTTCGAACTGCTTCACATGGATCTTTTCGGTCCCACTCATTACTCAACTCTAACTACTATTGCTTGCCTCTATGGCTTCGTTATTGTTGATGATTATTCTAGATATACTTGGGTGCACATAATCCTTTACAAGACTGAAGTGCAGGATGTCTTCAGACGCTTCGCCAATCGTGCTATGAACAATTTTGGCGCTAAGATAAAGCACATCAGAAGTGACAATGGCACTGAATTCAAGAACACTAGCCTTGATACATATCTTGATACCTTGGGCATCACACATGAATTCTCAGCCCCGTACACGCCTCAGCAGAATGGCGTCGTCGAACGCAAGAACAGAACACTAATTGAGATGGCCAGAACGATGCTAGATGAATACAAGACCCTAAGAAAATTCTGGCCCGAAGCTATTGACACTGCATGCCATACAATCAATCGTGTTTATCTTCACAAGCTACTGAACAAGACATCTTATGAGCTCCTTACTGACAAAAAGCCAAATGTCAGTTACTTCAGAGTATTTGGCGCAAGGTGCTGGATCAAGGACCCACATCACACCTCAAAATTTGCACCAAAAGCACATGAGGGTTTTATGCTTGGATATGGAAAGGATTCGCACTCCTACAGAGTCTTCAATCTCTTTCATTACAAAGTAGTTGAAACAGTGGATGTGCGGTTTGATGAGACCAACGGATCACAAAGAGAGCAGCTGCCAAGTGTGCTAGATGAAGTTCCATCCAGTGAATCAATCAAGCTAATGGGAACTGGAGAAATTATACCTTCTGAAGCTCATCCTGAAGAAGAACTTATCATTTCAGAACCTGATCAACATGAAGACAATGCTCAGCCTGAAGACATTCCTTCCAACAACGACAATGAACGACAAGAGCAAAGTCTTCGCCCTGTACATCCTCGCGTTGCCAATGAAGTGCAGATTGAAAGAATAATTGATAGCATCAATGCACCTGGTCCACTCACTCGTTCAAGGGCAACTCAGCTAACAAATTTCTGTGGGCACTTCGCATTCGTCTCAATATCAGAACCCAAGAAAGTTGAAGAAGCCTTCATGGAACCTGAATGGATTCAAGCTATGCAAGAAGAGCTTCAACAGTTTGAGCTGAATAATGTATGGGAACTAGTTAAGCGTCCTGATCCACGGAAGCACAACATAATAGGCACCAAATGGATATATCACAACAAGCAAGATGAGCATGGTCAAGTTGTCAGAAACAAAGCTCGTCTCGTTGCTCAAGGATATACTCAAGTGGAAGGCATTGACTTCGATGAAACATTTGCTCCTGTGGCTAGGCTTGAAGCCATACGCATACTGCTGGCCTATGCAAATCATCATAACATACTTCTATATCAAATGGATGTGAAGAGTGCCTTTCTCAATGGCAAGATTGAAGAAGAAGTGTATGTTGCACAACCGCCTGGCTTTGAAAATCCAAAACATCCTGACATGGTATACAAGCTCAACAAGGCACTGTATGGCCTCAAACAAACCCCTAGGGCCTGGTATGACACACTCAAATACTTCCTGAAGAGCAAAGGCTTCATACCTGGTTCCCTAGATCCCACTCTTTTCACGAAGACATATGATGGTGAACTGTTTGTGTGCCAAATATATGTGGATGACATTATCTTCGGCTGCACCAATCAGAAGTACAGTGAAGAGTTTGGCTATATGATGCAAGAGCAATATCAGATGTCTATGATGGGGGAGCTGAAGTTCTTCCTTGGTCTTCAAATACGACAACAATGCAATGGCATCTTCATATCTCAAGAGAAGTATCTCAAAGATTGCCTGAAGAAGTTCGGTATGCAAGACTGCAAAGGCTTCACAACACCAATGCCAGCCAAACATCATCTGGGTCCTGACGACAATGGTAAAGAGTTCGATCAAAAGGTATACCGTTCCATGATTGGTTCTTTACTTTATCTATGTGCATCTAGGCCAGATATTATGCTTAGTGTTTGCATGTGTGCTCGATTTCAAGCGGCACCAAAGGAATCGCATCACTTAGCTGTGAAGCGAATTCTTCGATATTTGGCTCACACCCCAACTCTAGGATTATGGTATCCAAAGGGCTCAGAGTTTGATTTGGTTGGATTCTCGGATGCTGATTATGCTGGTGACAAAGTTGATCGCAAGTCTACATCAGGCACATGTCACTTTCTGGGACGATCACTTGTATGTTGGTCTTCAAAGAAGCAGAACTGTGTATCTCTCTCCACTGCTGAATCTCAATACATTGCTGTTGGATCTTGCTGTGCTCAGCTTCTGTGGATGAAGCAAACACTTAAGGACTATGGCATTCATTTGAAGCAAGTGCCACTCTACTGCGACAACGAAAGCGCCATCAAGATTGCCAACAACCCAGTTCAGCACTCGAAGACAAAGCACATTGAAATTTGTCATCACTTTCTCAGAGATCATGTTGTGAAGGAAGACATTGATATCATACACGTCAACACTGAAGAGCAATTGGCAGATATCTTCACCAAGCCCTTGGATGAGAATAGGTTTTGCAAGTTATGGTGTGAGCTAAATATCCTAGAATCCTCAAATGCCCTGTGATCAGGCACACATCCTAACCCTTATGCATATTGATGACTTAGATGTGCAACACACGAAGTAAAGTGTATCTTCAATCAATGAAGACATACATTCTAAGTGTGAATACATTAATGTGGAATTTGACTTCGGAGCACCACGATAATTGTGCGTCGTGTCTGGGTCTAATACTTCCTATACGGTGGGTAACGCCACCACCAAAAGTTCTATTTTGAAGTGTTTCACTCATGGCGTTACCTTGCAATGTCTTCACATTTGGTTTGGCTTCAATCTCAACATGTCTTCATGATTATCTTCACTATGTTGATTATATAGATATATATATACTAGTGTTCTGTCCTCTACAGCATTCACTTATAGCTATGTCTTCTTGTTGAATCTTTTGAACTAAGTGAATGTGATCGGACCCTAACCTCTCTATCTCTCTATCTCAAAATTCTATCTCTCCAAGTCATATGCATTCTATTGAAACTGTCAAATGTCTTCTCTGCGTCCTTGTCAGCAGAAGACACAGAGACAACATTTAAGTCCGTTTTCAATGCTCATTTATCCACATGAAATCCGGAGAAGTAGGAACGACCACCCGACAATCCAGGCGTGCGTGGGACGTGGAACTGTCCCCAAAATACCGCATGATGGCCACGTATTACTCAAATGCGAATCGCCAGGGGCACCTGTGTAATAGCACAGTGCCGCCCCTGTGCCTATAAATACACACTCACAGCGGTAACTATCTCTTCTTCCACCCTCGCACGAACCCTAGCGCCACCGCTAGCTCTCGACGACGCCAGCGACGAAGCGCTTCGCTGCCGCAACCTCTCCGACGTCGTCTTCACGCCGACCGCGGACATCGTCCTCTCCGCCGTCGCCAAGTTAGGGCACGGACGAGTGAACTGCTCGGCCTCATCTCCCACTCCGTCTAGCAGTTCTCAGTGTGGTAAATAAAACTCCTTTTTTTACAGCACCGTTGATCCTATTGATCTGTCACTTTCTACCACAAGTAGTTTCTGTTCACACAAGCTAGATCTCTCTCAAACTGCATCTCATAACATGCCTAGTATATTCACTTGTGCTTCATGAAGTAGTTAGATTCCTCACTTGCACTGATCTGTGGATTCGTACAAATCTGGAACCAACTTCTTATCTATGAGTGAATGTCTTCGCATGATGAGGTCAATGTCTTCTAAACTGATTTATCTTCAAAATATTCTGAGAATGCATATGACCTCTTCCCCTTCCCTCGCACCTTAATGCTGTCACAGGTACATGTCCGTGGGAGAATCCTTTGGTTCTCATAGTCTGCATTCATTTGCAGAATTCTTACAGGATCACATAAATTCTCCTGAAGCCAGTTCCTGTTGATCCAGCAAAAGAAAGCCTTTGAAGCCTTTGAACATCTTGAAGCCTTCCAAGTTAAGGTTTATGGCTTCAGAAACAGCAGCAAGGAAGGGGGGCAGACAGCGACGTGGAGGAACATCCAAAGATCTGCCTGATGAACTGGCAGAAATGTATAAAAAAGATCCTGAAGAGAATTATGGTCAGCGCAAGACCCGAATCCAATGGATTCGACGCTATTGGGCAGAACAATGGTTCAAATACCGCTTCACAACCCAAGAGTATGCTGAGAAAAGTGCCATAAAAAGACCGTGGGGAGACATCTTATACAAGAATCTTGCACCCAGGTCCAGAGATGAAGCTATTGCCCAAAGCTTCTATCCATGCATGGTTCGTGGGCCACAGCCTGATGATGCACATCCGTCGTCACTACTCTGGTGTCGTGACGACAATCTGTTCAAGCGCAACTTCCAGTTTGCCCAAAACTCAGCGAAGCAGAACAAGAAGAAATTTGGGTTAGACTTCAACCCTGGTCCTTCAGCACCAAGGGCAGATGGCACACGAGAAGCAGAGCCCAATGTCATCGGTCCGTATGACAACCTTGAAGGCCTCATCACCTACATCTTGGTTCAAGGGACTGCAGTGAATGAGCCTGCAGCTGACACTGAGTCTGATGAAGTGCCTGCGGTGCCTGCAGTGATGAAGCCAAAACAGTTGAAGAAACCAAGAGCTTCAAAGGCGGCCCCTTCACCAAAAATCTCAAAGGCGAAGCCATTGGCGACTGCACCTCCTGAAGACAGTGTGCAGTCTGAAGACTTATCACGCGTCTCAAGGAACCAGAAGGCCAAGATGCCTCTGTCTCACACTGGCAAAGAGCTCACAGCTGCTGCCATCCTGCGCAGCGAAGCCATTGACCTGTCAAGTGATGAAGATCTTGCAGATGACGCTCTTGAGCAGCTCATCAAGAGCAAAGAAGAAGCAGAAATCTTCAATAATCTGCCTCTCTTTGATGTCGCCATCAACCACAGCTTCATTGACAAGTGGTTTGACACGCCAAACATCAGCTTTGAAGATCTGCAGCTACCTATTGGCCTCAGCGTCGCCTTCCAAGGCGCTATTGCTTCAGAACTTGCTATTGCCCAGCACATTGTTGAACTGAAGCAGAAAATTGATCATGAAAAGGCTCAGTTTAAGAAGCATATGGCCAAGCTCAGCGTGCAAGAAGTGAAGAGCTTCAAGATCATGTTGCATGAGCTAAAGGAAAACTTTCTGAAGAAGCGTGCAGAAGCTCAGGGTTCACGTGAGCGGATGAAGATTCTGGCTGACTGATGTGTGCAAGCCTACAATGAGGCTGAGAAGCGCAAGGCACTTGGGCGTCCTGGCATCGACCCCAAGATGGCTGCAAAGAAAAAGAAGAAGACTGTTCCAGCTGAACCAGAGGCACCAAGGCAGGAAGCAGTTCCGCTTGTCTTCCCAACTGCAACGACTGGCTCGAAGCCAAAGAGCCGGTCAACAGCTTCAGAGCTCAAGAAGACAAGAACTGCAGAGGCTGAAGCCAGGAAGAGGAAACACTCCAAAGCCTCTACTTCTGCCCCCACTCAGAAAAAGCGAAAGATCAAGAAAGCTCGGGCTGCTCCCACAGAGCCCTTGATAGTTGAACCCATTTCTATGGTTCACCCTGATGCAGAACGTCAACTGACGGTTCATGAGCCTGCTTCCACAGAGGCTCCTGAAGCTGAAGACATTCCAGCAGCCGACCCCATCGCTGCTAAAGACATTGGTCATCATGACAATGTAGAAGATGATGTAGCCCTTCCTCAGTTAGAACACAGTGAACTCATCAGCGTTGGACGTCCACTGACGCCAATTGCACAGGATGCTTCATGGGCGGATCACCCTCAAGAGGAAGAAGACTATGAGGCCCAGCCAACTCCAACTCCACAGGCGTCGTCTGCGTTCCGCAGGCTTCGCAAAGGTCCAAGGCCTTAAGTCTCTGCTGAAGACATTCCGGCTGCATCAGCCACAAATGAAGTACCACAAGATCCCACTCCCCTGCTCCACCAAGAAGCAGTTCTCTAGGAGAACGTGCTTGTGTCCGACCCTCCAGCTCGTCAAGTGGAAGTAGAAAATCGTGAGGCTGCCACATGTAACATTGAAGCTAATGTGGAGCCCTCCCCACCAAAAGCTTCAGAAGACAGCGAAGCTACTGATCCTGACACTTCTGTTCCTGAGTCTGCTGCCGGTCCACAATTCAACTACCATGTTCAGCACAGGCCTCAGGTTCAGAAGCCAATCCCCAGACTGCCAAGGTTTCCAGGTCCTGCATCAGCACCTGGCTCCTTCAACATCAATGGCTTCAGGGCAGACAACACGTTCTTCGATAGCTCCAAGAACCCTTACTCAAGGGAAAGGATATCATCTGATCGGTTCTGGAGCTATCCTCAGCGAAGCTACTACTCTTGCATTCTTTACAACCAAGGTCGCATCTTTCCACACAAGCGCCTTGATGTTGAAGCTTTAGCTGGTCAGCCCTGTCTAGAAGAAGCGTTGGATTGCTTCAAGCAAGTGGATCTGCTGCAGTTTGTCACTGATGAAGAGCATTGGAATGAAGAGCGGCTGCTACAATTCTATGCCACCCTTCACATCAAAGGATACTGCAGAGATCCGAAGACATGGATCCTAGAGTGGATGACTGGCAACATCCATCATGAAGCCAATGCATTTGACATCATTGAGCTAACTGGCTTGCCCACTCCAGGCGATCTTTTCGAGCAAGGCTGTCAACTTTCAGCGGCCAGAACCTAATATGAGCCAAATGCTCAGCATGATGAAGCCTTTGCCTCCAGATGCTGCGTATCCAACAGAGTTCTTCGTTGAAGACCTTGAGTACCTGCCCAGAACCATCTATCACATCATCAGGCGGACTCTCTGGCCTATCAAAGGGCACTCTCCAAATGCCAAGCTTCAGGGTGCTATGAAGACTTTGGTCTTCTATATACTGCATGGCAAATGCTTCAATGCACAGGACTTCTTCATACGCCAACTTGCTGCATCAGGCATGGATCTGTTTGGTTTGAAATTCTACGCCCCTTGGGTCATGCGGCTGATCAAGCTACACTCCGCCATCAAGTATCAGCCCTCAGCCCGCAACCATCGGATCTTCATGCCTGACGTGGACATGTCAACTGAAGCCATATATTCTGAGCCTGCCAAGCAACCACTAAGTCTTCAGAACGCAGAACATCAGAGTTTTTCACAGAGCGTTGAAGGCGTTGAAGCAGTTTCTCGGGTGTATCCTTTGGCTGGCACTACACGTGCACCACACCCTGCTTCAACTGAAGCCACTGACAGTGCCACTGCTTCAAGACCCAAGAAGCGCACTCGTGTTCTCAATGACCGAGAGCTTCTTGTGGCCCTACATCAGAAACAAGATAGGCATCATGACTGGCTGAAGCGTCAGATGAAAAGCCTCTTGGTGGATGGTAATCGCACTCGAAATCTTGCCACCAAGAACGCTTTCGTTGCCCATGAAACCTGTCGCTGCACATGGAAAGGGCTAACGATGATGCTTTCTGAAGCTGATCTTCAAGAGGATGGCTTCACTGAGAGATTCAAGTTTGACTCCACACCTCCTCGAAGGGCTGTGCTGCTAAGAACTCCATCCCTTGAAGACTCAGAGTACTCTTCCTCTGCTGCCACGCACACTGCCAAAATTATTGACGAAGAAGATGATGCTACTTCACCGCCATACTCTTCAGCACCTCCGAGCTCTTCTGCACCGCCAAACAACACCAACAACCCTGCAACTTCATCTACTCCTCATGGGAACAAGTAGAGACTCTATGTTTCAAACCTTTTTGATCATTACTGACAAAAGGGGGAGAAGCATATGAGATTGATAGTCTTCAAGCGGGTTCATATGGGCGGGTGCCTTATATTTTGCTTCGTGCTTACAACTCTCGTTTTTCTTTGCTACATCTGGTTCTTATGAGTTGTAACACTTAAACTAGATGGTCGTCTGCTACTTATTTGCCACCTTGTTTTGCGAAGATAAATTCCGCATGTGCGACGATAAATTCCGCTCTTAGCTCATTCTGCAGACGTCCATTTTCCATTATGCATGTCATTATCTTCATATACTTTCACATGCATAGTGGATTGTCATCATAAGCTGAAGTGGATCTCCACAAGTACAACCTGCCATGTGCATTTGCATTCCAAAAGCAAATTAACTTATATGCACATCTTCAGGGGGAGCCCTTGCAACTTATGAAGACAATTCCTTATCCTTTACAATTTCATAGATTATATTCCCTGTTGAAAACTTCAACTAGTTTGTCATCAATCACCAAAAAGGGGGAGATTATAAGTGCATCTAGTGCCACCCCTAGTTGGTTTTGGAGTATTGACGACAAACCTAGTTGAGGGACTAATGTGTTTGTGAGAATTGCAGGATAACACAGGTAGAAGTCCCTCATTGATTCGGTTTTACTACCAGAGATGACCCCTAAAAATGTATGAAGACATTGAAGTCAAAGGTGGTATATGAAGATATTCACATTGAAGACTATGACAAGAGAAGACACGATATGAAGCCTATGGAGCTCGAAGACTTAGATCTTACGTAGTTCTTTTTCTGTTGTGTTGAGTCATAGGAACCACCGTACTGTTAAGTGGGGTCCAGGAGAAACAGTCAGAATGACTGAAGTGATGCCTAAAACAAAAACCTATGTCTTCGAGTGAAGATAATGAGAGCGAATCTTGTCCAGAGCCGGACAAGTCAGCTTTGCTTGTAGCCCAAGTAAAGTTGCCATGTGAGTTTGAAATCTGACCGTTGGGACACGTGTTAGTTCCTTAGTGACCCAGGGTCATTTCGGACAAATCAGGTCGGGTTGCCAAGTGGCTATAAATAGCCCACCCCCTACAACCATCAACGGTTGGCTGCTCAGTTTAAGAGTACGGCTTTTGTCGTTTGAGAGCAACCCACCTCGAAGCCTTTGAGAGAGAATTCCTTGCGAGGATAAAGCCCTAACCACCCAGAGCCAGAGAGAATTGGGCATCACTTAAGTCTTCTTGTCTGTGTGATCTGAAGACTTATTACACTTGAGGACTGTGCATCCTCCAGACGGTTAGGCGTCGCGTTCTGAGCATCCAAGAGACATTGTGGATTGCCAGTGAACGAAGTCTGTGAAGGTTTGGGAGTCTACCTTGAAGACTTACCAGAGTGATTGGGCAAGGTCTATGTGACCTTAGCTCAAGGAGAATACGGTGAGGACTGGGTGTCCTGAGCTGCGTGTTCAGGACTGGGTGTCCGGGACTGTGTGTCCTAAGGTTTAAATACCTAGCCGCTCCAACTAGACATACAGTTGTCACAGCAACTGGAACTGGTCCAACAAATCATTGTCTTCAACGAGTCACTGGTTTCATCTTTGCTTCTTTTTACTTACTGATTACTCATTGTGAAGTCATTGCATGTCTGTTCTATCTTTTGTCTTCACAACGTGAGTGTATGATCTATTTGGCTTCATAACATTTTCCTACCTGATCCTTATTACACTGCAGCTATTTGTCACTGTGCTTTCACTCTGTTGATACTTGACCATGGCTTGCCTAGTGTAGTCCACCTTCCGCTGCATAGTAATAGGCATATCTCTGCTGTTTGTCTTCATAACTTCCACGTTTTGAAGACTTCCATAAAAATCGCCTATTCACCCCCCCCCCTCTAGTCAATATAACGCACTTTCACATCCCGTCCTCCCCCCAAACCTATATATACTAGAGGATTTTGTCCACTGAACAACACAAGTTTTTGGAGCCTCATATTGTTCTCTACTTCTAGTTCTAGTTAGTCCTAACTGCTCAATTAGAGCTAGAACTAGATCCTCTAATCCTCATAATTAGAATCCTAGTGTGGCTCTAATATCCTCCCTCTAATTCTCCGGTGACGATTAGCTCGGACGGCGAAGTGCTGCCGGATCGTGAAGACCGTATGCTTGCAACTCGTAGAGAGGCCATGCTTTCGGTCTTCCATTTGAGGGATTGTTCGTGGGCGTTTCGCGGGATCGTTCATCTACTATTAGATGGACTCCAAGTATGATCTACATCGACTCGCCTACTTTTTCTGCAACTCAGAGTCGGTAATGATCTAATCCAAACCGTTCATCACATCTTCATAGTGTTCCTGGTTGATCGTAGAACGATTTTTTTGTTTACTACGGTGTTACCCAATAGTCTCGCGGCTATTCGGTGCATGCGCTCATCTTTCCACATGGACAACAGGCTTTTCCATCCTTCACAAGTCCAGGCAATTGAATGAGAAGAAAAGCGGCTGCACCCGAGGAAAGCCTATCCCGAAGATGTGGCTCTGAGGTGCTTAAGGTTGTATCATGGACGAAAATGGTGTTCGGGAACATAGTAATTTCAAAATTTTCCTACGCACACGCAAGATCATGGTGATGCATAGCAATGAGAGGGAAGAGTATCGTCCATGTACCCTCGCAGAACGTAAGCGAAAGCGTTATGAGAACGCGGTTGATGTAGTCGAACGTCTTCATGATCCGACTGATCCAAGTACCGAACGCAGAGCACCTCCGAGTTCAGCACACGTTCAGCTCGATGATGTCCCACGAACTCCGATCCAGCAGAGCTTCACGAGAGAGTTGATCCAGCACGACGGTGTGATGAAGGTGATGATGTTGCTACCGATAAGGGCTTCGCCTAAGCACCGCTACAATATGATCGAGGTGGGTTATGGTGGAAGGGGGCACCGCACACGGCTAAGGGATCAATGATCAACTTGTGTGTTCTAGGATGCCCCCCCTGCCCCCGTATATAAAGGAGCAAGGGGGGAGGCCGGCCGGCCCTATAGGGCGCGCCAGGAGGAGTCCTCCTCCTCCTAGTAGGAGTAGGACTCCCCTTTCCTACTCCTACTAGGAGGAGGAAAGGAAGGGGGAGGGGAGAAGGAAGGAGAGGGAGGAAAAGGAGGAAAGGGGGGCCAGCCCCCTAGTCCAATTCGGTTTGGGCTAGGGGGCCGTGTGCCCTGCCTCCTCTCTTCCACCACTTGGCCCATTGAGGCCCAATACTTCTTCCCGTATTCCCGTAACTCCCCGGTACTTCGGAGAATACCCGAATCACTCGGAACCTTTCCGATGTCCGAATATAGTCGTCCAATATATCGATCTTTACATCTCGACCATTTCGAGACTCCTCGTTATATCCCCGATCCCATATGGGACTCCGAACTACCTTCGGTACATCAAATCACATAAACTCATAATACCGATCGTCACAGAACTTCAAGCGTGCGGACCCTACGGGTTCGAGAACTATGTAGACATGACCGAGACACGTCTCCGGTCAATAACCAATAGCGGAACCTGGATGCTCATATTGGTTCCTACATATTCTATGAAGATCTTTATCGGTCAAACCGCATAACAATATACGTTGTTCCCTTTGTCATCGGTAAGTTACTTGCCCGAGATTCGATCGTCGGTATCTTAATACCTAGCTCAATCTAGTTACCGCAAGTCTCTTTACTCGTTCCGTAATACATCATCCCGCAACTAACTCATTAGTTGCATTGCTTGCAAGGCTTATAGTGATGTGCATTACTGAGAGGGCCCAGAGATACCTCTCCCATAATCGAAGTGACAAATCCTAATCTCGATCTATGCCAACTCAACAAGTACCATCGGAGACACCTGTAGAGCACCATTATAATCACCCAGTTGCATTGTGACGTTTGGTAGCACACAAAGTGTTCAGCCGGTAATCGGGAGTTGCATAATCTCATAGTCATAGGAACATGTATAAGTCCTGAAGAAGCAATAGCAGTAAACTAAAATGATCAAGTGCTAAGCTAACAGAATGGGTCAAGTCAATCACATCATTCTCCTAATGATGTGATCCCGTTTATCAAATGACAACTCATGTCTATGGTTAGGAAACATAACCATCTTTGACCAACGAGCTAGTCAAGTAGAGGCATACTAGTGACATTTTGTTTGTCTATGTATTCACACATGTACTAAGTTTCCGGTTAATACAATTCTAGCATGAATAATAAACATTTATCATGACATAAGGACATAAATAATAACTTTATTATTGCCTCTAGGGCATATTTCCTTCAATCTCCCACTTGCACTGGAGTCAATAATCTAGTTCACATCTTTATGTGATTAGTTCACATCTCCATGTGACTAATACCCAAAGGGTTTACTAGAGTCAATTATCTAGTTCACATCGCTATGTGATTAATACCCAAAGAGTGATCATGTTTTGCTTGTGAGAGAAGTTTAGTCTACGGGTCTGCAACATTCAGATCCGTATGTATTTCGCAAATTTCTATGTCTACAATGCTCTTCATGGAGCTACTCTAGCTAATTGCTCCCACTTTCAATATGTATCCAGATCGAGACTTAGAGTCATCTAGATCGATGTAAAAAGCTTGCCCCGACGTAACTCTTTACGACGAACTCTTTTATCACCTCCATAACCGAGAAATATTTCCTTAGTCCTCTAAGGATAAGTTTGACCGCTGTCCAATGATCTACTCCTAGATCACTATTGTACTCCCTTGCCAGAAAAATGCTAAGGTATACAATAGGACTGGTAAATAGCATATCATACTTTATAGAACCTATGACTGAGGCATAGGGAATGAGTTTTCATTCTCTTTCTATTTTCTGCCGTGGTCGGCCATTGAGTCTTACTCAACTTCACACCTTGTAACACAGGCAAGAACCCTTTCTTTGCCTGATCCATTTTGAACTTCTTCAAAACTTTGTCAAGGTATGTACTTTGTGAAAGTCCAATTAAGCATCTTGATCTATCTCTATAGATCTTGATGCCCAATATGTAAGCAGCTTCACCGAGGTCTTTCATTGAAAAACTCTTATTCAAGTATCCTTTTATGCTATCCAGAAATTCTATATCATTTCCAATCAACAATATGTCATCCACATATAATATTAGAAATGCTACAGAGCTCCCACTCACTTTCTTGTAAATACAGGCTTCTCCAAAAGTCTGTATAAAACCATATGCTTTGATCACACTATCAAAACGCTTATTCCAACTCCGAGAGGCTTGCACCTGTCCATAAATGGATCGCTGGAGCTTGCACACTTTGTTAGTACCCTTTGGATCAATAAAACCTTTAGGTTGCATCATATACAACTCTTCCTCCAGAAATCCATTCATGAATGCAGTCTTTACATCCATTTGCCAAATTTCATAATCATAAAATGCAGCAATTGCTAACATGATTCGGACAGACTTAAGCATCACTACGGGTGAGAAGGTCTCATTGTAGTCAACTCCTTGAATTTGTTGAAAACCTTTCGCAACAAGTCGAGCTTTGTAGATAGCAACATTACCGTCAGCATCAGTCTTCTTCTTGAAGATCCATTTATTTTCGATGGCTTGCCGATCAACAGGCAAGTCAACCAAAGTCCATACTTTGTTCTCATACATGGATCCCATCTCAGATTTCATGGCCTCAAGCCATTTTGCGGAATCTGGGCTCATCATCGCTTCCTCATAGTTTGTAGGTTCGTCATGGTCTAGTAACATGACCTCTAGAACAGGATTACCGTACCACTCTGGTGTGGATCTTACTCTGGTTGACCTATGAGGTTCGGTAGTAACTTGATCTGAAGTTTCGTGATCATCATCATTAGCTTCCTCACTAATTGGTGTAGGTGTCACAGGAACCGGTTTCTGTGATGAACTACTTTCCAATAAGGGAGCAGGTACAGTTACCTCATCAAGTTCTACTTTCCTCCCACTCACTTCTTTCGAGAGAAACTCCTTCTCTAGAAAGGACCCATTCTTAGCAACGAATGTCTTGCCTTCGGATCTGTGATAGAAGGTGTACCCAACAGTTTCCTTTTGGTATCCTATGAAGACACATTTCTTCGATTTGGGTTCGAGCTTATCAGGTTGAAGCTTTTTCACATAAGCATCGCAGCCCCAAACTTTAAGAAACGACAACTTTGGTTTCTTGCCAAACCACAGTTCATAAGGCGTTGTCTCAACGGATTTCGATGGTGCCCTACTTAACGTGAATGCAGCCGCCTCTAAAGCATATCCCCAAAACGATAGTGGTAAATCAGTAAGAGACATCATAGATCGCACCATATCTAGTAAAGTACGATTACGACGTTCGGACACACCATTATGCTATGGTGTTCCAGGTGGCGTGAGTTGCGAAACTATTCCACATTGTTTCGAATGAAGATCAAACTCGTAACTCAAATATTCTCCTCCACGATCAGATCGTAGAAACTTTACTTTCTTGTTACGATGATTTTCCACTTCACTCTGAAATTCTTTAAACTTTTCAAATGTTTCAAACTTATGTTTCATCAAGTAGATATACCCATATCTGCTCAAATCATCTGTGAAGATTAGAAAATAACGATACCCGCCACGAGCCTCAACACTCATCGGATTGCATACATCAGTATGTATTATTTCCAATAAGTCAGTTGCATGCTCCATTGTTCCGGAGAACGGAGTTTTAGTCATCTTGCCCACGAGGCATGGTTCGCAAGCATCAAATGTTTCATAATCAAGTGATTCCGAAATCCCATCAGCATGGAGTTTCTTCATGCGCTATACACCAATATGACCTAAACGGCAGTGCCACATATAAGTTGCACTATCATTATTAACTTTGCATCTTTTGGCTTCAATATTATGAATATGTGTATTACTACGATCGAGATTCAATAAATCATTCACCTTGGGTGTATGACCTCAGAAGATTTTATTCATGTAAACAGAATAACAATTATCCTTGACTCAACTGAATAACCGTATTGCAATAAACATGATCCAATCATATTATGCTCTACGCAAACACCAAATAACAATTATTTTAGGTTCAACACTAATCCCGAAGGTAAAGGGAGTGTGCGATGGTGATCTTATCAACCTTGGAATCACTTCCAACTTATATCATCACCTCGCCCTTAACTAGTCTCTATTTATTTTGCAACTACCGTTTCGAGTTACTACTCTTAGTAAGTAAACCAATATCAAATACTGAGGTGTTGTTATAGACACTAGTAAAGTACACATCAATAACATGTATATCAAATATACCTTTGTTCACTTTGCCATCCTTCTTATCCGCCAAGTATCTAGGGAAGTTCCACTTCCAGTGACCATTTCCTTTGTAGTAGAAGCACTCAGTTTCAGGCTTGGGTCTAGCTTTAGGCTTCTTCATGGGAGTGGCAACTTGCTTGCCATTCTTCTTGAAGTTCCCTTTCTTTCCCTTGCCCTTTTACTTGAAACTAGTGGTCTTGTCAACCATCAACACTTGATGTTTTTCTTGATTTCTACCTTCGTCGATTTTAGCATCACGAAGAGGTTGGGAATCGTTTTCGTTATCCCTTGCATATTATAGTTCATCACGAAGTTCTAGTAACTTGGTGATAGTGACTAGAGAACTCTTTCAATCACTATCTTATCTGGAAGATTAACTCCCACTTGATTCAAGTGATTGTAGTACTCAGACATTCTGAGCACATGCTCACTAGCTGAGCTATTCTCCTCCATCTTGTAGGCAAAGTACTTGTCAGAGGTCTCAAAACTCTCAACTCGGGCATGAGTCTGAAATACCAATTTCAGATCTTGGAACATCTTATATGCTCCATGGCGTTCAAAACATTTTGAAGTCCCGGTTCTAAGCCGTAAAGCATCGTGCACTAAACTATTAAGTAGTCATCATACCAAGCTTTGTCAAACATTCATAACGTGTGCATATGCTCCTGCAATAGGTCTGTCACCTAGTGGTGCATCAAGGACATAATTTTTCTGTGCATCAATGAGGATAATCCTCAGATCACGGATCCAATCCGCATCATTGCTACTAACATCTTTCAACTTAGTTTTTCTCTAGGAAATATCAAAAATAAACGGGGAGCTACATCGCGAGCTATTGATCTACAACATAGATATGCAAATACTATCAGGACTAAGTTCATGATAAATTTAAGTTCAATTAATCATATTACTTAAGAACTCCCACTTAGATAGACATCTCTCTAATCATCTAAGTGATCACGTGATCCATATCAACTAAACCATAACCGATCATCACGTGAGATGGAGTTGTTTTCAATGGTGAACATCTCTATGTTGATCATATCTACTATATGATTCACGCTCGACCTTTTGGTCTCAGTGTTCCGAGGCCATATCTGCATATGCTAGGCTCGTCAAGTTTAACCCGAGTATTCTGCGTGTGCAAAACTGTTTTACACTCGTTGTAGATGAACGTTGAGCTTATCACACCCGATCATCACGTGGTGTCTCGGCACGACGATTTGGCAACGGTGCATACTTAGGGAGAACACTTGTACCTTGAAATTTAGTGAGAGATCATCTTATAATGCTACCGCCAAACTAAGCAAAAATAAGATGTATAAAAGATAAACATCACATGCAATCAAAATATGTGACATGATATGGCCATCATCATCTTGTGCTTTTGATCTCCATCTCCAAAGTACCTTCATGATCTCCATCGTTACCAGCATGACACCATGATCTCCATCATTTTGATCTCTATCAATGTGTCATCACATAGTCGTCTCGCTAACTATTACTCTTGCAACTATTGCTATCGCATAGCGATAAAGTAAAGCAATTGTTTGGCGCTGGCATCTTATGCAGTAAAGAGACAACCATAAGGCTTCTGCCAGTTGCCGATAATTTCAACAAAACATGATCATCTCATACAATAAAATATAGCATCATGCCTTGACCATATCACATCACAACATGCCCTGCAAAAACAAGTTAGACGTCCTCTACTTTGTTGTTGCAAGTTTTACGTGGCTGCTACGGGCTGAGCAAGAACCGTTCTTACCTACGCATCAAAAATCACAATGCGGTATAGTGATTGCTTTTTGATCTTCAGAAAGAACCCTGTTCATTGAATCTGATTCAACTAAAGCTGGAGAAACAGACACCCACTAGCCACCTGTGTGTGAAGCACGTCGGTAGAACCAGTCTCGCGTAAGCGTACGCGTAATGTCGATCTGTGCCGCTTCATCCAACAATGTCGCTGAATCAAGAATCAACTAGTGATGGCAAGCAATATGTATATACCCACACCCACAACTCCTTTATGTTCTACTCGTGCATATGACATCTACACATAAACCTGGCTCGGATGCCACTATTGGGGAACGTAGTAATTTCAAAATTTTCCTACGCACATGCAAGATCATGGTGATGCATAGCAACGAGAGGGAAGAGTATCGTCCACGTGCCCTCGTAGATCGTAAGCGGAAGCATTATGAGAACGCGATTGATGTAGTCGAACGTCTTCATGATCCGACTGATCCAAGTACCGAACGCACGACACCTCCGAGTTCAGCACACGTTCAGCTTGATGACGTCCCACGAACTCCGATCCAGCAGAGTTTCACGGGACAGTTCCGTCAGCACGACGGTGTGATGACGGTGATGATGTTGCTACCGACGCAGGACTTTGCCTAAGCACCGCTACGATATGATCGAGGTGGATTATGGTGGAAGGGGGCACCGCACACGGCTAAGGGATCAATGATCAATTTGTGTGTTCTAGGGTGCTCCCTGCCCCCGTATATAAAGGAGCAAGGGGGGAGGCCAGCCGACCTAGTAGGAGTAGGACTCCCCTTTCCTACTCCTACTAGGAGGAGGAAAGGAAGGAGGGGGAGGAAAGAGGAGGAAAGAGGAGCCGGCCCCCTAGTCCAATTCGGTTTGGGCTAGGGGGGCGCGCGCCCTGCCTCCTCTCTTCCACCACTTGTCCCATTGAGGCCCAATACTTCTTCCCGTATTCCCGTAACTCCTTGGTACTCCGAAAAATACCTGAATCACTCGGAACCTTTCCGATGTCCGAATATAGTCGTCCAATATATCGATCTTTATGTCTCGGTCATTTTGACACTCTTCGTCATATCCCCGATCTCATCCGGGACTCCGAACTACCTTCGGTACATCAAATCACATAAACTCATAATACCGATCGTCACAGAACTTTAAGCGTGCGGACCCTATGGGTTCGAGAACTATGTAGACATGACTGAGACACGTCTCAGGTCAATAACCAATAGCGGAACCTGGATGCTCATATTGGTTCCAACATATTCTACGAAGATCTTTATCGGTCAAACCGCATAACAATATACGTTGTTCCCTTTGTCATTGGTAAGTTACTTGCCCGAGATTCGATCGTCGGTATCTTAATACCTAGCTCAATATCGTTACCGGCAAGTCTCTTTACTCGTTCCATAATACATCATCCCGCAACTAACTCATTAATTGCATTGCTTGCAAGGCTTATAGTGATGTGCATTACCGAGAGGGCCCAGAGATACCTCTCCGACAATCGGAGTGACAAATCCTAATCTCGATCTATGCCAACTCAACAAGTACCATCGGAGACACCTGTAGAGCACCTTTATAATCACCCAGTTACGTTGTGACGTTTGGTAGCACAAAAAGTGTTCCTCCGGTAATTGGGAGTTGCATAATCTCATAGTCATGGGAACATGTATAAGTCATGAAGAAAGCAATAGCAGTAAACTAAAACGATCAAGTTTTAAGCTAACGGAATGGGTCAAGTCAATCAAATCATTCTCCTAATGATGTGATCCCGTTTATCAAATGACAACTCATGTCTATGGTTAGGAAACATAACCATCTTTGACCAACGAGCTAGTCAAGTAGAGGCATACTAGTGACATTCTGTTTTTCTATGTATTCACACATGTACTAAGTTTCCGGTTAATACAATTCTAGCATGAATAATAAACATTTATCATGATATAAAGAAATAAATAATAACTTTATTATTGCCTCTAGGGCATATTTCCTTCACATGGTTTAAATAGTGGACCACGCTGGGTATGGAAAGAAGCGGAAGTTTGATTGCGAGCATCAGAGTGGGTTTCTACGCCACCACGCATGTTGAATGTCGGGCAGGCAGAACGGACGGGCAGTTGGCTTCAATGAAGTAGGAAGCCTTCTCGTCGCCCTGTCCGGTCACGTCATTTTGCTCTAGCATTGAATAGGCATGAAGAGCAAGCTAATGCGACGCGGGCCACCGCACCGCTTTAATGCCGCACCTTGTTTCTAATAATTGATACACCATTTTTTGCTCACTGTTTGCTACTTACTACCTTGTTGTTTCTATTATTTCAGATTACAAAGAACATATATCTATTATCCATACTACACTTGTATCACCATCCCTTTTGCCGAACTAGTGCACCTATACAATTTACTATTGTATTGGGTGTGTTGGAGACACAAGAGATTTCTTTTATTTGATTGTACGGTTGTTTGAGAGGAACCATCTCCACCCTACACCTCCCACAGATTGATAAACCTTAGGTCATCCACTTGAGAAAAATTTGTTGTTGTCCTAAAAAACTCTGCGCTTGGAGGCCCAACAGAGTCTACAAGGATAAAGTTGTGTAGTAGACATCACCATGCAAGCGTCCGAGAAACCTAACTCACCCAAAAACTCTCTCTCCCTCTCCCTCTCCCGCGCCCTTTCCCGCACGAAGCGGTCAACGCCGCTCCAGAGCACCAGTGCCTCATGCCGCCTTAGAGCGACGCGAACTCTCACGTCGCTCCGACATTGAAGTGGTGCGCCGGCCGAGAGTGCTGCCCGCGCCGCTCCCTGGTGCATGTGACTTCTCCGCATTCAAACGACAGCCTATCCGTCCACCTAGCCACATTAAACATGGGAGGATGCCGAAGAACCCACTTTGGCGCCCCTCGTCCGTCTGTCTGCTTCTCACCATTAACCACCTCGCTGGTTGCCCTGTCAGTCGCCCACTATTTAAACCCCAGGCTCGACCATATCCGCACACAACATCCTCCTCTCTACACCAGCCCACCATGGCCTCCTTGAGCTCCAAAGCCGTCTGGGATAGCCTCTCGCTCGAGCTGAAGCATGAGATTGCCGCCATTGCAGCCGGCTGGAGGCAGACGCATGCCAGTGTTGTGATCGCCCAAATGGAAGAGGAGGTTGACGACGAGCCGACGCCCTCGCCCTCGCCTGCCAATGCCGGCATTGCCATGGGCGAGGCCGTGCTCACTACACCGAGATGGTGTTGGAAGAGCGGCGGGCCTCGTTCCAGCAGGCATAGGCCGACCATGAGTACAACGTCCGCCTCCCTGACAAGCACCGATGCGCGAAGGAGAAACTCCCCGCCGATCCGACCATCGCGTCGGATGTGGACGTGGGCGAGCAGGAGGCGTTGCTCCAATCCTTCCACACCGCCCATGAAAATCCCCCGCGTTAGAAGCCGCCTTCAAGGAGGTCGATGAGGCGGCGGATGAAGTCTATGACAAGGATGAGGACGAGGACGACGTCGCCTGCTCCTTGACGCTCGTCGGCATGACAACGATGCCAGCACGTCCACGGGCGTCGTTGACAGTGGGGAAGAGTAGAGCATGGGAGGTAGCTTGGTGGGCTGATCATCGTCAGCCGATTAGACACGGGCAGACTGTGAAGCCGGTGCTTCATTTTTCGGGGCTCATGGCGTGAATTTAGCTGGAGCGTTGACGGTAATTTTAGTCTAGGTTTAGAGTCACTCTAGTTCAAATATATCAAAAACCATGTGGTTTATGTAAAATTATCCAAATATGAATGAATATTGTCCAGGTTGTTTAAATACCGCATCAAATTTGTTCAATTTCATTAAATTTCGACCGAATACAACCGGACATATGTGGCTAGCTTTAAAAGGCCAGCTTCCGTCGGTGTCCGGTTTCCGGGTCCACCTTTGAGATGCGAGGATCCGGATCCGTGGCAAAGGGGGACATCGCTCAGCCAATTTCAGATTATCTTTTACCGTGGAGCGAAGAGGGCGTATTATAAAACAAAAAACGTAACAGCACATCGAGGGCGTGGAGAAGCGCGTCTTTCCCCACCCTCCCTAACAAACCTGGAACCGTTCCTGTTTTAAGATCCGATCTCCCCTTGCCCCCTCCCCCTCCCCTCCCCTCCCTTCCTCCTGACCACCCCTCCTCGCGCTCCAGCTAAATCCACGCCACCGATGGCCCGCACGGGCCTCGCGGACGCAACGGCGCCGGAAGCCGACGCAATGCCGGCCGCCAGCAAGGACGCGGCCGACGTCCGCATGATCTCCACCAAGGAGCTGCAGGCGCACGCCGCCGCGGACGACCTCTGGATCTCCATCTCCGGGGACGTCTACGACGTCACGCCCTGGCTGCGCCACCACCCGGGCGGCGAGGTCCCGCTCATCACCCTCGCCGGCCAGGACGCCACCGACGCCTTCATGGCCTACCACCCGCCCTCCGTGCGCCCGCTCCTCCGCCGCTTCTTCGTCGGCCGCCTCTCCGACTACACCGTCCCCCCCGCCTCCGCCGACTTCCGCCGCCTCCTCGCGCAGCTCTCCTCCGCGGGCCTCTTCGAGCGCGTCGGCCACACCCCCAAGTTCCTGCTCGTCGCAATGTCGGTGCTCTTCTGCATCGCCCTCTACTGCGTCCTAGCCTGCTCCAGCACCGGGGCCCACATGTTCGCCGGCGGCCTCATTGGCTTCATCTGGATCCAGTCGGGCTGGATTGGCCATGACTCCGGCCACCACCAGATCACCAAGCACCCTGCGCTCAACCGCCTCCTGCAGGTGGTATCTGGGAACTGCCTCACCGGCCTCGGCATCGCCTGGTGGAAGTTCAACCACAACACACACCACATCTCCTGCAACAGCCTCGACCATGACCCTGACCTCCAGCACTTGCCGCTCTTCGCGGTTTCCACCAAGCTCTTCAACAACCTTTGGTCAGTCTGCTACGAGCGCACCTTGGCGTTTGATGCCATATCCAAGTTCTTCGTCAGCTACCAGCACTGGACATTCTACCCGGTGATGGGATTTGCAAGGATAAATCTTCTAGTGCAGTCAATCGTGTTCCTGATCACGCAAAAGAAGGTGCGGCAGCGTTGGCTGGAGATCGCCGGAGTTGCCGCGTTCTGGGTTTGGTACCCCTTGTTGGTCTCTTGCCTGCCGAATTGGTGGGAGAGGGTTGCTTTTGTGCTTGCAAGCTTTGTGATCACGGGGATTCAGCATGTGCAGTTCTGCCTGAACCACTTCTCATCCGCCGTGTATGTTGGGCCACCAAAGGGGAACGACTGGTTTGAGAGGCAAACCGCGGGCACACTTGATATCAAGTGCTCCCCGTGGATGGATTGGTTCCATGGTGGTCTGCAGTTCCAGGTTGAACACCATTTGTTTCCTCGCCTGCCTCGGTGCCACTACAGGATGGTCGCGCCGATTGTGCGCGACCTTTGCAAGAAGCATGGGCTGTCTTATGGTGCTGCCACATTCTGGGAGGCCAATGTAATGACATGGAAGACGCTAAGGGCTGCAGCATTGCAGGCCAGGGAAGCCACCACTGGAGCTGTTCCGAAGAATCTGGTCTGGGAAGCTTTGAACACTCATGGATGACTGGGATCAGGACTGGAGTATGAGACAATTGTAAGCGTCGAGCCTTGCATGCATGCAATTATCTGATTGCTTCTCGATTGCATAGAGAGATTGATCCTTTTAGCCGTTGGAGTCGTGTTGGATTTTTCGTGTTGCCAAGTGACTATCTTTGCAGTTGAATCGTGGGTTCATGCTTCAGTTGTGTACTTGTACACCATATTTAGATTGTTGGGCTATCCCTATCACGGTAACTATATCAACAGTACTTGATTTATATCATAAATCCGTGGCTTATCTTTACATCCATTTCATTTTGCTTGCAAGTTCATGAAACTGTAAACTCAATTGATGGTTGGTAGCCTGTATATCGTGCTGCTACGGCAGCTTGAACTGCATTTGGGGAACATGACGATTCCAATAATAAACCTTTAGCCATTTTTTTCTACTGCATCTGTATGTCCTCCATGGTTTGATATATATTTTTCATTCACTTAACTGTCAATTTCTTTGTATTTACTTTTAGGGCATACAAACACTATTCTTGATTCTGCTATTTCTGAAGAGTTGTTGAATAGTTCTCGCTAAGATCAAGCTTTCAGATTTATGAGCAGCGTGTTATATGCTGCCTAGAGACTGTCTAGCTGGATTCGCCTAACAATTCAGGAAAAGATACTATCCATTGGTCTTGTGTGTGCATCTGCATATTATAAGTTCACAATCCGTAGCATCATTTGTCTCATGGCAAAAACGGAGGCTACAGTTCCATGCTACTGTTCTTGCATAACTGACTAGGGCTAATTTGCCAAGTCCTAGACAATTCTTGGATGTGATCTACAGATCCACCATGACCAAACAACTGGCATCGTGTTTCCTGGCCACTAATCGTGAGTCCTGATCAGCATGCGTTGCTGTACAAAATACAGCCATTTCTTTGGTGTCTTTGTCCGATTGCTTTAAAGATACTCTTGGACCATTTCGATATACTCTTGGACCATTTCGATTCGTCACTGGTGGTTAGTAGTACTAGCGTGCAGCGCATGTGAGATGCCCTCGCGTACCCACGGCACCCCGTCTGTTTGCTTAACAGAAATAGTAGTAGTTGTTGTCTGACATGTACACAGGGGTCCATGCCTGGTTCTGTAGTTGCTTGTCAGAATGCATAGCCCTCCTTGATCTCTCTAGAATATTCGCTTGAACTTGCATAGAGCACGCAACATGCTTCCCGGTGACATGTGATGTATGTACATCATGCTGTACTATGCTCATGCCATACTCTTTTGGGGCATTTCCATAGGCCACCCGCATCCATCCGCGGACAAAGGAGTCCACTCGGTGAACACGGATGTGGGAGGTAGCCATCCAACGCTAGCTATATACATTTTCACAACAACTCAAACCAACAGAACAAAATTCGTTTAAACAATATCAAAATTCATATAAACATGATCGGTTTTCTTATAAACATACCGAATTTCATATAAACATGCCGGATTTCATTACAAATACATCAAAGCGGTATGGGGTCCTAGGCGGGCTCTAGAGTATAATTAATACCTAATTTAAATGATTACTGGCGCCCAGTCCCCGTCATCGGCGCTCTCCAGCTTTGCCTTTGGAGCCCCGGGAACTGAAGCTGTCCGCCTCGACGTCGCCAAGCGACTAATTGACAGAAGATGAGCCCACCAAGCTTGGCGTCGACGGGAGGGGAGGAGCGGCGCCCGCGAACGTGCCGGCTTCTTTGTGGTCGTGGTGCCGGGGCACGGCCTCATCGTCGGTGTCGCCGAACAACGCCTCGCCCGCGTCGTCGTCGCGCTCCTTGTCGACGGCCACCACCTCCGCCACCCGCTGTCGGTACCGCCAGCGGGCGAGGCAGATCTCGCGGGCGAAGCGGTAGGACTCGAGCAGCGCCTCTTGCTTCGCCATGCCCGCGTCCGGCGCGACCGCCCTGCCGGCGGCGACCTGCTCCTCCGCCTGCAGATGCTCCTAGAGGAGGTTGCGGTTATAGTTGGTGTCGACCTACGCCTCCAGGAACTGCTCCTCCCGCACCATATCCATATAATGGGCACGAGCCTCGCCGATGGTCAGGGTGCAATGGACCGACGAGGGTGGAGCAAAAGAGGAAGGTGTCGTGGAGGAAGAGGAGGGTGGCGCTGGCTCGTCATCGAAGGTGTGCTCCATTTTGCACGTCCTCTAGCTGCGTACCGGCCTGCCAGTCGGTAGCTGTGGCAGTCATGGCCTTCTTCTGCTCCGACGTAAGCCTGTCCCAGAGAGCTTTGGCCTCCATGATGGGGAGCGGGGGTGGAGAGGGATGACTGTGGCTATGGCCGGGGCACCGGGGCAGCGGTTTATATAACACGGTGGGTGTCAGATGGGCGGGACAAGTGGCGCCGATGGTGATGCCTCGGCAACCACATGCCATCGATGCAGGCGGCAGACAGACGGACGGGCGGTCGTCGTGTCGTTTGAACGTGCGGCAGTTGCCTGCACCAGGAAGCGGCGCAGCCGGCGCTCTCTCGACCGGCGCGCCGCTTCAATGCCGGTGCCAGTGAGCGGTTGCATCCGTTATGGGCGGGCATAAATGCGGGCGGTGACGCTCTCGAGCGGCGCTGACTGAAAACGCTCGGGAGAAATGAGGGGTTATTGGTGGAACAGGACGATCAGAAACGGGCTTGAAAATCGGTCCAGTCTCCCGCAAACTTCCTTCACTTTTGTCTCCCGTATGCAGGAGAAATCACGTCTGTACCACCCACGTGGACTGATACAGACCTGTGTTGGATAGTTTTCACGGTCCGAACAGCGTGGACAGGACAGTTGCGAGAGGTTTGTAGTTCGGCACTGGAGATGTCCTTACCATGGCTGTGCCATTTTGCTGACTGTCATGAACAATCTCATTGGCTAACAGTTCTTGCGATTTGCCACAGTTTAGCAGAAAGTTGTGGTGTTCGGCAGCAGCCAGTCCCCTGTGCTGTTGCGATTTTCATAGTTTTCTTTTTTTGCCAAAGTGGATGCTAAGTTGCTAACCATGTTTGAAATCATCCTCCTCCCTCCATGTACGACATCAAGAGATACAAGTTTTCTGACATGCGGAGTATTTTACAAATTGAAATTACAGTACCAATGACAACATGTGCAGACACAAGCTTTGCACGTCTGCTGTACGTGACCCCACGGCTCTACTTAACTTTGTTTTCTTTTTCTTTTTCTTTTTGAGAAGCGGCTCTATTTAACCTGAAAGCAAGCAAGTTGTACAGCTACTAGTACGTACTACTTGGAAGTTGGAACGTACGCATCTAGATCTAGGGTGCAGCTTTCCGGCCACCCTCCTCATCCACTCCTAAAACAAGACAGCTGCAACGGTGACAGAAGATAGATCAAATGATCGTTTCAAAATTCAAATGTTAAAGAAAACTACTACTACTTGTGCCCAAAAAAAGATCTGGTTTAACACGAATCCGGAGGA
This sequence comes from Triticum urartu, assembly GCF_056163025.1. NCBI lineage: Eukaryota > Viridiplantae > Streptophyta > Magnoliopsida > Poales > Poaceae > Triticum > Triticum urartu. The sequence continues at coordinate 382,725,163 of NC_141877.1, forward strand.
GTCGTTGCCTCTTGGGCAAGGGCCAAGGAATATCTCGATGCCCGGAACGTGCCCGCAAGTCCCAAGTCGTCGTCGTCCATTTGATAACGTGCTCTGCGGAGCATCCCTCGGCCTTATATTCCTTCGTGCCGCGTTAAGTTATGTTTATTTGCGGCCGGTCGGCAAAAATATCTCCGGGCAAGAGGTCTCGAGCTTCGACGTCAATCTCTGGGAGTAATGATCGCGGCCCACTTGTGCGGCAGTGCTGGAGTAGAGTATTTGTTTACGTGTACTTGGGGGCAGAGGCACGCCCAATGGGAGGGAGGCAACGACTGGGCAGGATCGCGTGCTCCGAGGTGACTCGGCCCGTGACGATGTACTTGCCTGTTTTGCTTTACAGTCGTGTGATCTGAGCCACTTTATGTGCTACTACTGTCATGGTGCCTCTTTTTTCTCCCAAGCACCGTCCTGGTGTCGTTTTCCGTACGAAACCGTCTTTTCTATTTTTTGCGTGGTCGGCACGATCTTTATATTTTAGCTAAACAAATAGCTGGGTTTTTGCCTTAATTGGGTGTTTCTATGTTAACCACAATTGCCTGCCCTGCCTTCTCCTCTCTGCTGCCTCCCCGGCATTTGTACCATTGTACTGGGTGTTTGGGTTCGAGAAATATATTCAGGTGGGGGAGTTCTCAGCCGCCTAAAAAGCACACAGGAAAATCAAAGAAATGGATATTTAAAGCCACTTTAGAGCTCTGGCACCACTCCGTTCGACCTATCAGCTCCCCAATGCTTAACGGACGGACTGATTCTAGAGTTCTGTTTTAGTAGAAACTTGATTGATTCGTTCCCGTTGAAAATTCAAAAAAAAAACCACAATTGCCTGTTTAGTGTTGTCTTAAGATTACTACTCCATCCGTTCGAAAATATTTGTCGAAAAACTTGTCGAAGAAGTGGATGTATCTTGACGTATTTTTGAACGGAGGGAGTATTTTATTCGCAAAAACAAACAGATGCTACTATTTTCTTTTTATCTTTTTGGATTGACAACTCTTTCTTTTCCCTGTCGCAAGGTAACTAGGGAAAGCCTCCTCCCTCGATCTCTGTGGGCGAGCCCGTTTTTTCTCAAATACTCACGAGTGTGCGTATCATTCATTAAAGAAGGAGGGGAGATACTCCCAAAGTTTTATAGACATATTTACATGCCGGCCGAAGCCGGCACCACCATTGTATCCGCTAGCCTACTACGTTACCCCATCCCGCCTTTCTACCTCTACCCCAAAGCCTCTAGTGTTTCCTTTCAAATGTCCAGCCTTGGCCCAAAACCTACCTTCATCCGCAGTCCGTAGCATCGTCCGGGACAGCGAGGGGGACGCGCTGTTGAAAACAATGTCGTTCCTATGTTTCCAGATGAGCCACATGGCGAGGAGACATTTAGCCCTTGTGGATTTCCTATCCGAGGCGTTCGTATCCTGTCTGGTACACCACGCCTTGAGGTCCTCGCCAATCCGCGGCTCGAACTCCACCCTACCGGTGATCCACCCTAACTAGTGCCACAGTTATCTAGCAAACACGTAGTCGAGTAGCGGGTGTTGGATAGTTTCCTCGCTCTGGTTGCATAATGGGCATGTATCCTGGTGCGGTAGTCCACGTCTGGCCAAACGATCTGATGTCCAGCAACGATTTTGAAGACAAGCCAATCAAAAAAGTGGCATCGTAGGGGTGCCCTAGAACTCCATGCGAAATCTGTCGTCGGAGATACCTCAAGCCCCATAAATCCCACGGCGTACGTGGACCTCGCTGAGTACTGTCCGTCTTTCTCCTAGCTCCACTTGACCACATCTATCACTTTTTGTGTGATTGGTATATCCGTGACCCTCTGCCATAAGTCGATAAATTGCAGGAGCACCTCGGGCGCGAGGTTTGGGCCAATCTGCCCTGCCCAGTTATGGTTGATGACCGGATCTGATACGAGCATACATCGTATGATCCTAGGCGGGATCCTATCGTATACCAAGGGTGCTATGTCACATACCCTCGACCCATTCAGCCACCTGTCTTCCCAAAACAGACTTGATTTGCCATTACCCACTACCGTGCTCGCCACGCCTGTACCAAGGCAAGTGCTTCAGCTGGTACACTGGTATGAAACTCAGCCCATGACATGTCCTTGTCGTACTTCTATAGCTGTTGGGGATATAACCCCATGGTATGACCTGCCCGTTCAGGGTCGGTTCATTCAATGGCGACTTAAGAAGTATGGTCTGACAATGGGCTCAGGCAACCGCAGGTTCAAGGTCCAGGAGATGAGTCGCCAGGAGGGCCGACTCGTGACCCAGAAGCACAAGCCGCCAATGTCAGCCATAGCGCCAAAGGAAGTTTCTTACTTAGGAAACATACTAGGACATGGATCGTAGTATGAACCGAACTCTATTGTAAGCCAAGGGCCTCCACTTGTATATAATGGGAAGTCCCTGAGGCAGAAAGACTAAGTTTACAATATCTTGAGTACTAGGTTAGCCAAGTCGCACCCTTGTAATCAAGATCACAATCATCAATAGTAATCAAGCAGGAGTAGGCTTTTACCTCCACCATGAGGGGCCGAACCTGGGTAATCCCTTGTCTCCCGGTTCCGATCAACCCCGTTCAAGCTTCCACTTAGCGGCGATGGCCTCACGACTAAGTCCTTTCACGAGGACATCTTCCGTGACAAAAACAACATCATTTGGCGCCCACCGTGGGGCGATCGCTCGGTGGTGTTGAGTTCTTGGAGGGATCTCTCCCAGGGATTGAGGGATACGTGATCGGCCGCATGACCAAGAGTGGATGCGAAAAGCTCTACATCGACGACTCAGGCTGGGGTCCCAAGGCCGATTCAATCGAGTACGGGTACCGGGTCCCCTTCGGCAAGATCCACGTCTTCATCAGCAAGATCGGCGAATCGGGACCCGAGCCGGACATCTGCACCGACATTGTCGACCGGCTCGGCGCATGCAACCCGCCCGGGCTCAAGCTGCATGGGGCCATGTTTTCGTCGGCTTCACCCAAGGGGTTGAACTCACGGACAACTCTGCGTCTAGTGGGGACACCCTTGTTTACTCTGACGGCAAGTCATCAGTTGGGGAGACGAAGTCGGTCCGCCCCCTGTATGATGATGAGCCGGCTCGGACGACCATGAGTCGCCCCATTGACCACCATCTATATGGCGGGCACTGCTCCGGATCTTGACTCCACCATGGCAGGCACAGTGGGAGGAGCCGGCGCCTTAGCGACTGGTCCAAACGCGGCTGGCCCAGTCAAACCGCTGGCTCAAGTTCTCTTAGAGCCGGTCGCCTCCTTGACGACTCTCCTCGAGTCGCCCTTAACACCAGAAAATCAGGAAGAGTGTAATGTGGAAGTGGCTAAAATCCGTGAGCAGATGACTAAAGCTCATGAGGATATCACCGATAAAAGTGCTCGCATGGTACAGTTACAAACCCAGATCCATAATGAAACGGAGGACCTGAGGATAGAGTCCTGGCGCCTGGGTCTCCGTTAGCACGCTTCTAAGGCGGTCCACAGGAGACGACATGAGACACGCCTGCCCCTGGCTTTGAGGGAACACGTCTGTTCAACATGCCTGCGCCCACTGCCGGGATGAGCACCCCCGTGACATCAATTATACCCCAATTGAACCGGGGCGTGCCACAAAACGGCAATGGCGGACCATCTCTGGCTCAGCCTCACCAGCCAACCCCAAACCTGCCGCCGGTTCGGACGACTCCAGATCGCTTCGTTATACCGGCGGGTCACTTTCCACCCCTGTTGATAGCATGGTGGCAACAGCTACCAACCTCGCCGCACTCCCGATCACTGGCAATACCCCTATGGAGAGAGAGGCTCTGCATGCCATTGAGTTGTTAAAGACTGCGGTCGCTCAGCAGACGAACTATTCTTATAGCCAGCAACGACTCCACTCTACCCCGCACCCGAGCCACGGCCAAAGCCACCACGCCGAGTCGCCAGCCGTTTCTAGTAATGCCCGGCGGCTATGCAAGCAACAACGTGATCCGCCCTGGCAGGGGGCTTTGGATGCCCAAGAGATCATCGACACGGCTCGGGCACAACGGGAGGCAGAGGCGGCCCATGTGATGGCTCATCAATTGCCTCCTATGACCCCGTTAGCTTCACAAGGTGTTGGTTCGAGCACGTGAACCATCGGGATACCGTGCCTGGTACCAGCTCTGCGTAACGAGCGTATGCCTAAGTATTTCAAGGGCCCTCAGAAGGTTTCCACCTATACGAGTGACCCTGATCCGGCAGCTTGGATTGATAGTTACGAAATTGCCATGGCATGCTGGATGTCAACGACGCAGTCGGCGCCAAGTATTTGACTATGATGCTGGAAGGGCCTGCTCGTACCTGGCTGAAGAACTTGCCCCTAACTCCATCAACACCTGGGCCGAGTTGAAGGCGTGCTTCATCAAATAGATCTAGGGAACCTGCAAGCGTCCTATGACCATTGTTGATCTACAACATTGTGTTCAGCGTGAGGGTGAATCAACTCATCATTGGGCTCGCCGGGTCGCAGATATAATTCACTCCTTAGATGGCATATTAGAAGCTCAAGCCGTCTTGATCTTGGAGAAAAACTGTTGATAACCCACAAGTATAGGGGATCGCAACAGTTTTCAAGGGTAGAGTATTCAATCCAAATTTATAGATTCGACAGAAGGGGAGCCAAAGAATATTTGAAGGTATTAACAACTGAGTTGTTAATTCAACCACACCTGGAGATTAATTATCTACAACAACATGATCATGCAAAGTAATATGATAGTTTTGATAATAGTGATAGCAGTAACAGTAACGGTAACAGTGATAACAGTAGTTTTGTAGGTGCAATAGTGATGATAGCAGTGGTAACTTAGCAAGAACTATATAAGATAAATTCGTAGGCATTGGATCGGTGACTTGCTGGATGATGTTCATCATGAGACAGTTATAACCTAGGGCGAACGACACTAGCTTCAGTTCATCAATATAATGTAGGCATGTATTCCGTAAATAGTCATACGTGCTTATGGAAAGAACTTGCATGACATCTTTTTTCCTACCCTCCCGTGGCAACGGGGTCCTATTGGAAACTAAGGGATATTAAGGCCTCCTTTTAATAGAGAACTAGAACAAAGCATTAACACACGGTGAATACATGAACTCCTCAAACTACGATCATCACCGGGAGTGGTCCCGACTATTGTCACTCCGGGGTTGTCGGATCATAACACATAGTAGGTGACTATAACTATCAAGATCGGATCTAGAACATGGATATAATGGTGATAATATAAACGGTTCAGATCTGAAATCATGGCACCCGGGCCCAAAGTGACAAGCATTAAGCATGGCAAAGTCATAGCAACATCAATCTCAGAACATAGTGGATACTAGGGATCAGGCCCTAACAAAACTAACTCGATTATATGATGAATCTCATCCAACTCCTCATCGACCAGCGAGCCTATGAAGGAATTACTCACTCCCGGTGGGGAGCATCATGGAATTGGCGATGGAGAAGGGTTGGTGATGACGAAGAACGAAGATCCCCCTCTCCGGAGCGCCAAATGGATTCCAGATCTGGCCTCCCGATAAAGAACAGGAGGTGACGGCGGCTTCATCTCGTGGATCGTGATAATTCTTTCTCCCTGATTTTTTCTGGAAAATAGGATTTTATAGCGTCGATTTCAGGGTCTGCGGGGCCACCAGGTGGGGATAACCCACCTGGGCGTGCCAGGAGGGGGGCGCCCTAGTGGGTTGTGCCCACCTAGGTGCCCCCCTCTGATGGATCTTGGCTCCGAAAATTCTTATTTATTGTATAAAAAATCCTCGCAAAGTTTTGTTCCTGTAGGATCGAAAGTATGTCTAGAGGGGGGGGGGATTAGACTACTTGACCAAATAAAAATCTAGCATTTTCCTAATTTTAAGTCTTGGCAGATTTTAGAAACTTAGCAAAATTCAAGTAATCAACCTACACATGCAATTCTAAGAGTATAGCAGCGGAATGTAAAACAATTGCATATGAAGGTAAAGGAGGAGTTTTGGAGGGAGCAAACGCAATGTAGACATGGGGATTTTTGGCGTGGTTTCGATAGGTGGTGCCATCGTACATCCACGTTGATGGAGACTTCAACCCATGAAGGGTAACGGTTGCGCGAGTCCATGGAGGGCTCCACCCACGAAGGGTCCACGGAGAAGCAACCTTGTCTATACCACCATGGCCATAGTCCACGAAGGACTTGCCTCACTAGGGTAGATCTTCATGAAGTAGGCGATCTCCTTGCCCGTACAAACTCCTTGGTTCAACTCCACAATCTTGACGGAGGCTCCCAAGTGACACCTAACCAATCTAGGAGACACCACTCTCCAAAAGGTAATGGATGGTGTGTTGATGATGAACTCCTTGCTCTTGTGCTTCAAATGATAGTCTCCCCAACACTCAACTCTCTCTCATAGGATTGGATTTGGTAGAAATATGATTTGAGTGGAAAGCAACTTGGGGAAGGCTAGAGATCAAGATTTATGTGGTTGGAACGGAATATCTTGACCTCAACACAAGTGTAGGTGGTTCTCTCTCAGAAAATATAAATTGGAAGTGTAGGCATGTTTTGATGGCTCTCTCCACGAATGAAGAGTGGGTGGAGGGGTATATATAGCCTCCACACAAAATCTAACCGTTACACACAAATCACTAAACTCGGTCAGACCGATTTAGTTCAAAATGTGAACGTTAGGATTTTCGGTGGGACCGACATGTCAACTCGGTGGGACCGATTCCATTAGGGTTAGGGAATAACGTAATCTCGGTGAGACCGATTACACAAACTCGGTGGGACCGATTTTGGTAATAGACAAACAGAGAGTTGGTCACACAAACTCGGTGGGACCGATTCGCTCATCTCGGTTAGACCGAAACGTTACGAAGGGGAAACAGAGAGTTTGCATTGCAATCTCGGTGGGACCGATCGCTCATCTCTGTTGGACCGAAACGTTACGAAGGGAAACAGAGAGGTTGCAATCCCATCTTGGTGAGACCGAGATCCCTATCGGTGATACCGAAGTGACTAGGGTTTGTGGCAATGGCTATGTCAAGTGAACTCGGTGGCTCCGGATAGAAGATTTCGGTGGGGCCAAGTTTGGCTTTTGGTTTGGGACATATGTGGATATGAGAAAGTAGTTGAGGGTTTTTGGAGCATATCACTAAGCATTTTGAGCAAGTAACTCATTAAGCAACACCTCACCCCCTTTTAATAGTATTGGCTTTTCCTATGGACTCAATGTGATCTTGGATCAATAAAAGTGAAATGTAGAGTCTTGTGCTTTGAGCTTGAGCCAATCTTTTGTCCTTAGCATTTTGAGGGGTCCACTTTCTAATCTATGCCATGCCAATCATTGAGCTTTCCTGAAATATTTATCTTAAATAGCATTAGCTCAATGAGCTATGATACGTCTCCGTCGTATCTACTTTTCTAAACACTTTTGCCCTTGTTTTGGACTCTAACTTGTATGATTTGAATGGAACTAACCCGGACTGACGCTGTTTTCAGCAGAATTGCCATGGTGTTGTTTTATGTGCAGAAAACAAATATTCTCGAAATGACCTGAAACTCCATGGGATGTCTTAGAAAAAATAATAAAAAATCCTTGCCAAAGATGAAGACCAGGGGGCCCACACCCTTCTCACGAGGGTGGGGGGCGCCCCCCTAGGGTGCGCCCCCTACCTCGTGCCCCCCCTGGAAACCCTCCGATGCCAACTCCAACTCTATATATTCGCTTTCGGAGAGAAAAAAAATCAGGAAGAAGAAATCATCGCGTTTTACGATACGGAGCCGCCGCCAAGCCCTAAAACCTCTCGGGAGGGCTGATCTGGAGTCCGTTCGGGGCTCCGGAGAGGGGGATTCGTCGCCGTCGTCATCATCAACCATCCTCCATCACCAATTTCATGATGCTCACCGCCGTGCGTGAGTAATTCCATCGTAGGCTTGCTGGACGGTGATGGGTTGGATGATATTTATCATGTAATCGAGTTAGTTTTGTTAGGGTTTGATCCCTAGTATCCATTATGTTCTGAGATTGATGTTGCTATGACTTTGCTATGCTTAATGCTTGTCACTAGGGCCCGAGTGCCATGATTTCAGATCTGAACCTATTATGTTTTCATGAATATATGTGAGTTCTTGATCCTATCTTGCAAGTCTATAGTGACCTACTATGTGTTATGATCCGGCAACCCCGAAGTGACAATAATCAGGACCACTCCCGGTGAGGACCATAGTTTGAGGAGTTCATGTATTCACTATGTGCTAATGCTTTGTTCCAGTTCTCTATTAAAAGGAGGCCTTAATATCCCTTAGTTTCCAATAGGACCCCGCTGCCATGGGAGAGTAGGACAAAAGATGTCATGCAAGTTCTTTTCCATAAGCACGTATGACTATATACGGAATACATGCCTACATTACATTGATGAATTGGAGCTAGTTCTGTGTCACCCTATGTTATGACTGTTACATGATGAACCGCGTCCGGCATAATTATCCATCACTGATCCGGTGCCTATGATTTTTCCATATACTGGTTTACGCTTATTTACTTTCCCGCTGCTACTGTTACAATCAGTACAAAATACCAAAAATATTACTTTTGCTGTCTTTACTTTTGTTGCCGCTACCACCACTATCATATTACTTTGCTACTAAACACTTTGCTGCAGATGCTAAGTTTCCAGGTGTGGTTGAATTGACAACTCAACTGCTAATACTTGAGAATATTCTTTGGCTCCCCTTGTGTCGAATCAATAAATTTGGGTTGAATACTCTACCCTCGAAAGCTGTTGCGATCCTCTATACTTGAGGGTTATCAAGACAAATTTCTGGCGCCGTTGTCGGGGAGCATAGCTCTATTCTTTGAGTCACTTGGGATTTATATCTGCTGGACACTATGAATAACTTGAGAGATCCAAAAACCAAGATCTATCCCTCAACTACGAGGGGAGGTAAGGAACTGCCATCTAGCTCTGCACTTGATTCACCTTCTGTTATGAGTAAGTTTGCGACACCTACGCCTGCTTCTGCTATTCGTTCTGATATGTCGCATGCTATTGATGATGCCACTTCTGCTATGCATGATACTTATGATGGAACTGCTTTTATGTTTGATACTGCTGTGCCCATTGGTGAATTTCTTGATGAACAAATTGCTAGGGCTAGAGAAAAAGAAATTATTGAATCTGAATACGATGATGATAGTGATGATGAAAACATGCCTGTTATTCCTAAAGGTTATCTTTTTGATAGAGAATCTTCTGCTGCTATTTTCGCTTGCAAAGATAGATATGAGCTTAAGAGATTATTAATTAAATGGAACAAAGAATCACTTAGAGATAGAATGAGACCTGACCCTGCTTTTGCTACTTCACCTATATGTGTTCCTGATAAAGATTACGAATTCTCTGTTGATCCTGATATAATTACTTTGGTTGAATCTGATCCATTTTATGGCTATGAATCTGAAACAGTTGTGGCACATCTTACTAAGTTAAATGATATAGCTGCCCTGTTCACTAATAATGAGAGATCACGTTACCTCTATTTACTCAAAATATTTCCGTTCTCATTAAAGGGTGATGCTAAGATATGGTTTAATTTTCTTCATCCTGGTTGTGTGCGTAGTCCCCAGGATATGATTTATTACTTCTCTGCTAAATATTTCCCTGCTCATAAGAAACAAGCTCCTTTAAGGGAAATATACAACTTTGTGCAAATTAAAGAAGAGAGTCTCCCACAAGCTTGGGGGAGGCTTCTCAAGTTACTTAATGCTTTGCCTGATCATCCTCTTAAGAAACCCGAAATACTTGATATCTTTTATAATGGACTAACCGATGCTTCCAGAGATTACCTGGATAGTTGTGCTGGTTCTCTTTTTAGGGAAAGAACACCGGATGAAGCTAAAATTCTATTGAATAATATGTTGACAAATGAAAATAATTGGGCACTTCCTGAGCCAGCTCCTGAGCCAACTCCTGCTCCAATTACTGAGCCTATTCCTAAACCAACTCCGAAGAAAAGAGGTGTTCTATTTCTCAGTCCCGAAGATATGCAAGAGGCAAAGAAATCTATGAAAGAAAAAGGTATTAAAGCTGCAGATGTTAAGAATTTACCTCCTATTGAATAAATACATGGTCTTAATTCACCGCCTGTTGAAGAAACATATGATCTCAATCATTTATTTACTGAAGAACCTCCCGATCCCGATATCCCGACATAGGTAGTAAAGGTAAATTCTCTCTATAGATATGATAAAGCTGAAGTTCCTCCTACTAAAATTGCTAGTCAGTGCTTGGATGAGTTTGATAACTTTATGTATAAGCAAGATGACTTCGATGCTTATTTTGGTAGACAATTAAAATAAAATGCTTATATGATTAGACACTTCGGTGATTATATGGCTGATATTAAAGGTGAACTTAAACTTATTAGCAAACATGCTTCCATGGTCACCACTGAAGTAGAACAAGTACTTAAGGCTCAAAAAGAAGTGCTTGATGAAATGAATAGTAAGAAAAATGATTATGCTGTTAGAGTGGCTACTAGAACTGGTAGAATGACTCAGGAACCTTTGTATCCTGAAGGCCACCCTAAGAGAATTGAGCAAGATTCTCAGAGAAATAATATTGATGTTCCTAGTTCTTCTAAAAAGAAGAAAAAGAAAAATGATAGAACTGTGCAAACTTCTAGTGAACCTATTACTGAACCACCTGATAATCCAAATGATATATCTATGTCTGATGCTGAAACACAATCTGGTAATGAACATGAACCTAATGAAAATATTAATGCTGATACTCATGATGATGCTCAACCTAGTAATGATAATGATGTAGAAATTGAACTTGCTGTTGATCTTGATAACCCACAATCAAAGAATCAACATTATGATAAAAGAGACTTTGTTGCTAGGAAACATGGTAAAGAAAGAGAACCTTGGGTTCAGAAACCCATGCCTTTTCCTCCAAAACCATCCATGAAAAAGGATGATGAGGATTTTGAGCGCTTTGCTGAAATGATTAGGCCTATCTTTTTGCGTATGCGATTAACTGATGTGCTCAAAACAAATCCTTATGCTAAATATATGAAGGATATCATTACTAATAAAAGAAAGATACCGGAAGCTGAGATTTCCACCATGCTTGCTAATTATACTTTTAAGGGTGGAATACCAAAGAAACTTGGAGATCCTGGAGTACCTACTATACCTTGCTCCATTAAAAGAAATTATATTAAAACTGCTTTATGTGATCTTGGAGCCGGTGTTAGTGTTATGCCTCTCTCTTTATATCGTAGACTTGACTTGAATAAGCTGACACCTACCGAAATATCTTTGCAAATGGCTGATAAATCAACTGCTATACATGTCGGTATTTGTGAGGATGTGCCTGTTGTGGTTGCAAACGTTACTATTTTAACGGACTTTGTTATTCTTGATATTCCCGAGGATGATAGTATGTCTATTATTCTTGGAAGACCTTTTCTTAATACTGCAGGGGCTGTTATTGATTGCAACAAAGGCAATGTCACTTTTCATGTTAATGGTAATGAGCATACGGTACACTTTCCGAGGAAACAACCTCAAGTTCATAGCATCAATTCTATCGGAAAAATTCCATCGATTATATTTGGAGGTTTTGAATTTCCTCTTCCTAGTATCAAAAAGAAATATGATATACTTATTATAGGGGATGTGCATATCCCAGTTGAGATAACTTAGTGTTATTCGAAATTTCTCCGGTTCCATGATTATCGGAATGAGTTTGTTAACAAGACTTGATCAACCTTGTTAGTGGATTGTTTTTGATGAGCATGAGATGGATGAAACTAGAAGCACAAACTTCTGTACCCTCTCTATATTTTCTGTTATTTAGTAGAAATAAAGTAAAAATAGTATTTTTCTCTCTGTTTCCTGGCTTATCCGTGCAATATAAAAATATCCTGAAAATAAAAGTCCTCAGAATGACATGCCAATTTAATATGATATTTTCGGGAATATTTGAGGATTTACTGTGCAAAAATTACTGCGGGAGGAGCTGCCACCTGGCCACGAGGGTGGTGGGCGCGCCCCCTCTAGGGCGCGTCCCCTGCCTCATGGGCCCACGGTGGCCCTCCTCCACTTATCCCAGCACCCATCTTCTTCCTCTGTCTCACACAAACCCGAAAAACCAACTCAAGCACGAGTTCCAGCCACTTTTGCTGTGATTTTCGATCTCCTTGCTCAAAGCACCTCTCGCAAAACTGCTTGGGGAGATTGTTCCTTGGTATGTGACTCCTCCATTGGTCCAATTAGTTTTTGTTCTAGTGCTTTATTCTTTGCAAATTTGTGCTGCATAGGTGACCATGTTCTTGAGCTTGCATGTCAAATTTATATGGTTCTAAGTAGTTATAATGCTTGATATAGGCTCTAGGCACTTGTAGGAGTAGTTGCTATCAGTTTTATTGAATTTGGTTCACTTTTGTTTGAAGTTGCTAAAAATTTCAGAATTTTTTAGAGAAAAAAAATATGCTTAGGAAGATGTTCCAAGGTGGTTCCTCTAAGAAGCAAGGGCCCAGGATTGCTATGCGCGATGCTGACGAGGATCCACCAAGAGACGCTCCAGTACGGCCTTGCGAATGGCTGTCGGAAAATTTTATGGACCGTGCGGGAATTAAAGAAGAATTCAAAGCATATTTGCGCAATGCCGGTCTTGAGTATTTTGAGGTTAACAAATACCCCCAGTATCATGATCTCACAAGTTCATTTATGAGGAGGTTTGAGTATTCATCTTCGCGTAATTCTCCTTCAGTCATGTTTGATCTCTATGACAAATCTTATACCATGGACTTAGAGGATTTCACTTCTGCTTGCAAACTTCCATCATGGGGTAGTGTTAGGGATCCCCCTAAATCTGAATTTAGAAACTTTCTTGCTAGTATAACTGTGGGGGAATCTAGAGATATAACGCAGGCTACCATAGGGAGCATTCACTTTCCTGCTATACATTATTTTGCTCTTTTCATCGGTAGATGCATAAATGCTAAGGATGAAGCATGTCACATGTGTGTCCCTGATCTTAGCATTCTTAGGAGTGCTGTGTTAGGAGACCAATCTTATCATATGGGAGCCATTGTAGCTCGTAGGTTGCATCATAATAGACATAACGGAGATTTCTTTGGAGGAATTTATGCAACCCGCTTAGCTCATTTTCTCGAAATAGAAATTCGTGAGGGTGATACGGAGTTGCCTCCTGCATATTTAGATTATAACTCTATGGCTTCGCACCAGTTTGTTGAGAGGCCTGAATCACCTCTCTTATATCGTTTAATTTTTGATAATCGACGTGTTTTCCGTATTACTCTCCCTGCTCCTGCCTTCTTTGATTCACAGGCAAAAAGAAGATATGTTATTACCATAGAGGAGGCAGAAGAGTACGAGAGGAGAGTAGAGGCAGCTCGACTCCACGCTGTAGCTCAGCAGGCGATAACCGCTGCACATCAGTATGATCCCAACTATTCTTCCTCATCACAGTACGACCCCAACAAGTATTATTATGGATATTCGCCAGGCCAGCCATGGCCATAGACCAACTTAGGCCAAAAGCCTAAGCTTGGGGGAGTACGTATTTCCCACCGACATTACATTTATGCTCACACACACTCATTGCTAGATGTCGGTGCTCATACTTTTTCATTGTATCATCCATGCTAGTTTATTTTCCTTTTTATGCTTTCTTCTTGTGTGTTTGTTAAACCTTAAGAAAAACCAAAAAATTAGTAGTAGTTTATTTTTCTGCTGTAGTAGTAATACTTAAAAAGAAAACCCAAAAATATTTCCCGTTCTTCTTTTGCTTGTTGGGAGCTTTCCCGTGTAAATAGTTTTATTCCTTTTATTTTCTTTGGGGGTCAGTAGGAGAAGACCATAATTAAATTGTTGAAGTGGCTCTTATATGCATTATTGTTGATTTAACCAAGAGCCCATATCACCATGTCTTCTCCTGTTTATTGAATGCTCGCAGATTCCAGCTTGGTCCAATGCACGTACACTCTTATTATTATTCACACCGTTCGGTCGTGCAAGTGAAAGGCAATTATGATGATATATGATGGACTGACTGAGATGAGAAAAGCTGGTATGAACTTGACATCTTTTGTTTTTGTAAATATGATGAGTCCCTCGTTCTTGATTCAGCTTATTATGAATAAACATGCTTGCAATGACAATTAGAGATCGTAGTTGCTTGTGCCATGCTTGATTTGCTATGAGTTATAATGATTTACCTTGTGTGCCAACATGCTATTGAGATGGTTATGATGTGGTATGATGGGGTAGTATCCTCCTTTGAATGATTTAAGTGACTTGACTTGGCACATGTTCATGCATGTAGTTGAAACAAATCAACATAGCCTTCACGATATTTATGTTCATGGTGGATTATATCCTACTCATGCTTGCATCTAATGTTTATTAATTTTAATGCATGTACATGGCTGTTGTCGCTCTCTAGTTGGTCGCTTCCCAGTCTTTTGTTAGCCTTCACTTGTACTAAGCAGGAATACTGCTTGTGCATCCAATCCCTTAAACCCCAAAGTTATTCCCTATGAGTCCACTATACCTTCCGATATGCGGTATCTACCTGCCTTTCCAAGTAAATTTGTATGTGCCAAACTCTAAACCTTCAAATAAACATTCTGTTCTGTATGCTTGAATAGCTCGTGTATCAACCAAGGCTGTCCTTATCTTCCGTGTTAGGCGGGTTATTCTCAAGAGGAGTGGACTCCGCTCCTCACTCACGAGAAAATGGCTGGTCACCGGGATGCCCGGTCCCATGCTTTATGCAAATCAAATCAAACTTAATTGCAAACAAAACTCCCTCTGGACTCTTGTTAGTTGGAGGCACTCACTGTTTCGAGCAAGCCATGGATTGATGCTTGTTGGTGGAGGGGGAGTATAAACTTTACCATTCTGTTTGGGAACCGCCTATAATGTGTGTAGCATGGAAGATATCGAGATCTCTTAGTTGTTATGTTGACAATGAAAGTATACCGCTCAAAATATTATTCATATCTATTTCAAAACCGAGCTCTGGCACCTCTACAAATCCCTGCTTCCCTCTGCGAAGGGCCTATCTATTTACTTTTATGTTGAGTCACCATCCTCTTATTAGAAAGCACCACTTGGAGAGCAGAGCTGTCATTTGCATCCATTACTGTTAGTTTACATTGAGTATGACTTGACTGGATCTCTTTTACCATGAATTACAATGTCTAGTCAGTCCTTGATCTTTAAAGGTGCTTTGCATTTATGTTTTGCGGTCTCAGGAAGGGCTAGCGAGATACCATCTTGTTATATCATATTATGATTGTTTTGAGAAAGTGTTGTCATCCGAGATTTACTATTATTGCTCGCTAGTTGATTATGCCATTGATATGAGTAAACATGAGACGTAAGTGTTATTGCAAATGTGGTTAGTTCATAATCTTTGCTGAAAACTTGAATGCTGGCTTTACATATTTACAACAACAAGAGCAAACAGAGTTTGTAAAAGTTTTTCTTTATCACTTTCAGTTTATCAACTGAATTGCTTGAGGACAAGCAAATGTTTAAGCTTGGGGGAGTTGATACGTCTCCGTCGTATCTACTTTTCCAAACACTTCTGCCCTTGTTTTGGACTCTAACTTGCATGATTGAATGGAACTAACCCAGACTGACACTGTTTTCAGCAGAATTGCCATGGTGTTATTTTTGTGCAGAAATAAAAGTTCTCGGAATGACCTGAAAATCAACGGAGATTATTTTTGGAATATATAAAAAATACTGGAAGAAAGATCCATGTCAGGGGGCCCACACCCTGTCCACGAGGGTGGGGGAGCGTGCCCTACCCCCTGGACGCGCACCCTGCCTCATGGGCCCCCTGACGCTCCACCGACCTCAACTCCAACTCCATATATTCGTGTTCGGGGAGAAAAAAATAGAGAGAAGGATTCATCGCGTTTTACGATAAGGAGCCTCCGCCAAGCCCTAAACTCTCTCGGGAGGGCTGATCTGGAGTCCGTTCGGGGCTCCGGAGAGGGGAATCCGTCGCCATCGTCATCATGAACCTTCCTCCATCACCAATTTAATGATGCTCACCGCCGTGCGTGAGTAATTCCATCGTAGGCTTGCTGGACGGTGATGGGTTGGATGAGATTTATCATGTAATCGAGTTAGTTTTGTTAGGGTTTGATCCCTAGTATCCACTATGTTCTGAGATTGATGTTGCTATGACTTTGCTATGCTTAATGCTTGTCACTAGGGTCCGAGTGCCATGATTTCAGATCTGAACCTATTATGTTTTCATGAATATATGTGAGTTCTTGATCCTATCTTGCAAGTCTATAGTCACCTATTATGTGTTATGATCCGTTAACCCCGTAGTGACAATAATCGGGATACTTACCGATGATGACTGTAGTTTGAGGAGTTCATGTATTCACTATGTGTTAATGATTTGGTCCGGTACTCTATTAAAAGGAGGCCTTAATATCCCTTAGTTTCCAATAGGACCCCGCTGCCATGGGAGGGTAGGACAAAAGATGTCATGCAAGTTCTTTTCCATAAGCATGTATGACTATATTCAGAATACATGCCTACATTACATTGATGAATTGGAGCTAGTTCTATGTCACCCCATGTTATAACTGTTGCATGAATAATCGCATCCGACATAATTCTCCGTCACCGATCCATTGCCTACGAGCTTTCCATATATTGTTCTTCGCTTATTTATTTTTCCACCGCTATTGTTACAATCACTACAAAGCCCAAAAATATTACTTTTGCTACCGTTACCACTACTATCATATTACTTTTCTACTAAACACTTTGCTGCAGATATTAAGTTTCCATGTGTGGTTGAATTGACAACTCAACTGCTAATACTTGAGAATATTCTTTGGCTCCCCTTGTGTCGAATCAATAAATTTGGTTGAATACTCTACCCTCGAAAACTATTGCGATCCCCTATACTTGTGGGTTATCAGGTATTGATCTTCTTCCCACTCAACTCCATTGGCATTGAACTTTCGTTCAAAACCAACACCTTGATTCTTCCGGTGTCTTCCTTGCTTGCGTACAATTTCCTCAAATTGCTTACTTTCGGCAAGACTCTTGTAAACACCTTTCTCTATAATTCCCTTCAATAAGCTATTTTCTTGCTCAAGTGTAACTTGGCTAAGAGAATCAATAGTGGAATCAAGAGAACTACTAGAAGCAACAACATTGGATTTAGCATGATTGTTGTTACTACTAGAGTAAGAATCTCTCTTGTTCTTGTTGCTAGATTTAACTTGTGGCATGTAAGTAGTCAAGAGTAAACGCTTGTCAATGTAAGAAGAACTTTTCTTGCGAAGATCATCATTGATTGCTTTTATGAACTCATGCTCTTGCTCAAGGTTGAGCTTTTCAAAGCGTAGCTTCTCATGACTCTTTAAAAGTTCTAGATGATCTTCCAAGGTAGTTTCATGAGCCAACTTAAGAGTGTTTAGTTCTTTAGTTAGACGCTCAATCTCCTTCTTATCATTTTCATTCATTTTATCTTGATTAGCATGATTAATAGCAAGTTCATCATAGTTTTCATAACTAGAGTTGTCAACAAGTAAATCATCATCACCTAGCAAATCATCTTCATCACTATTAAAATCAACATACTCGGGGTGTGTTACCTTTGGACCTTTGGCCATGAAGCATCTTCCAATTCCTTCATTTGGTGAGTCAAATATGTCGTAGGAGTTCGTTGACACAAGTGCTAGACCGGCAACACCTTCATCTTGAGTATATTCGGAGTCGGGGTGATAACTTCTTTCGGAGTGATCGTCGGAGTCGGAGCTGGATACCCATTCACCAACATGAGCTTGATGTCTTCGTTTTGTGTAGCTCTTTGATGATTTGTCCTTCCTTTCCGAATCATTGCTTCTCCGTGATGTTCTTCGTTCATAACGATCATCTCTACTCCTTCCCTCTCTTGGTGGTGATTCTTCTCTTCTACTTCTTCTTTTGGGAGAATATTTTCTTCTTTTGTAGGGAGCCGTACACTCATTGGAATAGTGTCCGGGTCTTCCACAATTGTAGCAATTATGTTCACGACTTGAAGATCTTTTGTCATTGTAGGACCTTGACTTGGAACTTCTTTCCTTGTTTCTACTCTTGTAGAACTTGTTGAAGTTCTTCACCATTAGGCTCAATTCTTCGTTGAAGGTTTGTTTCTCACTTGATGATGTGGGAGCATCACATGAGGCTTTGTAAGCACCACTTGACTTGTTGTGAAGCTCTTCCTTATCCTTGAGTGACATCTCATGAGCAACAATTATTCCAATGACTTTCGTTGTTTTGAGATCTTTGTAATTGGGCATCATTTGGATGAATGTGCACACGGTATCATATTTTCCATCCAAGGCTCTTAGGATCTCTGTGATGATGAATCTATCGGTCATCTCTTCACTTCCTAAGCCGACAATCTCATTTGCGATGAGAGCAAGCCTAGAGTACATTTCAGCGACACCTTCACCATCCTTCATTTTGAACTTGTCAAGTTGACTTTGAAGCACATCCAATTTGGATTCCTTGACGGAGTCGGTACCTTCATGCATATCAATCAAAGTATCCCAAATTTCATTTGTATTCTCAAGATGGCTGATTTTGTTGAATTCTTCGGGGCACAATCCGTTGAAGAGAATATCACAAGCTTGAGCATTGTATCGTAGCATCTTCAACTCTTCCGTGGTAGCTTCATGATTCGCTTCTCTCCCATCAAAGAATTCACCTTGCAAGTCAATACACACAATAGCCCAAACGGCGGGGTTATGTCCAAGAATATGCATTTTCATCTTATGCTTGCAACTAGCAAAATTAGTACCATCAAAGTAAGGACCTCTACGGTGGTAATTTCCCTCACTAGACGCCATACTCTCCTAGGTTGTGAAACCAAGGCTATGATCACCAAAACCTATGGAAATCAAAGCAAATGGAGACCAAAGCTCTGATACCACTTGTAGGATCAAAAGTATGTCTAGAGGAGGGGGATTAGACTACTTGACCAAATAAAAATCTAGCCTTTTCCCAAATTTAAGTCTTGGCAGATTTTAGCAACTTAGCACAATTTAAGTAATCAACCTACACATGCAATTCTAAGAGTATAACATCGGAATGTAAAACTGTAACATCCCAAATTTTCAATTTGGAATGTTATACATAGTCATCCATGCATATCATATTTTATTCGCAGTTCGTCTCGCGATCCTCGAAATCCTAAGCAACTCAAGGACCCTCGGAGAGAGTTGGGGATTTCCCGGTTTTCAAATTTGATCTTTATCAAATCTTGAAAACGAGGATTTTTGGTTTAATTTATTTTCTCTCCAAAAATATTTCACACTAAAATATATGAGAGGAGATAATATGACTTGTCCAAGATAATTGAAATATTGGAGGAAAAATATTAAAACCAAATATTTGTTTTATTTGGATTGTATTGCAATTTTGTTTGCATTAGAAAAATTGCACATTTTCCAAAATTGCATTTTAGGGCCAAGAAAATGTTCATCTCGTTCTAAATATTTTATTTATACGGTGAAAATTTATTTTGGCATTTTCAGATTTTTTAGGATTTATTTCGGTCGGCGAAATTATTTAAAAAAAAGAGGTTCCCGCGCCGACTAGGCCTAAGGCCCAGCCGCGCCAGGCCGCCGCCGCCGCTTTCCCCGCGAGCGCCGCCGCCGCCAACTCGGACTAGGAGTCCGAGCCGGACTCCTCTCCGCCACCGCGTCTTGCCCCCTCCTCCAAGCCGCCCCGTCCCGCCCATATATACGCCGCCACCCCCACCCCCAATACCCCACCACACCACCGCCGCCCGCGCCGCGCCAAGCCGCCGCCGCTGCAGCCAAGCCGCCGCCGCCGCGCCACCGCCTGCCGCCTGCCGCCGCCGCCGCCTGCTGCCGCCGCCCCCTAAGCCGCCGCCCCGCCGGACCTCTCGCCGGAGGTAGCCGCCGCGCCCCACCGCCGGTTTTTTTATAAAGACCGACCGGTTTTTTTAGAACCCTAGATCTGTTTTTTTCGGATTCGCCGGTTTTTCTCGGTTCCTCTATTTTGCGGACGTTCGTCCGAACGATCGTTTTAACGAACGGTTCTTCGCCGGTTAGAAACAGCCAAAGAACGCTCATTCGTTAGTCTGTTCGTTAGTTTTCTTTTATCGGATTTATTCCGCGATTTTCTCTGATCGCGATATCTGATCCGATCTTAGTTTCTATTTTTCTTTTCGCTCGTTAGTCGGAATCAGGCGATTCAAGCGCCTGGAGTTTCGTCTCGAAACCCTCTTTCCGCTTAACCAACTCAAACAAGTTTTCTCTACTGTAAAATTTGACCTAGTTTCAGATTAGTAAACGAAGCTTCTTTCTTTCGCCGTTTGAGTTTCGTTGCTCCATTTCATTTGATTCTTTTGCGAACCGGAGTTCTTAAGTTGAAACTTCTGGTCAACCTCTTTTGTTTGAGTTTTGCTTGTGCATCATTGCTTGTTACTTATGTATGCTATTGTTTGCTTGCGATAGAACACCCGGAGTGCGAAGCGTGCTACTACGAGTCCCTAGGTTTCGCAGATCGTCAGCAAGGCAAGTAACACTTTGATCATATCCCTTTTATCACCCAGTTTTTATGCATTAGTCTCAATCTTCAAACATTGCATGATTAGTATGTTATTAACTTATGGGTTGGGAAGTAGTCGATGCGGTAGAACCTATTGCCCTGTTACATTCAAACCCTTGGGAGTTACTCTACGCGTTGCTTATATATACTATGCCATGCTATGCTCGTAGACGTGGTTTGGGTTTGAGTGAAATACATGACAGATGTGAGCTTGTTAACTAATGGTTCAACTTAAGGTGGCAACTTAATCAAACATCTGGGTGGATTGAGGCACCTGGAGTACCCAGTGTTGCCTGTATTTTTTGGAAATCCCGGAGTACCCGTGTGATCTTCCTATGGACCGCCACCCAGGCTCAAAGGGAACTGAGATGATTCATGCTAGAAACTTCCGTGTGCAGCCACAAGCTATTATGGGCTCTAGCATAGTTGAGTAAGTTACGTGAAGCTCTTGAAGAGGCAGATCAGCAGGTAGTGGGATGTAGGTTTGGTATGGTCTGTCCGGAGTAGAGAGTTAATGTTTCTGAAAGACTGTGTCTCGGTCATCCGTATCTCAAACACCATGTAGTGTGAGAAATCCAATGGAGGCGATCGAGTCTCGTGGGGAAAAGTGCGCAAACCTCTGCAGAGTGTACAATCTAATCATGGTTAGCCGTGTCCCTGGTTATGGACAATTCTTGAGTATCTAGTACTTGGGTTATCACATGTATCTCATCACTCTTAATTAATATTGTTGGGTTGTTAATCACTTTAATTGGGATTGAGTTGGAGGAACCTTCTCAATGATGTTTCAACTACCATGATAGTTAAATAAAATCTATTCCTTTGTTGTAGGGAAAAATTGGCTTTTTGCAAAACTGTAACCATAGAGCTTTCCACCAGCCAAATATGCATGTAGTGATAGCATTATTCTGTTCTTGCTCTACTATGTTACATTGCCAGCATATTCCCTGTGCTGACCCATTTTCGGGCTGCAACATATTATGTTGCATACTTTTCAGACGAGGAGTAAGGTTCGTTAGGTCGTTGCCATGAAGCTCAGCTATGCCGTTGGAGTTGATGGACTCACTTTATCTTCCAAGCCTTCCGATGTTATCGTATTAGATGGACTTAAGCCATATTATTGTAATAAGTTCTCTCTTGAGACATTCGATGTAATAAGTGTGTGATTGCTACTCTGTTATAAATCCTTCGAGTACTGTGTGTGTCAGCATTACCGATCCAGGGATGACACTGAAGCACAGAGACTTGACCATCTGAGGTCGGGTCTCTACAAGATGGTATCAGAGCACACGCTGAGTGTAGGACACGACCACTAAGATAAACCCTAGGTCACCCTTCTCTTCTCATTTCTAAATCCTCTCCATTTTCTACTCTTTAGGATGGCGGAGATGAAGAACAAGTTTGCCCAACCGGATGAAGACACACCTTTTGGACTTCACTTGAAGGAAGTCACTAGGTACCTGAACATTGGAATACCAAGTTTCACCGGGACGTACAATGCCACTTTACCTGAAGAGGAGCGCTGGAGGATACAAGTACAAGTTCCAGGAAGGACGTTCTCGCCAACTTCTAAACCCATAGAGTTTTCTTTCGAAGCACCCACCTGGAGTCTAGGCAAGAGCATGGCAGCCCACATTACCATTGGACGCATTGGAGAAGTTTACAACAGGGAACTTAAGGATACTATTTACCAAATATGTGGGTGCCGAGACGAGCAATGGGAAGTAATCAGCACCAGGAAGGATAGATCCATTGCAGCTTCCATCCAGGAGTTAAACCAGCACATCCGAGTTCAGGAAAACCAGATGTGCGCGGACATGATGGACTTAAAGAAGGCAAAGACTAGAATCATCGAACTGGAGAAAGAACTCAAGTTTACACGCGATGGATATGAGGAGGAAATCAATACACTACTGGAGAAGAATGACGGCCTAGTCAGGAAGATCGGAGTATTCATGGGATGACCAGCACCAATAGAAGAAGAAGAAGAACCCAAGGAGATACGCCCCGAGGACTACATCATCATCCACGACACCGATTCCGATCCTAGTGATGATGACTATGAAGACGAAGCTGGAGCAGACGTCATGGAGTTTTCCACCGATCAAAATTTCTAGATGACTACCATATATCACTAGTATTCCCCCATGTATTTAGTAGTAGTTGAGCACTTGTGCGATAGTTCTAGATCGTTTGTATGCCCTTGCTTGATCGATTGAGTGAAATGATTGTGTTTGTCTCATGTGCATATGGGTAGTGTTTTCTCATTAGACCCCCTTCTCTATTATAACTTCTTCCATCTAAACCCTCAGATGCCTCCAAGACGTGACACCGGTTTTGCCTTCCCAATGGAGCTCACCCAGTTGATCCAACAGCAGAATACCTTGACGCAATTGCTAGTTCAGAATCAGGGCAGCAGCAACAACAACCCGCCGCCCGTGGACAACCTAGCCCGTTTTCTAAGGTTACAGCCGCCAGTGTTTTCCAGTAGCACCGAGCCCATAGTTGCGGACGATTGGCTGCACCGTATTGGAAGGGAGTTGACCACCGCAGGTTGCACAGATGCTGAGAGAGTGTGCTTTGCCGCACATCAATTGGATGGACCAGCAACCTCATGGTGGGAGAATTACACATCCACTTTTCCTATAGCCAATGTCACTTGGGACCAGTTTCAGCAAGCTTTCCGCACAGCCCATGTCTCCACTAGAGCTATGCAAATGAAGAAGCGGGAGTTCCGCAACTTACGCCAGGAGAACCGTACTGTGGCTCAGTACGTGGATGAGTTTAGCAAGTTAACTCGCTACGCCCCTGATGATGTGGCCACAGATGCAGCGAAACAGGAGAAGTTTATGGAAGGGCTGAATGATGAGATGAGTATGCAGTTGATGGTAGAAACCTTCAACAACTACCAGGAGTTGGTAGATAAGGCTCTTATGATTGAAGGGAAGCAGCAGCAGATTGAGAGCCGCAAGAGAAAGTATGGACAAGGGAAGTATAACTCTGGAGCTCAGCAGAAGCCTCGCCTAACCCCAAACTCGGGAGGACTTGTTCATAACCATGGAGGTCACAACCACACTGGAGGAGGATCGCATAACCACAATGGATCTAAGAATGGGAATGGGAACAGAACCAACAATAATCATAACCGCCCCAACCCAGCCACACCCGCCAAAAGGGACTTAAGTCATGTTACTTGTTTCAAGTGCAGGAAGACTGGACACTATGCCACGGATTGCCCTGAAGGAAAGAATGGAAATGGAAATGGGAGCGCTGGGAAGAAGCCAAATCCATTCAACAAAGGACAAGTGAACCACGTTAACGTGGAGGAGGTTGAAGAGCAGCCGGATGCGGTAATAGGTAAGTTTATGGTTAAGTCATTTACCGCTCTTGTTCTTTTCGATACTGGTGCATCGCATTCATACATATCAAGGGGATTCGTGGATAAGTTTAAGCTACCAACCCAGACCCTTAGGACCCCTCTTTTAGTGAGTTCACCCGGAATAGAGTTTATGGCTAGCCGATGGTGTGACCAGATACCCTTAACCATTGGTACACATGTTTTTCCGTCCGACCTAATTATCTTGGAGTCACAAGGATTGGATGTGATATTGGGTATGGACTGGATGTCAAAAATTTGGAGGAAGCATTGACTGTGCTAGTAAGTCGATTTATCTCACCACCCCGGAAGGGAAAAGTATTAAGTATGTATCTAGGCATGTGCCTAGGAGGAGTCAAGTGAATGCACTTACAGGAGTTGTTCAGGAGGAAGTGCCTGTAGTGAAGGATTACCCGGATGTTTTTCCAAGGAGTTACCAGGCATGCCACCGGATGGAGACATTGATTTTTTGATAGAACTGTTGCCAGGTACCGGGCCAATATCCAAGAGACCCTATCGGATGCTCGCAAATGATCTGGAAGAAATTAAGAAACAGATCAAGGAGTTATTGGAGAAAGGATACATCTGAAGAAGTTCATCACCTTGGGGAGCCCCAGTACTTTTGGTTGAGAAGAAGGATAAATCCCTGAGGATGGTTGTTGATTATCGAGCATTAAATGAAGTGACGATTAAGAACAAGTACTCACTGCCGATGATCAACGATCTGTTCGATCAGTTGCAGGGAGCTAAAGTGTTTTCAAATATCGATTTGCGATCAGGGTATCATCAGTTGAAGATACGAGAGAAGGACATACCGAAGACAGCATTCACAACACGAGATGGATTATACAAGTACACGGTCATGTCATTTGGACTGACTAATGCCCCTGCCTATTTCATGAGCATGATGAACAAGGTGTTCATGGAGTATTTGGACAAGTTTGTTGTGGTGTTTATTGATGATATTATGGTATACTCGAAGAACGAGGAGGAGCACAATTAGCATTTGCGCTTAGTTCTCGAGAAACTCAGGGAACACCAGTTGTATGCTAAGTTCAGCAAATGCGAATTTTGGTTGAAGGAAGTCGGGTTCCTTGGACATGTTATATCAGGAGAAGGTATAACAGTAGACCCCAGCAAAATTCAGTCAGTCACTGAATGGTTGGCACCCACATCAGTTAGCGAGATCCGCAGTTTTCTTGGACTCGCAGGATACTACCGGAGATTAATCGAGAATTTTTCCAAGATTGCAAAGCCAATGACTGAACTGTTGAAGAAGGATACTAAGTTTAAATGGACAGAAGATTGCGAGGCAAGTTTCCAGGAATTGAAGAAACACTTGACTACAGCGCCGGTGCTAACACTGCCAGATATACATAAGGAGTTCCAAGTGTACTGTGATGCCTCACGCTTAGGACTTGGATGTGTGCTTATGCAGGATGAGAGAGTTGTTTCGTATGCCTCACGACAACTGAAACCTCATGAGTTAAACTATGCCACGCATGATTTGGAGCTAGCAGCCGTTGTACATGCATTGAAGACCTAGAGACATTACCTTATTGGAAACCGTTGTGATGTGTACACAGACCATAAGAGTTTGAAGTACATTTTCACCCAGAAGGAGCTGAACCTTCGACAGAGGAGATGGTTGGAACTTATAAAGGATTATGACATGAAGCTACACTATCATCCAGGAAAGGCCAATGTCATAGCAGACGCTTTGAGCCAGAAGAGTTATGCTAATATCCTTGAAAGCAAGGGACTGCCGAAGGAATTAGCAGAGGACATCAT